>NC_059075.1:49688070-50020882 GCF_020497125.1 Mauremys mutica
TACAATCCTCTAACATCTCACTACTTTATCATTACTAATTATCACTCTTATTAAGTAACTTCTGGACTATCTACTGGCATGGAAATTTCAGTCACTGAAAGCAACTTATGCTTCCTGAACATCTCCGCCTCAGGAGGCTATATTAAAATCTGCTATTAAGTAGGAGACTGACTGTACTTGTAAATTCCAGAACATTTGTCTCATCCTGATGTTGGAGCACTAACTGTTGGCTCCTCCTCTGATAATACATTCTGGATGGAGGGTTGAAAACTGACTGATCACAGTCAAGGTGAAAGTCTGCTGGGAGAGCCTTTAGCTCAGGGGTCGGCAACCTTTCAGAAGTGATGCGCCGAGTTTTCATTTATTCACTCTAATTTAAGGTTTTGCGTTCCAGTTAAAATTTATTACATTTTTAGAAGGTCTCTTTCTATAAGTCTATAATATATAACCAAACTATTGTTGTACATAAAGTAAATAAGGTTTTTAAAATGTTTAAGAAGTTTCATTTAAAATTAAATTAAAGCGCAGAGCCCCCTGGACTGGTGGCCAGGACCCGAGCAGTGTGAGTGCCACTGAAAATCAGCTCACGTGCGGCCTTCGGCACGTGTGCCATAGGTTGCCTACCCCTGCTTTAGCTGGTTCAATACATCATGGTCCTGGAGAGGGCTTCTCTCTTACTGTGATAATTATTTGAAATTAATCCTATTAGGTTTCCATTTTATCCAATTCTTTTACAGTGTAAATTGAAGTATATACTTAAAAACATTGAGCCTAAACTATTCATTGAACCGACACTGTAACATTATAATTTTCCTCCTGACTACTTAAAATTGCCCAAACTTAAAGTTTGAAACTGCTACTTTAGTGGACATTAGAGTGTCTGACGGATTCACTTGGGAAATTCCCTATATCAATGTTTTTCAGTTGTCCCAGAAATAAATAGTAGGCTAACCACAATGGGACTCAATGATTTTCTTAACTCAGGAAATTGGTCTCCAGACTCTTGGTTCTCTGGGGATCCAGAAAGAAACCTGAACATAAACACCTGTTTTTTTCATAGGCTTATATCTGGTTCAGAATAAACCTTGTTTTGTCAATTTAAACTGTAGAAACCCAACTTTTCTTAATTTTAACAACTCCTACACATAACGGCATCTAGTCTACACGAAACTGTTGTGACAACACTTTCAACTGTCACTTTCTTAATCCTTGTAGTGACTCATCACAGCCAGAAAGTGGCTCCTACACCATCTGAACTGCAGCTGTTTAAGAGCTTAATAAAATCCGACACACTTAAGCTCTGGTTCTGTGCATAAAAAATCAGGGCTATTAACACACTAAACAGAAACATTTCATTATCAATGGTATTAACACTGTTGTCCATTTAAATGGTCCATCAGCACATCTGGTATAAGTTGTTTTAAATCGTATTTATAATATAGTTCTGGAAATGTCATGATCTTTGCTTCATGTGGATTCTTACGTGCAGAACAACTAATTCCCAGACTAAAAGTAGAAACTTGTCTCAACCATTATCTAGCCTCTTTACATATAAAAGCTGCTCTCAAAACAAATGGCTACTCAGAACTGAATAAAATAAAGTGGTTGTCTAAAATATCACCCTTTAATTGACTAGTGCCATCAGTTTTCATTGTTGCTATGTGCAGTATGTTTAAAGCTGTGATCTTGCAACCACTTACTTACACAAAACTTTACACATAAGTAATTCCATGGAAATCAGTAATTGGGTTACTTGTGCTTAAAGTTAAGCAGGCGCACACACACGTTTTCAGGAACGTGGCCTTGGAGAATATATTAAAACATTAATTTGATGAAAAATGCAGGTAAAAATATGACTTAAATATATGTTCATACAGCCTCTTGTCTTATTTTAAATTTGGTAGGAAAAGCTTGGATCCAGCCCTTTGCTTTTAATGAAAGTTACAGTGACTTTTCCTGTTAAATTTACATTATTACAAATGATAACACTTTTGGGGCAGTAAACAACTTAAATCTTAGCATTAACTTGGAAGGTGGTTCTTCTTTCACGCAGTTTTTTTTTGGGCTAGGGTAAAGCATATATTGCTCCTTGTAGGAGAAACAGCAGAATTTTTCCATCCATTCCCGTACAGTAGTTGATTGATTAACAGGCGGGAGGGTAGATTTGTGTGATACATACAGGCTTTTAATTGGGACCAGGAATTAAGTTTTCTCTTGCAATATATTATCTCTACAGAGACTTGAAAACTGGAGTTATTGCTTGTGTTCAGACTGGAGGATAGTGGTTTCCAGTGGATTGTTGCACATCTTGGTTTAGCTGGGATTGCTGGAACACCTTAGTTGGGTGCTCTGAACAGTATTAGTATTTAATTGTGGTTTTGCTAATTTATTGGGAATTTTTTTTCACTTAGTTGGGTTTTCTTGGCCCTTGACCCCTTTTTTCAAAGATTTAGAGTGCTTTGGGAGCAGTTGGGGCTAAAAAGCAGCAGGGTAAATGAGTATAGAAAGGTTGTTGAATCTGACTGCGATACAAAATGCATGCTTCCATCAAGGTTGATTTCCCTGGATGAAGGTTACATCTACGGAACTGTAACTTGCCTCATTTCAGATTGGGGTAGTCTTTTGTAGGTTGTGGGGCTTCTGCAATATTTAAGAATAATCACAAGTGCTAAATTGGATTACTTAATTCTTTGCCCCAAATTTAAGTTGTTAAAACTGCAGCAAGAGATGTACGATGCAAATAAAGTCCACATCTGTATGTTTCTTGGGGCCTGATGAGTGGCAGCAGCAGTCTTACCTTAGTGTGCTACTGTTCCTGTTATATAAAATGGGCAGGCTGACAGCGTTAACATTGCGGATGGAAACTTTGCTTTGCTTTTCCTGATTTTTTTTTTTTATTTGGTTTTAAATGTGTAACCTTAATGTACCTTTAATGTATGCTTTACATTTTAATATGATCATTTATCAGGATTTTCCAGCATTTACTAATAATGTGCTTTTGCAATATAGGGTAATGGAGCTGGAGCAACTGGTGCCTTAAGGCAGCCCCTGGTGTTCTACACTGCAGATTGGTGCTGCCCTCATCTTTCATATGTAGCTATTATACCAATATATAGATTGCTTGGAGTTAGGGACTCAATCGAACAATGTCATCAATGGAAGGTGCGGGTACTTAGCACCTCACGGAAGGGAGAGCTTGTGGTGAATTATGTATTTGGAATATGTGGTAATCACCATTCTGATTATTTTTCTTTGCAATTTTAAAATATTTGTTGGATCATGTTATCTTCAATTCTTATCACCTTGTTTTCAACATTAAGTAGACACGATCACTTTTAAAACCAAATTCATGTGGATTTGGATACACCAGTGTTGCCATTGCCACAGAGGCAGGAAATCATCACAGGCTCAAGCCAGATGCCCAGTGTACTAACACATGATATATCTTGCATATGCGTTTGCTGCTACAGCCATCCACATTGTATTTCTTCATCAGGTATTCTGAATTAAACTGGAGTCAGCTCAGGCTATTTGGCAACAGAAATGATTCATTCCCAAGCCATGACTTATTTCACATGCTACAAATGGCATTTTGATGGAATAGTTTGCACAGCAATAATACCTAAGGCACTTGTAGTCCAAATGTTATACTGTTCTCTGTCTATTTATCTGCTATTCAAACTGCTATCAAAAATAAATGCAAATCTGAATGGTTCACATCATCACCACCACCAGTTATATAGGCACATGTTCACACTTCACTCAGCATACCGACGAACTGGCTTTTAGTTTTTCTTATACCTTCTAGCCCACAAAAGGTTCTTCCTTTTTTTCTAAATGACAGGAATTTTTTAGCTTGTAAGGAGAATGTTTGTTTTAAAACTGCTCTCCCTCCAAGAAGAGTGTACGGGTGTACTACAAAATTAAAGATAAGAGGCCTAATACATAAGTGGAGACACACCAGGCATGAATTTGGCCCAATAGTTGTACTAGCAAGATTTGAGAACCTTTTCTTAAGTCAATATTATCAAATTATATGCTCCATAAACCCCCATTCAAATTTCCAGGCAAATCTATTAGGGTGGTTTACAATTGGAAATTTGAACCATTGCTGAAAATGATTCTCTCATGGGATGTCTCTGACAAAGAGGTGAAATGGGTTTAAGAGCTAGCATAGGCTCTCAGCACACTGAAACAGTATTGAAAATCATCTTCAGTCTACACCAGAGTTCCCCTAAAGTGTGTAACCACCTACCCTGTTGTCAAGTAACGCATGCAGCAGGTTGCCAGGTGTGCATCTCTCAGCTACTAACTGTGCCAACAGAGAGAGAGTGTGTGTAACTCTGATTAATCTTATCCATGCATTAGTTAGAATATTCCTCATAGTGTGAAAATCCTGACAAAAGGCAATTAGGATTCACAGAGATGTCACCACCCTAAATGATTTAAAGTTTAAATTTGGATAAATACATATACAAAATACAGCCAAACTGGGGCATAAGTAGCCATTTGTATGTACAATTACCCAAATTGTACGTTTAGTCCCCAACTCAGCAAAGCATTTACGCACATAATTAAGTCCATCCCTCTTCAACAAAGCACTTAAATAAAAAGCACAGTTTAAGTACATACAAAAATGTAAGTGCACAATTGTCCGTAGATCTCAAGACTCCCATTATGAAAACAGGACCCCATAAGGCAGATATTCCATCCACCACTCTTTGGTTTCAATTTGGGGGAACTCTCCTGGTGTTAATTTATGTTTCATGAATACACCACAGACAGTGTACTTTTTTTTTTTTAAATGCTACTAGATGGACCAGAGAGTTCCAGTGAAGTCTGTTCCCTAGCTTATGTGTAGATGTACATGCTTTTAAAAAGTTATGGGAAAAAACTATATATGATGCCTTTTGCTGCTTCAGTAAAGAAGTGGAAGAACAAATAGATGAAAAATAACAAAAATGTTTCTATGTTTTAGCTATATATTACTCCTTGAATAAGGCATCGAAGTAACATGATTCTGAGTATTTGAGTGTAGGGTGGTTAAGTGTGTACAAAGACAATGTCATTTCAATCATTGCTGCTGTCATGATGATACCCAAGATTCCCCATCAAGGGCATATTCTTGTTCCCATTGATGGCAACAGCAAAACTTCCACTGACTTCCACAGAAGCAGGATCATAGTCCATGTTTAATCCTGTAATAGTGGGAACCTTTTTCTACTGTGGCTGAAGGCACTACTGTGATGTTAACTTTCTTTGTTATTGGCAAGGTATTTAAATTTACAAAAAATAGCAAAACAAAAAAGCAAACCAAAAAATAACGCATCATCTCACTTCTCAATATCCAAACGTGATTATACAGTTCTTCTTTGGAACTAAGCCCTCCATCTCATTTAACAAGTTACCGTCAGAAAAAAATTGCTCCACGCCAGCATTGTCTTTCTATTGGTACTGAGATTTTAAATAGAAGGTTCTTCATTACCAGCAGCTGCTGCCAGACCCCAGGAGTGTGCTACTTACTCTAACTGCAATATTCATTTGTTAAATCATAACATGGCACTGCTTTATCTTGAATGTCTGCCAAGTAGTACTATAAGGCAGTAAGAACAGGAATACAGAAAATGACAAATGGATTGGCGGTCATACTGGAAAGGATACATCTAATTCACTCTGGAAGAAAAAAAGATAGGTGAGTATTAGTTTTAGTCAGATGATAATGTGAATTGTTTCACCTCATGATCATTAAGCATTACATACCACTTCTCCTTTGGAGGAAAGAGGAAAGGCCTGTCAGAGCACAGATATAAACTTCCAGGACAGCTTGATTTTCTCTGGTGGTTTGTGCAGGTCCATGCTCAGTTATATCATGCTCATTAACGTGGGATCTGAGTGCTTGTGATGTGTTATCCTAGCCTCCATGATAAGTTAAGATTCTTCAGAATTTATTTTTTTATTGAAAAATTAAACTTCAAAGAATTATGGTTGCCAAGCAATAAAACTTTCTGAACATATGACACTATGCAGTGCTGTCTTACTGAGTCTTAAGAGAGACAGCGTGAGACAATAACTGAGCATAGGGATGTGGATGCAGCTGTGCTCCTGAGTCCCAGCAAAATGCTCTGTTCCAAACAGTGGAGCTCTACTGTGTCATCTGTTCCCTCCTTGTTTTCTCAGTGATTAAAATTCTGCCATAGAAGGGTGGAACTTCCCAGAAGGGAGATGAAGTTGCCACTGGGCTTCCTTATCCCTGATTCAGGGTCCAATATTCTACCCTTTATTTTTATGCAAAAGTCTACTGACATAGTGACAGGGTTGCTGTGGATTGAGGATATCATATGGCAGAAACTCGTAGCTCTGGTTTATGGACCCTAAAGACAACCATAATTCAGTCCTCTCCACTGAACGAGTTCAGCATCCCCATTAAAAAAGTTTTTGTATATCACAAAAATCAAACTTCGGGTGACTGATCAATTCAGTTTTATACTTAGGATTTTTTTTTTTTAAAAGTCACTGTGCACCAAGAGGCACAGATTCCAAACAGTGCGCCTGGTTATATTTGTGTAGCTACCATCAAAATCAAGGGGAGTCCCCGAGTCAAATCCCTAGGTAGCTTTGAAAACCTGCTCCTGATTCTGTGAATGTTTTCTCTGGTACAGCAGCATAAGGTCTGATAGCTAAATTTAAGAATGGAAATTCCACGAGATAAAAATAGCACATGCAAGAATGTTTAAAACTTGCAAACCTAAAAATATAAAGATGACAAACTGTCTTGCTCTAGAGGGACATATGTTCTTTTCTTTCTCTCTGCTTTTTTTTGCATTGTTTTTCTCTTTGTGTTGTCATCATCACAACTTAGAGTGCTGCTAGAATTATGTAAACAACGAGGAGTCTGGTGGCACCTTAAAGACTAACAAATTTATTTGGGCATAAGCTTTCGTGGGTAAAAAATCCACTTCTTCAGATCTAGAATTGGGTTTTTTACCCACGAAAGCTTATGGAAGAAGTGGGTTTTTTACCCATAAAAGCTTATGCCCAAATAAATCTTAGTCTTTAAGGTGCTACCGGACTCCTCGTTGATTTTATGGATACAGACTAACACGGCCACCCCTCTGATACTGGAATTATGTAAATACTCAACATTAATTTAATACAGTACAAATTTATTCCCTTGGCTCTGTGGTCTCCACCAGAACCTCTATCTGGAATTATAGGCCTCTTATTCAGTGGCATGCTATTTATTCTATGTGTTATATGCTATTAAAAATAGAACTGTGGTATGTGATTTCTCTAACCCACCCCTCTTTTTAGTTCTCCAAGTTTTAAAGCCCAACTGCTTTGAGTAATGCAGGTTCTGTAGCATGATGCAATCAGTAAATTGCTAATAATTGTCAGCTTTTAGCCTATATACACGTACAAGAAATGGATTTGCAGCATCTGTTAAAGTTGGTAGATTCACAAGGTACTAGAATATATTTGTGCTAAGGCAGACAGACTTACTATGTTAATACTGCCTCTACTTTCATTCACAGCTGAAAACATTAAAACTTAGGAAAAGGCTGGCAGCAGACTTCGATCAATTAGACAAAGAAAATGCTAGTAAATTCTGCTACACATGAGAAATCAAATTCCATTCCTGATATGAGTGCTAATGTTGTGACTGCAATTGTAGCAATGAGTTTCCAACCTCAATGCATTACAGAACTGGGGCACACTGTAGTGGCCAATCTTCTGTTAGCCTGAGCATGGTTAGTTGGGAATTTTACTCCTAACACCATTTGACCCATACTGTAAAGGTGATAGATTCAGGCAAGGTTATCTTCTGCGTCAACAAATTCACACATGGAGTAGCTTTAAGATCAGCTCTGCTGGCCTAGGTCTGCTGTAGAAAATGTTAGCATTATTATTTGGAAATCAAAGTTATAAACCTGATCTTTAGTATGTACAGTTATCGATGGCACCCCATGGAGTTGATGGACTCAAGGAGGCTCTGCACCCACCCTCTTTTGCCAGAGGAAGGATAACTTTTAGGGTATGTCTACAATAAAAAAAAAAAACCTGTTAGCTAACAGGTTAAAATAGCAGTGAAGACATGCCAACTCAGCTTTTAACTCTATTTAGCAGCTCAAGTTCAAATCTATATGGCAGCCTGAGGCTGAACGTGAGCTTCAAAGCTGAGTTTCCATGTCTTTACTACCGTAAGCTAATCCACGTTAAGAACATTTTTTTCCAGTGTAGCCACACCCTTACACAGAGCCTTTGAGCCACTCATGCTGGGGAAAGGGTAGGATATCCAACCAAATTAAAAAACCATGCTGAAACTGTTAAAGATATATCTTTATCTTTATCTAAATTTGTTTCTAACATGATTTGTCCATCCTGTTTGGACAGGACCAAACAGTGTCAAAACCATGTAAAACAACATGTGTTTTAGTCTATGATCACACTGGGTGGCCAGACTGGAACCACATCAGAACTTGATTCCCAGACTCTGAGGTATCTATGCAATACCTTTTCTCTTAAAAATTCCCACTGCTGCCTTGTTACCAATGGTAGCAATAGTGGGAGTGCCAGTATAGATTGGCAGTTGGTGTTTCAATCAGTGCTTTGTCCAACCCTGCTCTGACTGGGGCGGTACATTAGTGCTTTCTCCACTTCTAGTACCATTGGAGCTTATCTGCGGGTGGCAATGGTGGGAAATTTTAAGAAAAATAAATCTAATATAGAAAAGACCAGTTTAAAGGCTAGTGTAGATGAGGCTATTCAGAGTGGGATGCATGTAGGTTCCTGAAGGACCATTTGGTGGATAAACATACAAAAAGACTGTTTCCTAGCACAAATATTTTTGCATTCAATGTCTAATAGTTGATAAGCCATATATACTTATATTATTGTATGTTACAAAGTAAAGAACTTTGAAAAACTTCCTGATACTCTCTTCTTACAGTTGTCACAGTCACACCAAAACGCTCCACATTTTACATGTTTATAAACAAAGATTCCCAACCCCTCTTTCATTTATGTTGTCTCTGAACAATCTGTCCACAAAGGCTTTCAAAGAAAGGAAATGTTTTGCAATGGATTCTATGTCTCACTCACCACTCTGCTGAAATATCTGTCCAAAACCTCCACAAAATTATGAATTAGTTCATATACAGCCATCTCATTCTGAAATATAAATTTAAATGAATGGATAAAGATACGCTACTCGTTCACATTTTATTTCAATGTGAGATGCATGCTTCTTTGAAATCAATTAGAAAATTAGTGAGTAGCACAAATAAGTATGCAAGCTTAGGCTCTCTTAGTATTACCTGTAGAAATGTACATAGACCATTATTATGTACTATATCAAAGCCGAACAACTCTACGGCTGACCTAGAAGGCGGCATTACAACAATGAGCAGCCACTATCCTCCTTGGCACGTGGCCATGACTATATTACAAGCTTTTGTATTCATTTTAAAGACCTAGTGCTGCTGAAACAGTATGAACACTAACATACAGTGGGCTCAGGCATTGTCAGCATAACGTCATGAAATACCAAAGTGTAGACTCTGACATAAAAAACAATGCTAAATGCTCAAATTTGGTGTATATTAGCAATGACACCATTGCTAACTCTGGTGGAACTGGAAAATGATACTAAACTTAGCAGCGTAGACAAGACTTCCCAGCAAAAGATCTAAGCAAGCTCTTTCTCCTTGCTATCCCACTTAACAGTAAAGTATAAGTATTTCCGTTACTTCCACTGTGCACAATCACATTGGTCTTCTCTGCACTGGGAAACTTTTCCTAAAGTTTACTATTGTTGTTCACACTGATTCAGCTCAACCAGTGGGAGGCCCGTTTACAAAAAAAACCATCAGCTGCTGGTGTTTTAAGCGCTAGGACATATTGGCCTGCACTGAGCCGGGTTAGGTGACATATCACCGGGAGTTCTGTCTATACTAATGCTACCTTGGGGGAAAATTTTAGAAAAATAATCATTGTGTATACACACTCATTGTGAGAGTTTACAGGCCTGGCTACCAGAACTTCCTTGAGACCAGATTCCAGGTCTTGAATTGTCCAAAATGGCTCACAAGTGGCAAATGACCCCTGCCTCCAAAAAACAAACAAACAAACAAACAAAAACCAAACCCCGCAAACCTCCCCATCAAAAAACCCTATTGTGGCCAATGCAGTTTTTACTCAGGGAGCCAAATCCTGAAACTTTGCTGAGTTTTTTTTCCTTGTGTAAGAATTTAGTACAAAATTGAGTAGGTACTTTCAGATCTGGCCATAATCTTATAACTTGTTTTTTTTTGTTTAAGATGAATTGAAAGAAAAATACCAAGTTACAGGAATTAGGGCCAGATTGGGAAGTATCCTCCTTGGTTTTACTGACTGTGGTTCCAGTTTGGGAAATCAAAGTTATTCAGGCCAGCACTTAAACATGTGCTTAAGTCCCACTGAAAATTAAAGGTAAGCATGTGCTTAAGTGTTGCCCTCAACACAAATGGACTTAAGCACATGCTTTAATTGTTTTCCTGAATCAGAGCCTAAAATAATAGTCAATTTCAATCACAGCACTTCTTTTTCTCACCAAGAACACTACATCTGCCTAGCCTATCAGAATGGCAGCTGATTGCTTCTCTGGACCCAGTTGTCATGGCCAGTGACATCTAGCACAATGAGCAGTTGGGACAGCACCTTAGACCAGGCATTGGGCTTGGCTGTAATGATGCTGATATCTGTTGAAAAACCCCAACTCCATCCATCAAGTATCAGTTTGCAAGGTATTAATATCACACTTATTAGGAAACTCCATGTGACAGCAGTTCAGACTGCTGTAGTAGTAAGAAGTCCAAAGAGATTATTTCTTTCTTTTCCTCCACACCACTTTATATTTGATAGAAATAAGGGTGCTTTCAGAATGACACCTTGAAATTCTGTAATAGAAATTGTGAAACTGCTTGGGGAAAGAAGATGGAAAAGGAGGCTGTAGTGAGGAGGCGTGGCCTCCTCAGAGGAGGATGCGGAGGGAATGTCACAAGCCGCCTGGTAGGTGGAGCCAGGAGGACCATGCCTCGCACGTTGGAAGCAGAGAGGAGGGACAGGAAGAGGAAGTATAAAAGGCCAGCCCAGCAGCTCAACTGGGGAGGAGCTGCTGAGGGAAACAGATGTCTTCTCTGCTGTGGGAGCTGGGATGCTGAGGAGAATCAGAGCTTCCCCAACGGTCTGCATGAGCTTCCCGAGACCCCTGCCATTGAGGAGCTGCTACCACTACCCATGGTGGTATATCCCAGGGAGATGGAGGATGACCCCTGGATGTATGTACACCTGAGGGGGAGAGTAGGAAGCAGCCCAGGGAAACTAGACGACAGTCTGGTTAAGAGATGGCCTGATACAAGGTCATTGTGTTGCAGGTGGATCCCCGCTGACCCAATGGTGGACCACTCTGCCACTATTAGAGCCCTGGGCTGGGATGTGGTGGAGCTGGGTGGGCCTGTATCCCCTCTGCCACCTCCTTAAGCCAGGAGGCCTGTGCTCCTTGGACACCCTTGCTGGAGCCCCTTACATGGTGGTTGGGGCTCCCGCTCTGCCTGACTCCAGGCCAGAGCCCTTACTGTTTACTGCCCCACCCTACTTGAGGGCTAGCTTATAACTTAGTACTGCTCCAGCCTGACCGCTGGCAAGAGCCCAGACTGTTTGTAGACCCTTCCCGCTTAAAGGTCAGGGCCCACTAAGTACCGCTAATTCCTTCTAGCAGACCAGACTGCAAGGAGGCATGGCCTCCCTCAGAGGCAGACGCGGAGGGATGGCCATAACCACCTACAGAGGCATATTCAAAGATTAATTTAAATCCACATTTCTTACATTTTTCACAGATTAAATGTAATCTCTTACCTCTGTTTCATTGATTCCAACCACTATGAAAAGGGCTGCATATTGTCGGTACACCAGCTTAAAATCCTTATATTCAATGAAAGAGCACTGGATAAAAATGCAAATGGTTAAACATTAACTGCCACATTAGATATAATTTGTTACTATACACAATTTGCTTATTAAATATTCTGTTGTGTACACACATAGGGCCCCATCTCTCTTACAGAAGTTTCATGAGTGTAACTGGTTCACTTTAATGAAGTCACTCCTGACTTACAGTGGAGTAAAGGAGAGAATCATAGACTATCAGGATTGGAAGGGACCTCAGGAGGTCATCTAGTCCAACCACCTGCTCAAAGCAGGACCAATTCCCAACTAAATCATCCCAGCCAGGGCTTTGTCAAGCCTGACCTTAAAAACCTCTAAGGAAGGAGATTCCACCACCTCCCTAGGTAACCCATACCCGTGCTTCACCACCCTCCTAGTGAAAAAGTTTTTCCTAATATCCAACCTAAACCTCCCCCACTGCAACTTGAGACCATTATTCCTTGTTCTGTCATCTGCCACCACTGAGAACAGACTAGATCCATCCTCTTTGGAATCCCCTTTCAGGTAGTTGAAAGCAGCTATCAAATCCCCCCTCATTCTTCTCTTCTGCAGACTAAACAATCCCAGTTCCCTCAGCCTCTCCTCATAAGTCATGTGCTCCAGCCCCCTAATCATTTTTGTTGCCCTCCGCTGGACTCTTTCCAATTTTCCAAGAAGAATCAAGTCCACAAAGTATGGAGGGTTTCTCAGTCTTCACCCCACAATCTCCCTCCAGAGGTAAAGGAAATTAATAAAATATTAAGTTATTAGATAGGGCTTTACATCTGTGGATCTCAAAGCACTTTATATCAAGGAGAGTTTTATTCACACTTTACAGATGAAAAACCTGAGGCACACAGAGGTAAAATGATTTGCTCAAGATTACACAGCAGATCAGTTGGGCATCCCTTATCTCTCCAAACAAACATTTTAGAAGACAACAGGGAGAAAAACATTGTCGGGTAGAAAATTATATCTGTGATATTGATAGATAGAAACCCATTGCCCTAATATCATCTATTTCTTGCTTTCTATCTTTAGACTTGTGGGGGAAAATAGAAAACAAATCTATTTCAGAATCTATATTGTTATGGCATGAGTCACCAGATGGTGCTGTTACACAGTGTCACAAGATCCTTTTTCTTCAAATGTGAGCACTGTTAAATCTTTTAAAAAATGCTGTATTGTTGTTAGTTTTCTGAATATTTTTGGGGAGCTGTTGCAAACAGCAGCAGAGTTTGCTCACAACCTTAATCTCTCTAATTAGAGTATATTATTGAGGCAAAATTCCTTCCTGGGAACTAGGCAATGGTGTCTTTCCTGAGATTCTGGAAAGGGGGGATTGGCTGTGTACTGTCTGGTCACTTCTGCTCTAGGACTTGTGTACAAAGTGTAAAATAAACAAGTTGCAGTAAAAATATACCCACATTCCATGTAATTGATTTATCCCCCAATGAGAAACTGACCTGCAAGAACCTGACATTTGTGCAGTATTGTCAAATCTTGCCATTTTATTGAGTATTGAAATATTTGGTGTTTTTCTTAAAGCCCCAACTCCTGGAGCCATGTAATTACATGAGTATCCCAGCTTTCATTAAAAAAATTAAAATATATGTTTATAATCCTTGTGGCTGCAGACAGAAGTCTGAAAATGTGAAACTCAAATGCTTAAAAACCAGAAGGGAAATAAGTCCCAAAGTCTGTCTTCAAAATCATGAGATTTTAAAAAACAATCTTACCATTTTAAAGGGTCTGACTCATGATTTTTGAATCTTTAGGGCTGGCATTACTGCATCCACTACTGCTTGGCAGAGCTGTGATAATTTCTATCTATTATATAAAGGTCAATGTCTAGGTCTAGTGAAAATATCTAGGCAAGGGAGAAAAATATATTCCTCTTCTCCTTTGCCCTGGAATTTTCAGCCTCCCTAGGAAGAGGTGGAATCCTCTGTAAGAAAACCAGGTTTCTAACCTGAAAAACACTTGTCTATGCAGTATACAATAACCACTTACTTTTAGTCTCAGCATAGATACAAATAGAATAATGACATACAATGGATATGTATGGCTCTTCTGTTGTTAATTATTTACACAACTTTTTTTTTTGTCAGAAGAGAAGTTAGACAACTCCTAACACAGGAGAAATAAATAACTCTCTATTACTGTCTTAGAACTAATACACATACCATCTTGTTCACTTTGGCACCAGCTGGTTGTCACTTATTTTCAATATTGTATATTATACCTAAAAACATGTGAGATGTTGCTTCTGGGCAATAGAACATCAGTGGGAAAGGAAAATTCACAAACCCCAAATAGCCATATTCTGTCATCTTATGCACATTGAATAGTACTGTTCTATGCAATTAGTCCCATTAAAATCAACAATAACATTCTCCCAGACCATCAGGCATAATAACTTTGCTCCTTCAACTCACCTTCCCTTATAAGTTGAGGAAAGAGAAGAGCACCCTAAAGTCAACAAGATCAAATAGGGAAGTGAATTCCAGAGCTGAGTTCTAGTCTCTGGAAAGGTACTGCCTGCAGCCCATTCCCAGTTTAACTAGGGGTGCTAGTAGGTCAAAGAACTTCAGCTGGTCTCATTTACGGCAATATCATATGATGAGAGACATGGACTGTGAGGTAACCAGGACTAAATGAGTGAAATCTGAGCTCTGTTGAAGTTAATGGCAAAACTCCCATTGCTTTAATAGGGCCAGGATTCCATCCAGGCTATTTAGTGCTTTACACATCAGAACCAACACCTTGACTTGCACCCAAAAACAATAGAGAGCCAGTGCAGGCTGCAGAGAACATGTGCAAGGATCTCCTTGAGAGAAGCACCACTGAGCTGAGCAGGCAGACAGATTCTACATTAGTTGAAGTCTCTGAATGTTCTTCACATGCAGTAGAATATAAAATGTATAGGAATAATCCAATACAGAGCTAACAAAGGTACAAGTACCTGTGTCATTATCATGTATTAGGAATATTGGCTCAACATGAGTTGATGAGCCCTCTAAACTTCATTTCAAGTATCATATCTTTGTACAGCATGTCTAGAATTTGCCAATATGTATGTAAAAAGAGGGACTTTTGTATCTGGTAAAATGGAAGATATTAAAAAAAAATCCTCAAAAGTCATTCAAGTTCTATAAGAAAACAATTGTATTTTTACTCATCAACTCTGGAGTTGGATAACTTGGAAACCATATACCAAATCAGGACAGAATTCCTTAATAGTAATTCATCTAGAATATGGCACAAAGCCACACCATTATTTTAGCCATCTGACCTTGAGGAAGGCTGCATGGACAAAATATCGGCAATTTCAGGAATACAGAGCAATGTTAGCATTAAAGAGAAGTGCAAGTTTTGTTTCTATTAGTTAGAAACAGCACACATGTATCAATTTCTATAGCATGTTTGGGGGAAAAAATGGGCTTTCTTGAGAGAAGCTGATTCTTACACTACATTTATAATAAACCAACTATAGAGAAAAAGAAAATAGATTTACATATGAACTTTCATGTCAAGAAGTACCTTGGCAGCAAAACCCAACACAAAACATTCTAATATTTCTTGAATGTAGTTCACTGTGTAATATTCTTTTCTTGGTTCTATTTCAAATAAAATGGCTAGATCAGAAGAAAAAAAACATACTTGCTCTCTTGAACGGGAAAGGCAATTTTTGATTACTTCAGCTTCCAGCATTGTCCGCTTATGAATTTCCACATGTTCATAATACCTGGAGAGTCTCGTTTGACCTTGTTTGTTCACCATGAGAAAAAACTTTATCATTTTTCTGTTCGGCTCAGAAATAGTTTCTTTGTTACTGGAAGCAGGTAAGCGGGAACTGTATTTCTGAAGAAAACAACAACAAAAAAAGATACATGGAAGTTATGAAGCACTTTTGAAGAAGCATGTAGTTGGTGTTGAATTTTGTGTTCACTGGGTCTGATGTCAGTGTACAACTGATGTAAGCAAGAAGAAAATCAAGCCCATTGTCTTTCCTAATACTGTTGGTGTTTTTAATTTGAACTCACTCTTGTATGAAAGTGCTGACCAAGTAGAAGCCCAACCAAGATTCTTCTAATGTGCAATAACACCAAAGATAGCAACCTAGATATTTTCAGATTCTTGCTGTAAGGGCAAGTATCATTTTACTAGTAAAGAAGAGACTTCTAATGGGATAACATAACTTAGGCCTAGTCTACACTAAGGGGGGGGGTCGAACTAAGGTACGCGACTTCAGCTACGCGAATAGCGTAGCTGAAGTCGAAGTACCTTAGTTCAGGCTACTCACCAGTCCAGACGCCACGGGAACGAAGTCCGCGGCTCCAAGGTCGACTCCGCCACTGCCGTTCGAGGTGGTGGAGTTCCGGAGTCGACTGGAGCGCATGGGGAGTTCAAACTATCGCGTCTTGATTAGACGCGATAGTTCGAACTCCAAGAAGTCGAACTCTCCGCGTCGACCCGTGTGAGAGTTAGTATGTTAATATCTGTATTAAACCTGTGAGCATTGTGTAGAATTAGTCTGGTGTAGAATTAGTCTGAGTTTAGTATTCATGCAGTTAATCGATATGCTGTGCCTTCTCTCCAACCAAATTTCCTTGTAAATGCTTAGTAAACATTACTTACTTCAGGGTATTCTCTCTTAAAAGCATTAACCATATACATAGGTGCTATCCTTTTTGTTCACAACACACTGGCAGAAAGCCGCATATGAATGTTAAAGGATTTTAATTCCACTAGAAACTGTAAATATAGGGCAACATTTTCCTCCCCAGTGTTTATAATGGGTTTCAAGGGTCGAATTCTGGCTAGTAATTGTGCCTATGTGTTTGCAGGAACAACTTTGGGTCACAGGAAAGGACAGAACAGATTGTTCTCCTGATCCTGGACTTCTCTAAATGTACAAAAATGTTACTCTATGATTGTAGATATCGAGTAGGGGGGCCTAGGTGACAGGGGTGTAGCCATCTTTCACCTCATTGGCCTTGTCATCTGGTAGTGCAGTGCAGTGCAATGTTTGCAGTGCGTCCCAAACGTTTTACCAGAACAACCTACCAACTGCATTTTCTCTGTTTTTATGATTTGCCATTACATATATGCACCAGTCTGCCCCAACTATCACAACCCTAATCCTGCCCTGGCCCTGGTGGGGGTGGTTGGAGAGCAAGTCTGCCCTGCACTTACCCCACAGTGAGGGCTCCTGTCCTGCATGGCTGGGCCCCGCTCCCTGCTCTAAGCATTGTGACCTGGTGCATGGGGTTGAAGTCCCATTCAGGTCAGGTCTGGCCACCCCTCCATCATGACAGAGGGGCAGCTGAACCAAACCTAAGTAAGTGGCATCGAGACATGGTGCTGAGCCCCTGTGCGCCAGTTCACAATGCTGGAATGCGGAGCTGGGCCCAGACCTGTGGGACAGCAGCCACCACTGCAGGGTGACCTTGCTTTAACAACCCTACTCCATCCTCTTTGCCCTCCCCTGCAAGGGCCTCAACTCTGCAGTGGGCCAGGAGGAGTGTATGTTTGCAAAGGCCAGGGCCCAGAGATGGATTAATCTGGTCCTGGCCATTGCAATCCATCTAGAACCTTCCTGTTACCCACTGCTGGGTTGGAACCCACGCTACCATAGTGGTTCCCAAATGGTATCTTTTAAAGTGTGCACACATGAAGATTACTCTTGTGGATTAATCCGCAGGGATGTTTGTGCAGTTGACCAGAACACGTTCACATATTTACCTTACTTTTTAGTTTCAATATACATCTGTTTAAGTGGAAGTTTAGTGCTAGAAATTGGCCCCATATACACAGTGCAAATGTCTAAAGCATATTCTGCTCTCATTCCCCCAGCACAACTTCAATTTTTTCATGCAAATGTGAGTGCAAAATATGCAACAGAGACCCATTTTAGCAATAATAGTTAATTTCACATTAGGAGTTCTGTGAACTGCAGTGGACAATTTTCCCTTGGAAACATGGCTACTTGCACATTTTTCTGCTAGCATCCTAACCAATATGGGTACTTTGAATCAGCAATTCACACAGTCAGTATCCTACCAATATATAAGATTAATGCAGTGTATGCTGGCTCAGAGACACAAAGTAGGCCTGCTCACTCTTTCTTAACTTGGTGACCTAATATCTAGCAGTTTCAGTGGAACTATTGTTAATGAGGGGTGACCAAAGCACAGAATATGATAACGTGATATATGACTGTGCGTTCTTTAATACAGTGTCAGCTTCCTGGGACTAGGGGTCCTAGTACACAATTGTCCATCTTGATCTGAGCATTAGGACCTACTAAGACCCGTATTTTCCAGTCTGTATCAATGTACTAAAGATAAAGGCAGTATCTTTAGATAATATAAAGTGGCTCCTAGGGTACGTTTACAGTGGAGCTGGAAGTTGCCTTCCAGCCTAGGTACACAGACTTGCACTAGCTCCACTTGAGCTAACATGCTAAAAATAGCAGGGCTAGCCACTAGAGTCCAAGTCTGTCCGACCCCCTGGGTCTGAGCTCGGGTGATTAGCCCGAGCCACTTCTCTTTCAGCAACATCCATGCTATTTTTAGCATGCTAGCTCTACTCGAGCTAGCATGAGTCTGTCTTCATGGGCTGGGAGGCACACTCCCAGCTGTAGTATAGATATACCGTTAGGCTCCTGATGAGATGTCTGTGGATCTTAGACGGCCAAAGTTTTGGGTTAACAAACTTGGGTTAAATAAATGTTAACACAAAATGCCACTGAAATGCAGTTTGGAGCATAGTATATATTTTACACACAATACCTAATGAAAAATACTATTAAAAGAGGGTTGAATATATATGCAAAAGCTGCCTTTTAAACGGCCATCTTATATATTTCAAAGAAAATACAAAACGCTTTTCCAAGTTGCAGACTAATAGCCTGCAAAATATAATTTTTAAAAATGAACGGGTTTTAAGTTAGAACTTTTTTTTTTAAATACCAGAAACCAGCCGCAGTAATGTTTTCCATCTGTCTTTCTCTAGCTGTTTGGACTTACTGGCCTGTATGCTCCTGTGGTTTGTGTGTTAAAAGTGTAGCAACTTGCTGCAAAAGCAGTCTCGAAATTCTAACCAACAAGTCATGCTGCCTACCTGGTGCTTTACTAAGCTGTAACATCAAAAAATGGTTCCATAAGAACTGCAAATTTCAGCAAGGAGGTGTGGCCTAAGGAAATGTGAGAGAAGCCAGGGCAAAACCCCAATACAATATATACTATCCTGGAAAATCAATGTACATTAATACAGAAAGTTGAAAGGGAAGCAATTCAGAAAATAGAATAAATCAGAACAACTCTAAGCAGCATTAACATGCTGTCAGCAAACATCCACACAATACAACCTTTTCAATAGATACCGTATATACTCGTTCGTTAGCCCGTTCATTTACAAGCTGACCCCCCCAATATGGATAGGTAAAAATAGCAAAAACTGTATGACCCTTTCATAAGCTGACCCTATATTTCAGAGGTTGGCAAACTTTAGCTCCCGGTCTGTCAGAGTAAGCCGCTAGTGGGCCTGGACATTTTGTTTACCTGAAGCGTTAGCAGGCACAGAGCCCCTCAGCTTGCAGTTGCTGTGGTTTGCCATTCCCAGCCAATGGGCGCTGCAGGATGCAGCGCGGCCTGAGGGACGTGCTGGCCACTCCTTTCCACAGCTCCCATTAGCTGGGAACGGCGAACCGTGGCCACTGGGAGCTCAGGGGCTCCCTGCCTGCGAACATTCCAGGTAAACAAAATGACAATGTATTAGATATTCAATTCAATAATTCCATAGAGTTTAAAATCATCAAATTTTGGTGTAGACCCATTGATAAGCTGACCCCCCGCTCTTTGATGCTTCACTTTTTTTACCAAAAAATTTTGGCTTATGAACGTTTATATACAGTATTTCAGCATACTTTGACCATTTGCAAATGCTGAAGATGAGCGGGTGCTCTCTCAGACTGCAAAGAACTTGGGAACAATTAGCTGAATACTTCCATTCATTTTAGCCACTCCTGCAGATGCTGCCATATGTGTAATAGTGCAGGGCTCTCCATTTTCTTGAATATTTCATCCCCATTTTTTGCATCTCTTCAGTAGGTGTTTCTGGCAATAAACATTTTTTTCTTCACAACTAGGTAGCATTTTATGTATTAACCTATACAGCTATTTTTGTAGTATATTTTTGTGAATCTCAGCCCTTTCTGAACCTTTTTACTACAGAGGGGAGCATAAAGCCCACAGAAATTAAACATGGAACTAGGTTCTTAGATTGAATTCTCTAGCGCAAAGACCGTCTATGTTGCTTGCACAATGGGGCCTTGATTGGGTTCTTTAGGTGCTCCGCTAGAAATAATAATAATCTTGTTCATGCTGCTACCAATGCAAGATTGTTCCCAATAGTATACAGTTTTTCTTTTTGTCCAGTCCTGTTTTAAGTTTTAAGTGCCAGTACTCACAGCCTTACTTACATTTGAACACTATTCCACAGTCTAATAGAACTAATAATACACACAGTATATCAAATAAAATTAAGTTGATTGTTACCACCAGGTTTTTGATCACATATTTTAAAAACGGGCTTCTTGATTAAACATTTGCTTGTCAAATTCGAGCCAAGAGGGGAGTATCAACACATATAGGTTCCAGGCCTCTGAAAGAGATAGGCTGAGATTCTGTGCTATGCCTCCCACTCCTGATGTCAGGAATTGCAAGGGGGCCTACAGAGGACCACGTAGTGAGGCGGAGTGGCCTCCCGGTGAGCTGGAGTGGGGAGGAGTCACTCTGTGATCCCTGGTGGGTGAAGCCAGGCCAGACTTGCCCCTCCCGCCAGAAGCCAATGGGTGGGACAGGAAGTATAAAAGGCAGAGTCTCTAACCTCTAACCCAGTTCAGTCTGAGCCAGGGAAAGGAGATGTCTCCAGGCTGCTGCAGCTCTCCGGAGCTGAACCCGTGCCACACCACACCCTGCCCCTGCAGGAGACTGACCCAAGTGAAGAGCTGCCAAGTCTACTGCTTGCCACATATCCCAAGTAGATGGAGGATGCCTGTAGAGTGCAGGTACCCAGCAAGGGGATTGTAGGAAGTAGCCCAGGGAAACTATGTCAGCATGTTTTGGTTGGCTCCCTGCTGACCCACTGGTGGAACACTCTGCCGCTGTTAGGGCCCTTGGTGTAGCAGCCTCCGCACCTTAGGCCAACAAGCCTGTGTCTCTTGGCCGCCCTGCCTGAGGGCCTGAGCTTTAAAACTGTTTGTTGGTCCTGCCCTGCCTAAGAGCCCAATCCCTGATGGTGGTGGCGCTCCAGAGTGTAATGAGGCAGAGTGGCCTCCCACTGAGCTGGAGGGGGAGGGACCATCACTAACTCACTACAGGCCACTTACATCTGACCTCCATGTTGCCTGCACCAGGAGGGAGAAACTCTCCCCTAGATGGCTAAAGGGTTTTACAAGTCCTGTTTGCCATTGCAGAGACATGCTCTGTAGCCAGACAATATCTTCCACAGTGTATAACTGAAATGATGATTGAGCCACACCTACAACACTGTTGCCGTGTGTCTATTATTTTTCAGATTACACCAGAAATTCCCTGGAATACAGTATTTGAAGTTACCCACAGATACATCAGTTATTCTGATGAGGCCTCAGCAGGAACCTCTGTCAGTCTTAGAGACAATACTGACTACAAGTTTAGGTACTGGTTCTGCAACCATTACTCACTCTGGGTAGTGCTCACTCGTGAATAATCCCATTTACATCTATGACTACATGCGTAGTGCTACTCATTGTGAGTAATGATTGCAAAACTGGGTCATGATTTCAGTATTTTGATATTATCTGAGACCATGTGACAATCACCATCCTTATCCTTGTTAATCCAAAATAAAAATGGAAAATGGCTATAGTTCACAGAAAAGGACAATGTTATTGGTACTGTGAATCTACCAATATATATATAGTACTTTATATGGTTCCTATCATCATAGTATCTAGCTACCCCTCAAACATTAATTAGTTCATCACATCCCTGTGTAAAGTATTAACTCCTTTTTATAGACCAGGAGCTGAATCCAGACAGATTAAGTAATTTGCCCAAAAACACAGGATTCTGTAGTAAAGTTTGGAATTGAAGCCTGCTTCCCAGCCCACTGCCTTGACCACAAGGCTGTGTGTGAACATTTAAATATAATGCAAGCAATATTCTGCATGTGAAATAATGACAGGCCGAAAAGGGAGATTAGAATTTTTTATGATGATTAAATTGTTCTCAGTGAAGGAATGGGTGGTTTTGGCACTGATGGATGGGTGTATCTTTATGTCCTCGGTCTTCTCACTCACTGTTAGGAAAGAAAGTCTCTATCTAGGCAGTTCAGCACAGTTTAGCACATAAAGAGATTAGTCACAATAATAGCTAAAACATATTAAATGAATTTAAAGCAAACAGTATTAAACATGTGTACACCACATATGCAATAACTCTGAGGATACAGACTTTACCTATGATGATATATGTAACCTAATTATTTCTTGACAGCAAAGCCACTTATAAGTATTAAGGTCACCTATATCTCAGGAAGGTAATTTAATTATCCTCAGTGTGGTCTGAGTAATTGCTTAGACATTGCAGTTTAGGTTTTGATATGAAATTTATCTTCACTAGTTAGTTTGGGGGATGACGTCATAAAATCTGGAGTGAGAAGTCATCCCCTAAGAAGTGAAGATTAATGACCTATTTACAGCTAAGTAAACATATATGCAATATTTATAACCTCAGAAGTATGCATTTGCCAATCACAAGGTTGATATACAAAGTAATGAAATAAATAGTTGAAGGAGTTGAAACAATTTAAAAATATTTATTTCAATGTTGCCCATCATCAGACAAAACATTTTAATTATTATAAGATGCACTAAGGGCATTTCTAATCTTTAAAATAGCACCCTGTGACCTAAATAATTTTTTTAATAGATACTGGAAAAACCACAGAAGTCAGGAAATCAGACTTGTGCACATGCACAAATGCAATGTACATTCAACAAATCAACTGGTCAACACAGCACAAATGACCTATTTCAGAAAAGTATCAGGGCAGAGTTACATCACTTCAAAAAAACAAAAGACAACAACAAATGTTTAATGACTAAATTCTTGAGCAAGAGCTGTATAAATATTGTCCTTGGATAAAAATATCACCTTAATTGAGAAATAATACCTGAGACCACAGGCTTCACAATCTCACTACCTTTAATATCCCCTGAGCAATACACAGCCATAGCTTCCCAAATCAGATAAGTTTACACTGGAGTACGGGGGAGAAGGGGAATATACAGGAGCATGTCATTTCACTCCACCCCAATTGACAAGGCTGTGAGTTCCACCACTTAAACTTGTGGATGTCCCCCAGATATTGCAAATTTCAAGGGATTCATGTGGTGGCCTCCTGCCTTGCACTAAAGAGTCTTGTGGCACCTTATAGACTAACAGACGTTTTGGAGCATGAGCTTTCGTGGGTGAATACCCACTTCATCGGATGCATGGGTATTCACCCACGAAAGCTCATGCTCCAAAACGTCTGTTAGTCTATAAGGTGCCACAAGACTCTTTGCTGCTTTCACAGATCCAGACTAACACGACTACCCCTCTGATACCTGCCTTGCACTGTCTCCCACATTTCCTTATCTCTCCTGGACAGCATGGCTCTTACAGTAGCTATGCTGCAAAGCTCTCCCCTAATTGGCAGTGGAATACCCTGAATGAAAAAGAAGTCAACAGTGTAGAGAAAGCAGTGTAAATTACTGCAAGATTTCATTGGTGATGATGACAAACTGATGAAAAACTGCCAATCTTTCCATCTCTTCTAAACACTGCAGAGCCTGTTTATGTTGGGGTGTTTATGTTGTTGACCCACCCTGTTAGAATCCTAAATAAAGCAGCTGAAGTTCAGTGCTAAATGACTGTGACAGATACAGCTTTTCAACTGCACCTGGCCTTGTAGGAATGATCATTTTGGGCAAAAGGAATTAGGACAGAGGAAGGCCTAGATGGATACTCTAGGGACATCCAAGCCAGGGGAGGAAGCTTAGGTTAAAGTTTGTTTTTTGTTTTCTGAGTTACCAACAAAGCAATATAAAACACGCATGTGCAGATATAGATATATAAAGAATGGATCCTATTGCAGGCAGACCTTAGTCTTAACGGTGCCTTCATTAATCTGACCTCTTATATAGATAATCCTTGTGTCAAGAGGCAGATCTTAAAGATACTGTATCTTTATATGGATAAAAAAAATTTTATGTCTTGGATTATTTTACACGTGAAATGTTTTGGATCATATATTTTTTACTCCTTACCAATTTTCTAATGTAGAATCATACTGATAGAATAAAAGTTAATCATAGCTTTAGTAAAAATACAACCTTAGAAGAATTTGAACCTATTCTTTTTAAATTCTGAAGCAGACTATCCACTTCACTACATGGTAATTGTGTAACATCTGTAGGAATGTACAAGTACACCTCTATCCCTATATAACGCTGTCCTTGGGAGCCAAAAAATCTTACCGCATTATAGCTGAAACTGTGTTATATTGAACTTGCTTTGATTTGCTGGAGTGCGCAGCTCTGCCCCCCGAGTGCTGCTTTACCGCGTTATATCCGAATTTGTGTTATATCGGGCCACGTTATATCGGGGTAGAGGTGTATTATTTTGGTTACCAAAGAACTCACTTTTTCTATCAGCCTCGAAGCTGGTATCCAAAATGATGCCCACAAGTTTTGCACATGTAGATAATGTGCACATACAGATACTTCTGCACACACAAACTAGAGTTAACACTCTACCTGATTTACATGTACAAATGCAGGGCTTTGTAGAGAAAACGTACAAGCATACTTTAGGAATCTGGTTTTAAAAATTATGCCAAAGTTGAGTATCGATACCAAGTAGTTTAATTTAAAAATGCTTCTTTAAACAAAACTGACAAGTTCCCTCATGAAAACTAAAAACCACATGCATGCAAAATTTTGGGAAAAATCAAATTTTAATTCACTGTTTTGCTTCTATGAAACACAAATTAGAAAAAGATTATTTCTTTTTAGCTACAAATATATATGCAGTATCTGGTTAAATGAGTTGTGCATCTATACGATGTTACAGTGATCAGTGAAATGGTGTACGTAAAAAAATAAACAAAAAAAATTCCATCTCTGTATTTTTGGGGCAAAATCCCCAATTCTCTCTCCCATCCTGGACCTATCCCCAAGCTACTCATGTAGGCGACTGCATTTCTTACAATGTGATTCTTATCTATTCATTTATAGATAGATACATAGATAGATATGTTCTTTGTATGCATTCTTATTATGACTAATGCTGTTTTTATAACTTGGCTTAAGTTAATTCTATGACTCAGTAATAAGATAATTTTATATATGGGGAATTAGCTCAAGAGATGAGTAGTGATATGCAGAGCTTTCCATTTCTACATCACTAGTTCAAATCTAGCTCATTTCAATAATAAAGAAGATATAACCACCTGAGATCTGTTCGATGGCCAGAAGTGAGTTGGCAGTCTCAGTTCAGTTTCCACTGGACAACTGTTTACATCACGAAGACCACCACTGCAACTGCAACTTTAATTCATATATTATAGACTTATAGAAAGAGACCTTCTAAAACATTGAAATGTATTACTGGCACGCGAAACCTTAAATTAGAGTGAATAAATGAAGACTTGGCACTCCACTTCTGAAAGGTTGCTGACCCCTAGTCTAGATCAGTGGTTCTCAAAGCCGGTCCGCCGCTTGTTCAGGGAAAGCCCCGGCCGGCTGATTTGTTTACCTGCCACGTCCGCAGGTTCGGCCGATCGTGGCTCCCACTGGCCACAGTTTGACGCTCCAGGCCAATGGGAAGGGCGGCCAGTACATCCCTTGGCCCGCACCGCTTCCCACAGCCCCCTACTAATCTAGGGAAATCAGGGAAGAAGCAAGGAGCAAAAAGTTTATCCTAGCTTCTTAACTACCAAGGAGCATTGCATGTCTATTGAAACAACACTGAAACCACATGATCTCAAAATTATGTACTGACATTGCCACAGAGTTAATCATATTTTTAAGAGCGATAATCTTTCCCAGTCTTCCCTAGATACTGATAACGAGTGAAATTTGTTTGAGATCTCACTGTCTTCCACTCGTTTCAGTTTTAAACATGGAGATTAATTCTTTAAAATTACCTTATAAATATATATATATTTTTTTTATATTAGGCCCTTCACATGTAGTACCACAGAATATGATGAGATGCAGAAAGATATCACAGATAGCACAGTTTGATACAGGGACTTGAAAGGGGAAAACATCACATAAAGATGAAGTTGAGTAAGAGAAAAAGGCTGACTTGGCTAAATATGTGTTCTTGCAGATTAATAACTACAGTCAGTGGAGAATTGAAGAATCTGCTAATATGGAAAGGGGAGCTGGGTTTAGCACAGGCTAAAGCAACCATTAAGGTTTTAAGGTGAAGCTTTAAGAGGAAGTGACTCAATGGCTGAGGAGGGCATTCCAGAAAGGAATTAGCAAAACAACTGAAACTTTAAAATCTAACTAGGAAGAGTCATCAAGGGTGAGACAAAGGAGGTCAGTACTGGAGGACCAGAGGAGGCAGGCAGGAAAGCAGACAGATACAATTAAAAAAACAAAACAAAACTGTCCAGTTTGAGCAACTGATCCAATTCCAGATCATCTACTGATGGAAAATGTTAAAGAAAGTAGTAAAAAAAACAGGAGTACTTGTGGCACCTTAAAGACTAACAAATTTATTGTAGCATGAGCTTTCGTGAGCTAAAGCTCACTTCTTCGGATGCATAGAATGGAACTATACATAGAACTATGCATAGAACTATGCATAGAACTATGCATAGAATGGAACTATGCATCCGAAGAAGTGAGCTTTAGCTCACGAAAGCTCATGCTACAATAAATTTGTTAGTCTTTAAGGTGCCACAAGTACTCCTGTTTTTTTTGCGGATACAGACTAACACGGCTGCTACTCTGAAAGAAAGTAGTGTTTACGTAGAGAGGGTGGGAGGAACACCCTGCCTTGCTTAATTATGGATGACACTCAATGAGTTGTCAAGTAGGATGGGAAAGTTAAAATCCCTTTAGGTTTATGTAATCAACATAATTGTTGAATTTCAGCGCAATGAGGCTGTGACAGTTTGGCCTTATCTACACTAAAGCTCTGAATGTTGCTATTTTTACTGGTGAAACTGAACTAGTTGTAGCAAATAGGTACATTTTTCAAGATTTCCTTACTGTGAAGAGGAGTTCTGAATGAACTAGATCATAAATAAAAAATAACTGCCTCATTGAATCACATTGCAGACATGCTTCATCATTAAGATAGTTTAAAAAGTTACCTTAAAACTAATTCAAAATCAGTTTGTCCCTTCATGAATGATATGTGGCAGGTGTGTAAAATTTTCATATAAGTTTCATTGTCAGTTTAAAAAGCACAGTCAAAAGAAATAATCTCCTTACTTACAAGACAAATAGCAGATTATATTGTTAAAAGAGAAATAATTGCAAAATTATTGAAAAGTAAATCCGTTTTTTTTATTTCAGCTAAGAACGAAATACAATACACACTTTCACTTCTCTCACTAGTCAGTTTCAAGTACACTTCAGTTTGAGTTCTCATATACTAGCAGAATGCTGCAATGTGTGAGTTTCAAATTTAGCGGAGTATGTTTTTGTTTACCTCGCTGTCCCATCTCCCCAACCACCCGATTCCATTGCTATTAAAATCACATTTCTAGTGCCCTTTTGTTTTGTAAAAGTTCATTTCCAGACAGCCTATATTTTGGCACATGTTTGCATTTGTATTATTCCTTATAAGAAAGAGGGCCAATAAAGCTATGTAGCTGCTCTTTGCTACAGCTGTGTCTGGTCCAGTTTTATGTAGTGTTGTTGTAAGCCCTGGTGGTCCCTGGGATATTAGAGAGACAAATACCGTATTGTCCCGAGTATAGGCCGCACTTTTCCCCCCTAATTTAAGTCTTTAAATTAGGGGTGCGGCCTATAATCGGGATCTTGAAGAAAAAAAAACCAATAAAAATACTTTAAATCCCAGCCGTGGCGGGGAATCAGAGGGCTCTGGGCTGCTTGCTGCAGCGGGGAGCCCAGAGCCCTTTAAATCTCAGCCGCGGCGGAGAATCAGAGGGCTCTGGGCTGCCCGCTGCGGCGGGGAGCCCAGAGCGCTTTAAATCCCAGCCGCGGCCGGGAATCAGAGGGCTCTGGGCTGCCCGCTGCGGCGGGGAGCCCAGAGCGCTTTAAATCCCAGCTGCGGCCAGGACTCAGAGGGCTCTGGGCTGCCCCAGCTGTGTCCCCGCCTCCCCAGCCGCCCGGCCCCGGCCCCGCGTACCCGCCTCCGCCAGCCCTGGCCTCGCGCCACCCGGCTCCAGCCCCGGCCACGTCCCCGCCGCCCAGCTCCGGCCCCGGCCGCATCCCTGCCCTGCCCCAGCCCCAGGTACCTGCCTCCGCCGGCCACGTCCCCGCCTCCTCTGCTGCCCGGCTCCACCCCGGCCGCGTCCCCGCCTCCCCCGCAGCCCGGCTCCAGCCCCGTGTACCTGCCTCCGCCGGCCCCGGCCTCAGGGCCGCCCGGGGGGGGGCAAAGGGGGCAATTTGCCCCCGGGCCCAGCAGGAGCCCCCACGAGAGTTTTTCGGGGCCTCCGGAGCGGTGTCCTTCACTTGCTCCGGGGGGCCCGGAAAACTCTTGCGGGGCCGGGCGCAGGAGCTTCTTCTGCTCCTGGTCTTCGCCTGCGGCGGGGGGTCCTTCCGCTCCGGGGCGGAAGGACCCCCCACTGGCGAGTTACCACCCAAGCGGGACCCGCTGCTGAAGTGCAGCCCGGTCTTCGGTGGTAATTTGGCGGCGGGGGGCCCTTCCGTTCCAGGACCCACCGCTGAAGTGCCCCGAAGACCCGCGGCGGGGCCTCTCGCCGACGAATTACTGCCGAAGACCGGGCTGCACTTCGGCGGCAGATCCCGCTTCGGCGGTAATTCGGCGCCGGGGGCGCCCCACGGCGGGTCTTCGGGACACTTCGGCAGCAGGTCCCGGAACGGAAGGGCCCCCCCTCCCCCCCGTCGAAGACCCCGGGCCCCCGGAATTCTCTGGGCAGCCCTGCCCGGCCACGCGTCGCCAGGCGCCCGGCGCCGGCCGCGCATCCCCTGCCGCCTGGCCCCGCATCGCCCGTCCCCGTCCCCGTGTCCCCCGCCGCCCGGCTCCGGCCCCAGCCCCGTATCCCTTCCCGGCCGCCCTACTTTGGCCGGCCAGCTACCTGGCTCTGGCCGTCCGGCTCCCGCCACATCCTCCAGCTCCGGGCTCCGGCCGCGTGACTCCTGGCCCAGCCCAGCATCCCGGGGCTCCTGGCTCCAGCCGCAGCCGGACTGTAGTGCCGCCAGCCACATCCAGGCAGCGCAGTAAGGGGGCAGGGAGGGGGTGTTGGAGAGAGGGCAGGGGAGTTCGGGGTGGGGGGTGGATAGGGGTTGGGGGGGTCAGAGGGCAGGGAACAGGGGGATTGAATAGGGGCAAGGGTCCTGGTGGGGCAGTTAGAAAGGATCAGGGGATGGATGGGGCGGTGGGAGGCAGTCAGGGGCAAGGGTTCCAGGGGCTGTCAGGGGACAGAGAGAAGGGGTGGTTGGATGGGCAGGGGTCCCTGGGGTGGGGGGAGGTGTCAAGGAACGCAGGGGGTTGGATGGGGCAGGAGTTCGGGGGGGGGGCCATGATCCCTAACCCTAAGAACATTTGCTAATGTTGTTGATTGTTGTGCAGAGGAGAGGGTGAGAACTGTTCCCATCAGTCTCCTTGTTGTCCATTCCTTTTCCCTTCTTTATTTACAGTATAACTACAAAATAGTTTTCAATATTTCTGAGTATATAACATATGCCGTCAAAAGCAGGACTACCAAAAGTGTTAAAAGTGTTAAAAATACTGGTACATGTCTTCCTATTCATTAAATAAAATACTGTTTTACTGTTCTACTAATGTGTATATTTTCTTTAAGTTAAAAAAAGTTAAAAATTTATTTTTTTTTAAATAGCACCAAACTTTAAGGGTGCGGCTTATAATCAGGATAGGCCTATACTCGGAACAATACGGTAATATCTTTTATTGGACCCACTTCTGTTGGTGAAAGAGACAAGCTTGAATGGTCCCTTGAAATATGTGTTAATTACTTATGCTAAACAATAGGTTCCAGCCTGTATTTAACCGTGACTAGGGTGATCAGAAAGCAAGTGTGAAAAATTGGGAGGGGGGGCAATAGGTGCCTCTATAGCACAAAGTTCTGAATATCGAGACTGTCTCTAAAATCAGGACCTTTGGTCACCCTAGCTATGGCACTGAGTAAGTGTCCCAGAGCTGAACAAGAGCTCTGTGTAAGCCGGGAAACCTGTCTCCCTCACCAACAGATGTTGGTCCAATAAAAGATATTACCTCACCCACTTTGTCTCTCTAACCCTCCCGTTTTAACCAGTCCAAGTGGAGGAGCTCCCACTGTTTCCCTTGGCTACAGGGGGACTCCGGTACCGTCACAAACTTCTTCCCTGCACTCGCACTACATTTCACCCGCCTCCGTTTCATTCTTTTGCTCTCCGTCTCAGCGTGACACGAGCCTGACTCCTCGCGTTCCGTCGCCCCCGCCGCTGGGTGACGGGACAGGAAGGTGAGGCGGAACGGCAGAGCCAGAGCCTCCCCTACCCCCAGGGAAACGGGCCCGCCTGGAGGCCCCACCACAGGCTGTCAGCATCGGAGGAACGCGACAGCAATGTGAGGAATCTGCGGCTGGCGGAGCCTGCGAGCCGAGAGACCGTTTTAACCCCACACACCGCAGGGGCGCCCCGTGCCCACGTGGGCGGCAGGAAGACCCCCGCCCCGCCCGTCTTTTAAACAAACCCCACCCCGGCCACGCCTGGGCAGAGCGGCTCGCGGCCTCCCCCACGGGCTGGTGGGAGCAGGGGACCCCTGACACTGACCCAGGCCGGACGAAGCAGCACCCCCAGCTACTGTCCTAGCGACTGTGCACCAGCAGCCCCTGTTATTACTGTGTCACTTACTCAGTGCCAGGAGCGGCGCTGCCCCGGCCCGCTGCTCTCGGGGCGGGTCCAGGGGGAACAGACAGACACCCCCAGCTGCAGCCCCGCCCCACTCCGCTCCCCCCCATCTCCAGTGCGCATGCGCGCGTTAGCGGGCTCGGCTGGGAGGGAGGTTGTTTCCCGGCGCGCCCCGCGCGGCTCCCTGCTCCTCCCCCCTTCGCAGTGGGTGGGTGTGAGATGGATCGGAGGCTGTAATGGCGGCCGGCGGGGGCTCGGCGCTGCTCTGACACCCGGACACTGCTCGGCGCAGCCTCCCCCTCCTCCCCGGGCCCGTCCCGCCCCCTCCTCCTCCCCCCAGCCAGCGCCGCTCCCCCACGCCCCTGCCCCAGGCCCGCCGCGGGACGACGAGGAGGAGGAGGGCTCCCCGCAGACAATGGACGAGCACCCCGGAGTCGGAGGCGGGATGGCGGCCGCTCCGAGACCGCAGCAGCAACAGCCGCCGCCGCCGCAGCCAGGGGGGAATATGAACGTGCAGCCTGGCGCGGGCTGCGTGGGGGCCGGAGGCGGGCAGCAGCCTCAGGTCCCGGCGGCCGCGGCGGGTCAGGACGCGGGGGACCGCGCGGAGCTGTCCCGGCCCCAGCACTACACCATCCCGGGGATCCTGCACTACATCCAGCACGAGTGGGCCCGCTTCGAGATGGAGAGGGCGCACTGGGAGGTGGAGCGCGCCGAGCTCCAGGTAGGCTCTACAGGGGGACCGGCTCCAGCTGCGCGGGGGGCTGGGCTGCAGGGGCGGGGAGCGAGTGGGCCGAGCTCTAGGTGCGGGAGAGGTGGGGGCTGGCCCATGGAGCTTGCCAGTCCCCGAGGCCGCCTGCGCGGGATGGTACCTGTCCGAGGTGTGCCTGGCGAGGCGACGTCCCTGGTCGGTGAGGCGGGTGGAGGCGCAGCCCCTCACGGCCCGAGCTGAGCTCCCTTCCCCGGGGCAGCCATTTTAGTTTCTAGTATGGCGCCCGCCAGGGCTCCTGGTTCCGGAGCCAACCGTGCTCTACAGGCCTCCCCCCCCGCCCTCAGCTTGCTGGTCCCGGTGGAGACCGGGCGCTGCCTCCCCGCAGGCACACTGGCGCTCCCGGGGAGAGGAAGACGCGCTCTGACAGCTGCAATAACCTTCCCAACACAGTGCCTCGGGGGCTGCCAGGGCCTGCCCCTCCGGGCCGGCTGTCTCCACAGCTCTGGCTGCGGGTCACCGGGAGTGAGAGCCCCCAGGCCTGCAAGAGCTCAGCCCTCCCCCAAACCCCTCGGCGTAAGGTGCTGCGGATCCTACCTCCCCGGAAAGGGGAAGACTCGGACCAGGACCTAAGTAAGGGAGCTTCCCAGTGACTGAGGCATGGGATAAGTCTGGTCTCCCCAGCCCTTGGAGACGCTATCAACCAAACAGCTGAGGTCAGTCCGCACTATCACCGCCTTAAAAGGTGTATTTGTAGGTGTGTGTTTATCATGAGTAAAAGAAGATTGAACAAATCTTTCAAAGTGGTTTCCTGTGTGGTGTTTGATTCTCATTCCAGTAGAGTTTGTTGTAAATCTTTCCTGTTTTGAGTAACTTAAGTAATAGGTACAGTTTTATTCCTACATACAGTTGTAACTAAGTACCTATGTTATCAAATATTCAGAATGAGGTTGTGCGCTATAATTGGGACACATATATAAATGAATACATGTATAGCTGAATAATCAGTCATTTTATATAAGAAAATTTTGAGGGGGTTAACAAGCACACAGACCAAGGGGATCCAGTGGATAGAGTGTACTTAGATTTTCAGAAAGCCTTTGACAAGGTCCCTCACCAAAGGCTCTTACGCAGAGTAAGCTGCCACAGGATAAGAGGGAAGGTGCTCTTGTGGATTGGTAACTGGTTAAAAGATAGGAAACAAAGGGTAGGTATAAATGGTCAGTTCTCAGAATGGAGAGAGGTAAATAGTGGTGTCCTCCAGGGGGTCTGTTCTGGGACCAGTCCTATTCAATATATTCATAACCCCTTTTTCCAGATCATTTAACAGTGAGGTGGCAAAATTTGCAGATGATACAAAATTACTAAAGATAGTTAAGGCCCAGGCAGACTGCAAAGAGCTACAAAAGGATCTCTCAAAACTGGGTGACTGGGCAACAAAATGGCAGATGAAATTTAATGTTGATAAATCCAAAGTAATGCCCATTGGAAAGCATAATCCCAACTATACATATAAAATTATGGTCTAAATTAGCCATTACCATTCAAGAAAGATCTTGGGTTCATTGGGGATAGTTCTCTGAAACATCCACTCAATGTGCAGTGGCAGTCAAGAAAGCTAACAGAATGCTGGGAATAATTAAGAAAGAGATAGATAATAGGACAGAAAATATCATGTTGCCTCTATATAAATCCTTGGTATGCCCACATCTTGAATACTGTGTGCAGATGTGGTCGCCCCATCTCAAAAAAAGATATTGGAATTGGAAAAGGTTCAGAAAAGGGCAACAAATTATTAGGGGTATGGAGCGGCTTCCCTATGAGGAGAGATTAATAAGGATGGGACCTTACAGCTTGGAAAAGAGATGGCTAAGGGGAGAGATGATTGAGGTCTGTAAAATCATGAATGGTGTAGAGAAAGTAGATGAGGAAGTGTTGTTTTTTACTACTCACAACACAAAAACTAGGGGGTCACCAACTGAAATTAATAGGCAGCAGGTTTAAAACAAATAAAAGGAAGTATTTCTTCACAGAATGCACAGTCAACCTATGGAACTCTTTGCCAGAGGTGTTGTGAAGGCCAAGACGATAACAGGGTTCAAAAAAGAACTAGATAAATTCATGGAGGATAGGTCCATCAATGGCTATTAGCCAAGATGGGCAGGAATAGTGTCCCTAGCCTCTGTTTGCCAGAAGCTAGGAATGAGTGACAGGGGATGGATCACTTGATGATTGCCTGTTCTGTTCATTCCCTCTGGGGCACCTGGCACTGGCCACTGTCAGAAGAAAGGATACTTTCTATGGTCTGACTGAGTAGGTCTGTTTTTATAATACAGAGAATGGTGTGGCAAACTTTTATAGGCCCACAAAAATATATCTTACAAATCTAATTATATGCTGTAACAATAGTGTGAGTGCATTCACTGTTTTGGAACACTGTGCCATAAAGTATTACCATAAAAAACCCTTCACAATACTATAAATCACAACAGAAATTTCCTACTTTTGGTTATATAAAGTGTTTAATCATCAAAAGAGACCAGGATATTTGAGCTTGGGCAGCTTGTCATATCACCAGACTTCTCAGTACTGATGTAAAGAGAACACCATATATTTTGTACTGTTTTGGTTGTACTACTATCCAATTGAAAATGTTCCACTATTTATATCACTTACTGTCATCTTACTGTATTCAGCTTTTGTGATCTAGTTGCTTCTAAAATCAGTTAGGAAGCACTGACTTTCATTTCCTGAGATAAGCATATCTAGGGTCAGTTGCATGGCATTTTCAGTAGAAGGCACTTGCCTATACATCTGGTTTCCTCTGGTGTTTCATCACTGCTCATATTTTAATAGAATAGTTGTTTGCAGTACTTAAGCAACTAAAATTGTTTCAAAACATTTGACATCTGTAAAGGTATATTGTGTTACTATAGCTTGACATCACACCATACTGTAAATATAAAACCCGTCTAAATTCTTTAAAGCTATATCAGACTGAAAATACAGTATTGATGTTGACTTGTGTTTGGTCTCTAGACGTCATGTTGATGAGCACTACAGGAATCTTTGTATATCCTCGGGTTCAGGCTAATTTTGTAACTCAAGTTGTGAAGCCATAAGCAGTGAGAACAGCCCTCATTTAGCAACCCTAACACTGCAAACACTTATGCATGTAAGTGGTCATGTAGAAGCCAATGAGAGTACTCCACATACATAAAACTCAGTAACACTTTAGAGAATTGAGGTCTGATTATGTAGATGTTGAACACTTATTTCAATAACATGAAATACATGTATATAACTGTAATATGAAACTATATAGCATAAGAATTGGATTTCTTAGATGCAAGTCACTTCTGTGTGTGATTTCTTTTTCTTTGCAACATTACAGTACATTTTAAAATGTTTTTTGGTTTAGTGGTTCCTTCCCACTTCAATTAACTTTAGTGATACTTTGTAAATGGCACTTTATAAAAGTAAATGAAAACCAAATGACTTCATAAGATTGGCACATACTACCTGTGTAGCTGGTTGAATTTACTGTAATTTTGTGTCTTTCTGGGGAATCCAGGAACTTTCTCACTAGCAAAATGAAATTAACGTGCTCTTTGTTTCATGTTCTGTTGTATAAATAGAGGCAAAGGGATGATCTTCCCCATCTGCTGAGGGTGCTCTGCAAGTGACAGATAACTGGGACACACAGAGAGGAGACTAACAGTATTACCCCACTCTTTTTTGTTAATCTAATATGAAGATATAAAACTTCTGGCCCACTTGGTCTGCATGGATATTGGATAAGTGTTCTCTAGAATAAAAGTTTTCATTTACAAAATTGTTTTCCTTCCTTATATTTCATACAATAACTGTCTGGTGTTTGGTCACAACTCTTTGGAGGTGAAGCAACGTTGTACTGTCTTAGGCCATGCCTATACTACAAAATTAAGTCAAATTTGCGTCAGCATACAGCTGCCGCAGTAATTACATTGCTTGTGTGTATCTGTGCTTTGCTCCTTGTGTTGGCAGTGTGTGATCTGACCAGGAGCACTTGTACTGATTATGCTGTCAGCGTGAGGCATTGTGGAATGGCTTCTGAAAGCCAGAAACAGTTGATCATAAGCAATACAGTGTCTTCACTGAGACTGCATCGATCTAACTACATCAATGTTGATTGCGCCTCTCGTGGAGGTGGAGTTAAGTCGGGCAGTTGTGTTGGTGGGAGCAAAACTTTAATGTAGACCCTTCCATAATTAGGTCAATGTAAGCTGCCTTGCGTCAACCTAACTCTAATGTAGATCAGGCTTTAGCGTCAAACAGCACTGAGGGGACTGAGCCACCTCATTAATTAATGAAGACTTAATGCCGAAGCTTACTGATTGATAATGTTTTAAATGCTGTAATTTCAGATAATTTAGGTGTGCATTTATACATCTAATTTGTGCATGGAAGTACTGCAATTGTTGGATGCTTGCATGCATAAATGTTAAAGTAAATGGAAAAAATGGAGTTCATCCTAAAAGTATCCTGAATACCTCACAGTAGCTTCATTAACTATGTTAGTAGTTGCTATATAAGGGCCATATTCTGTTTTCAATCCATGTGCAAATGTCCCAGTGTTATCAACTGGACACCTGCTGTGGGTTGAGGGGAGTATACAACTCCAGCTGTAACCATAGACCGTAATTAAAAATGTAATTCTACCCTTTCCAGAGAATGAATTCAATATCGATGGATATTAGGTTGGGACAAAGTTCAGTCTCTTGCACTATACTCAGTCCCCTTTGGCTAACTAGTGTTGATGAACTACAGATGGCGTTTTATCCAGCCCTTGACCAGAGGATGTAAGATGTCTAAGATGAGAAATTTGTGCTTCTGGGAATATGTCTGTCCCCCCCTTCACTTAAAGAAACAATGGTTCTTATTTTATTTATTTTTTAACTGTGGTAGATATTGGAGAGAGAAAAGATGAAGATACAATTAAGGAAGTGAGGGTCAGGGAGGGAAGAGAGACAAAGCTGTGTCATAGGGAAGAGGGATGAAAAAAAAGTACAATCCAAGGCTGCAGTCATGCAATCTGATCCACATGGGCACCTGTTGAAATCAGTGGGGCTCCATATGAACACAAGAGTTTGCAAGCTGATCTGCTTACGTAAAATTGGGGGTCTAACTGTTAGTCAATTTGACTTTAGAAAGAAAAAAAGCAATAAAACTAAAAATAAAATTCCTCTTGGGCTTTTAATTTTCAAATGTAATTGAAAAGATCTTATAAGAAAAAATACAACTAATTATAGCCTGTACTTACGATAGTTTTATAAAGCATAAGGAATGAATAAGAAATATTTTATACACTACTCTTATTTATCAGAATGTATACAGTTCAGTGCTCCAGAATGATAACCATTGTTCTGGTTAATGTGTTTTATTTTTCTGACATGACTTTTGCAGTACCGAGTTCAGTTCATACGTTAGTTGCAAAATGTCCATTTACAAATCCAGATACATTATAACAAAATGTTCTCAGAAATATAACCTTTTTTATTATTTTTCAACTGTGTAGCATGCAAGTTTGGTTGCTAAGTTGTTTAAAAGGAAAACTGAATTTTGCTCGTATATAATCAGTTATAGGTGCACCTTTTTTAACAAAAAAGCATCCATTACTGAAAGGGTTATAAAATTATGACTGCTGAGAACTTAATAAAGAGTGCATTGTGAAATTTTAATGTGCTAACAATGGGATATATATATTTTTAAAACTGACAGGACACATCTTTCAAACCAAGCTAAAAGAGATTAACATTTTAAATAATTGCTAATTTGTGTGTGTGTGTGTGTGTGTGTGTGTGTGTATATATATATATATATATATATATATATATGTGTATATGTATATGTGTATATATAAAAATAAAAATCTCTGTGGGTAATCTATTCTGGATGTATGTGTGAAAATTTTATGATGAATTGGATGACTCTTAGTTTCAGAGTGCAGATACCCAATATTGCAACAGCATGTTTCAACACTTGCAAAGTGTGGCAATAATTACTTGCTGTAATATGTTGTTGCACACACCTGTCTCTGGTCTGTTACAAAGTTGAACAAGGAGATATCAGAAAAGCTGGTACCTTTTATGGTCAGAGAAAAATCTTGTAGGGAAGACATCTTCACTTACTGTGTTTTTAATATCTGTTTTATACCTTTTGGCAAGTGAATAACTTCACTGTTTTGAGACAACATGGGAAGTAGTGAGGAATGTAGAAGGTGCAGTATCACTGACTGTAGGGGTTCAGCCAGGGCTCCCACCCCCTGCGGGGCAGCTGGGAACCAGGCCGCCTCACTACTTAGGTCCAGTGAATTGGGGGAATTAGCCTGGCTGGGCGGCAAACAGTCACCAGCTCAGGCCCTCAGGTAGGGGCTGGCGAACAGTTTAATATTAGCAAGGCCCTGGTCCTGGATCAGGGTGGGCCAGCAAACAGTCGGTGTTTCAGGCCCTTAGGCAGGGGCTGAGCAAACAGTTCAATAATAGGCCCAGGTCCTAACTCCGAAGGACCAGGGAGAGGGGGAGACTGCCACCCTCGCTTTCGGTGGTGGTGGGGGGGGGACGCAAGCCCTCCCACTCCATTGCATCCCAGCCCAGGGCCCTAGCAGTGGTAGACGACCCACTGCTGTGTCAGTGGGGATCCTGACCGCAACACACAGACATTGGCTCTGGGTGTGCTGCAGCCTGACTAGGGTTGGCTGCCCCTGGGCTACCTCCCCCTCCATAGGTACCTGCATCTGGATGGAGTCTTCCAATGAGTCAAGCACCATGGGTTCCTCTGGGTATCCGGTGAGCAGTAAGCTTGGCAGCTCCTCTGGGTAGCTTGCCAGTGATAGCTTCTCCAGGGTCTGGTTGGAGTCGGGCCAGTCCTCGGGTCAGCCGCAAGCTGCAGGAGTCTCCCAACCGGGAGCTAGGCCACAGGCATCTGGCTTCTCCGAGGGCCAGGCCTCTAGTGAGCTCTGGGGTTGGACTTTTGTACTTCCTGTCCTGTGCCCTGACCTCTGGGGGGGCGGGCGCAAGCTCCACTGGCTCCGCCCACTTTGGCATCTGGAGGGGCTCAGCCCCCTCCGGGGCGGCTGGGTTCCAGGCTGCCTCACTACACTGACCAATAAAATAGCACTTAAATGCTTTAAGCTTTTAAAATACAATTGAGATGTAGCTACTGTTTCTGTTTATACAGCAGAACTAAACTGTCTGTTTTGTGTACTGTGGGATTTATTTTAACTTCTTTTATGGGGTGAATTCTCACACAGTACTTGTGATAATTGTAAGTAGTAACACAATTATGAGATGCACACAGTATATTAAAGCTAAGCTTTGTATATTTGATGTATTTTATAAGATTGCTGTTTGAGATGGTATATAGCTGACATTGCTTATGTTGCTAACTAATTTACTTAATTGATTGTGTAGCTAGCGTTAATGTCTCTTCTAAAATCTGGAACATAACATTTATAATAATTAATTCTGTGATTAGAAAAAGAGAGAGAGAAAATTTAAACAGCGGCAAACCTAGGCTGAAGCAAGTTTGCATAAAGATCATGTATTTTTGTCATTGTTTGAAAATACTGCGTTCCCCGGCATTTGGGAGTAATGCAGTCATCCTCAATGCTTAACTTATCCACACTAACCATTACATATTACATTATAGTTGAAATGCCAAGCACAACCCATATGTAGTAATGTTTTACCAAATTTGAAATTCCAGGTAAAAATGCATTGTTCTTAAAAAGATTGAAATCTCCTTAAGGAACCATTATTTTCTATATAACTAGTACTGCACATAGCCACTACTATGTTTTTTGGTATAAGAGTTACAGGAAAAGACAAGCTTTTATTTAATATTAGTATTAGTTTTCCCCAAATCTATGGGGGAGACGAGTGCAAGTTATGCGGACATGCACAGTTTGGAATACCCAATTGAGAGTTTGTTTATTTTTGGGTAGTCGTAGTCAGTGAAGCCCCTGTCATCATGGATTTTGAAGAAGTTCTGTTATCAGCAAAGCAAGAGGCCAGTGGCTTCTGTCAGAAAAAACTTTGGGAACAGTGATGACATAGTATTTACCAGAGGAGGTTTTTAACCATGTAAAATTATGGAAAAACTAGTTAATCCCTTTTTACAGCATTTTCTGTTTTAAAAAAACCTGTTTCATTAATGCGTACCATATTACACTTAGTTATAGTTACATATTCAAGTTGTGGTTACATAAAGCAGTAGATTATTTTAGGGTTGTACAATCAGAAATTTAAATCTGTGGTGGGGGTCATACTAATATGTAATTATAATACTGAACATGGGAATGTGTATATTTTGGTTCAGTATTTTCTCAAGGAAGTTTTACATATGACTCATTTCAGTTTTCAATATTATATAACAAACTTTTTTTTTTTTTAAACACAACTCATTCAATTATATGAAAATGATAGTAATGCAGAATTGTAGGCTACCAGGCCAGGTCCATTTGGCCATGCAGCATTCTGGCAGAAGACCAGCTTTGATGTAGTGGATAGACTGAACCTATACCTCAGTTTTGAATGGATGTATCCAAAGATTGAAAAGAATCCTTCTATGCTTGTTGAACTTGCTGGACACCGATGGAGTTATTTCCCGCAGTTTCCTGGTTTGAACCAGTTTTAAGCCAGTATTTACCACTACCCTGTCCTAATCTAGTTCTGTCAGGGAAATTGCCAACCCTCTCTGGGAACCTGCTTGATAAGGACTAGAATGACTCATTTCCTATGTGTGTCTGGGCAAATCCTGTCTCACTAATGGCAGCATTATCAGGACACTCAGGTGAAATTCATGGAGTTTCCACCACTACTTGTAGGAGTAACCTGTGTGAAGAATTTAGCGGCGGGGAGCACAGAGCCTTTTAAATCCCAGCCGCGGCCGGGAGTCAGAGGGCTCTGGGCTGCCTGCTGCGGCGGGGAGCCCAGAGCCTTTTAAATCCCAGCCACGGCCGGGAATCAGAGGGCTCTGGGCTGCCCGCTGTTTATACCCGGCATATAAGACGACCCCCGATTTTTGGGGGTTGTTTTTTAGTATAAAAAGTCGTCTTATACGCCGGAAAATACGGTATTAAAAACCTCCAGTGACAGAGATTCCACACCCTCCCTAGCCAATTTGTTCCAGTGCTTAACCACCCTGACAGGTTAGGAAGTTTTTCTAATGTCCAACCTAAACCTCCCTTGCTGCAATTTAAGCCCATTGCTTCTTGTCCTATCCTCAGAAGTTATCGAGAACAATTTTTTCTGCCCCCTCCCCTTTCTAACAATGTTTTATGTACTTGAAAACTGTCAAGTGTCCCCTCAGTCTTCTCTTCTCCAAACTAAACAAATGCAATTTTTCAGTCTTTCCTCATAGGCCATGTTTTCTAGATGTTTAATCATTTTTGTTGCTTTCCTCTGAACTTTCTCCAGTTTGTACACATCTTTCCTGAAATGTGGCGCCCAGAACTGGACACTTACTGCAGTTGAGGCCTAATCAGCGCGGAGTAGAGTGGAAGAATTACTTCTCATGTCTTGTTTATAACACTCCTGCTAATACATCCCAGAATATATATTTTTTAAACAGTGTTACACCATTGGCTCATATTTACCTTGTGATCCACTGTACCCCTCAGATCCCTTTCTGTAATATGCCTTCCTAGGCAGCTATTTCCCATTTTGTATATGCATGAGTGCAGTACTTTGCATTTGTCCTTATAGAATTTCATCCTGTTTACTTCAGACCATTTCTCCAGTTTGTCCAGATCATTTTGAATTTTAATCTTATCCTGCAAGGCACCTGCAACCCCTCCCAGCTTGGTATTGTCCACAAATTTTATAAGTATATTCTCTCTGCCATTATCTAAATCATTGATGAAGATTTTGAACAGAACCGGATCCAGGACCGATACCTGCAGGACCCCACTCAGTATGCCCTTCCAGCTTGACTGTGAACCACTGATAACTATTCTCTGGGAATGGTTTTCCAACCAGTTATACACCCACCTTGTAGTAGCTCCATCTAGATTGTATTTCTCTAGTTTGTTTAGAGACGGTTATGTGAGGCAGTATCAAAAACCTTACTAAAGTCAAGATATACCACATCTACCGCTTCCCTCACATCTGCAATGCTTGTTACCCTGTTAAAAAAAGCTATTGGGTTGGTTTGTCATGCTGACTGTTAGTTATCACCCTATTATCTTCTCGGTCAGCAGTTCTCAAACTGTGGGTCGGAACCCCAAAGTGAGTTGCAACCCTATTTTAATGGGGTCTCCAGGGCTGGCATTAGACTTGCTGGGGCCCAGGGCTAAAGCTGAAACCCGAAGGCTTCAGCCCTGGGTGGCAGGGCTCAGGCTTTGGTATCAGCCCTGGATGGTGGGGCTCAGGTTACAGGCCCCCTACGCGGGGCTGAAGCCCTGGAGCTTCGGCTTTCCCTGTGCCCCCCGGGACGGCGGGGCTCAGGCAGGCTCAGGCTTCGGTTCCCCCCCCCCCCCCTTCTGTGGCCATGTAGTAATTTTTGTTGTCAAGAGGGGGGTGCAGTGCAGTGAAGTTTGAGAACCCCTGTTCTAGGTTGGCAAATTGATGGCTTGATTATTTGCTCCATTATCTTTCCACGTACTGAAATTAAGATGACTGGTTTGTAATTCTTTGCATTGTCCTTATTCCCCTTTTTATAGATCAGCACTATATTTTCCCTCTTCAAATCCTATGGAATCTCTCCAGTCTTGCATGAGTTTTCGAAGATAATTGCTAATGGTTCAGATATCTCCTCATTACACCCTAGAATACTCAAGGAGCTATTTCATCAAGCCCTGGTGACTTGAAGACATCTCATTTTGTCTAAGTAAATTTTTAACTTTTCCCCTCAGATCCTACCTTGTGTTCACTGTATTCACTATGTTAGACATCCAATCTCTTCTAACCTTTTTGGTGAAAACTGAAACAAAAGAGTCAATGTAGCACTTCTGCCATTTCCACCTTTTCTGTTACTGTTTCCCCCCTCATTTAGTAACAGGCCTACCCTGTCCTTGCTTGTAATGTATTTGTTGAATGTTTTATTGTTACCCTTTATGTCTCTAGCTAGTTTAATCTTGTTTTGTACCTTGGCCTTTCTAATTTTGTCCCTCTATGCTTGTGGTGTTTGTTTATATTCATCCTTTTTAAGTTGATCTAGTTTCCACTTTTTGTAGGACACTTTTGAGTTTCAGATCATTGCTTTTGTGCCTTTAACAATGTGTCTCTACAAAAACTGCTAACTCTTGAACTGTTTTTCTCCTTAAACTTGCTTCCCAGTGGATCTTACCTACAACCTACCTGAGTTTGCTAAAGTTTGCCTTCTTAAATTCCATTGTCTTTATTCTGCTGTGTTCCCTCCTATTATTCCTTACAATCATGAACTCTACCATATCATGGTCACTTTCATCCAAGCTGCCTTTCACTTTCAAATGCTCAACCAGTTCCTCCCTATTTGTCAAATCAAATCTAGAACAGCCTCTACCCTAGTAGCTTTCTTCACCTTCTGAAATAAAAAATTATCTCCAGTGCATTCCAAGAACTTGTTGGATAATCTGTGTCCTGCCATATTATTTTCCCAACAGATGTCTGGGTACTTGAAGTACTCCATCACTATCAAGTCCTATGCTTTGGATGATTTTGTTAGTTTAAAATAAGCCTTATCCACCTCTTCTTCCTGGTTGCATGCCCTATAGTAGATGCTTAACATGACACCACCAGTAGCATAGCTGGTGGGATTCAGTGGGCCGGCAGGCCTGAGTGGAAGCCACGCCTGCCAGCCCGCGCTGCCCACCACATGGCCGGAGGAGCCGCGGGGCGGCAGGCCGGCGCGGAAGCGCAGGAGGGAAGGTGAGCGGGGAGGGGTCCGGTCTGGGGGCATGGCCAGAGGGGGGGAGCCAAGGGGGCGAGGCCAGAGGGGGGGCACCTTTTTTATGTTTTGTGCTCCCCCTAAGACAAAAACCTGGCTATGCCACTGGACACCACCCTTGTTTTTTCCCCTTTTTTTTCTTACCAAGAGACTTTCAACAAGGCCATCTCTTATACATCTTTGATAAACAAGGCAACATCTCTTCCCTTTTTTCCCTGCCTGCCCTTTCTGAACAAGCTGTGCTCTTCTATACTAATATTCCAGTCATGTATATGTAATGTATATGTATAATGTATAATGGAAAAGTCATGTATAGTGTAATGTAATATAATGTATTCCCAGCTTTTGTACTGACAGGATTTACGACTTCGGACAAGTCACTTCACCTCTCTGAGCCTCTGTTTCCCCTTTCATGCTTTATCTGTCTTGTGTCTTTAAACTGTACCCTTTTTATGTCAGGGATTGTCTCTTTTATTATGTGTGTTTATAGTATTTCCCACACTGTGGCTTTGATCTCAGTTGTAACCTCTCAGTGCTACTGTAAAACAAATAATAAAATGCTAGCTAGTTAGTGTCAGAATTAATTAAAAATCATGTGTCCTATCATATTTTACTTGTAGAACATATTTATTGAAGTTCTAACCTATGTATCTTGAATTTTTAATTTTATTGTACCTTGTGCCTGAGATATTGTAGTGCCACTGGCAGTGTAAATATTTGTAATCTATCAAAAGCAGTTGTTTCTGGTACTAGGTCAGTATGTAATTAACCTTATGATATGTTCTTGAGAGATTTTTGGGAAACTGTTATAACTTTTAATGTACGAAATTAACTCTGTTCTATAAACCTTTGGAAGATTTGAGTAGCCAATTGTAGAAATTTTCAGTTAAAATTTGGAATGATTTTGGTATTACCTTTTGTACTATAAATAAAAATAGACATGAACAGCTTTAAAAACTGAATAAAATAGCTTTCACTAATACAGCAAAGTGCATGGTCGTATATCTAGGAACAAAAAGTGCTGCGAGCCACAGAATGGAGAACTGTATTCTGGAAAGCATTGTCTCTGAAAAGGATTTAGAAGTCATAGTGGATAAGCAAGTCAACATGAGCTCCCAGTGCAGTGCTGTGGCAAAAAAGGACTATTGTAATCCTTTGGATCTACAAAAGGGCAGTAGTAAGTGGGAATAAGGAGGTGATTTTTATCTCTGTATATGGCATTGGTGAGTCAATACTGGAATACTGCGACCAGTTCTCGTTGGAGTCTGTTTTTGAAGGGACTCTTACAGGCCTTGGGAGACAGGCCAGTCCTCGCTTACGGACAATCCCCTAACCTGAAGCAAATACTCACCAGCAACCACACAACAAAAACACTAACCCAGGAGAACCTATCCTTGCAACAAACTCTGTTGCCAACTCTGTCCATATATCTATTTAAGGGACACCATCATAGGACCTAATCACATCAGCCACACCATCAGGGGCTCATTCACCTGCACACCTACCAATGTGATATATGCCATCATGTGCCAGCAATGCCCCTCTGCCATGTACATTGGCCAAACCGGACAGTCTCTATGCAAGAGAATAAATGGACACAAATCAGACATCAAGAATTATAACATTCAAAAACCAGTCGGAGAACACTTAAACCTCCTTGGACACCCAATTACAGACCTAATAGTAGCAATTCTTCAACAAAAATCTTCAAAAACAGACTCCAACAAGAAACTGCAGAACTGGAATTAATTTGCAAACTGGACACCATCAAATTAGGCCTAAATAAAGACTGGGAGTGGGTGGGTCATTACACAAACAAAAAACTGCTTCCCCATGCTAATTTTCCCCCCTGTTGTTGCACCCTCTTGTCAACTGTTTGAAATGGGCTATCCTGATTACCACTACAAAAGTTTTTTTCCCTCCTGCTGATAATAGCTCTCTTTAATTGATTTGTCTTGTTAGAGTTGGTATAGTAACCCCCATCTTTTCATGGTGTGTGTGTGTGTATATATATATCTATCTTCCTACTGTATTTTCCACTGCATGCATCTGATGAAGTGGGTTTTAGCCCACGAAAGCTTATGCTCAATACATTTGTTAGTCTCTAAGTTGCCACAAGTACTCCTCGTTCTTTTTGCTGATACAGACTAACATGGCTACCACTCTGAAATAAATGCATCAGTTTCTCAACTATGATTATTTAGCTCCCATAGTGCTTTTTATCTGTAGGTCTCAAGATGCTTAACAAAAGAGTGTAAAGGATTAGTGTCCTCATTTTACAGATGGAGACAGAGAGGCCAGTTATTTGTTTCAAGTCACACAGCAGGTCCATGTCAGAGCTGGGAATAGAATCTAGGTCTCCTAACTCCAGTCCTATGCCCTAGTCTGAGGGAGCTTTGGCCTTTTTTGAGGAAGGATGCGTGGCTCTGAAACACATCTTATATTTAAAGAGAACTGAGCCTGTACAGACAATATGCAATTGTTAACAGAACATTTGTATATCTATGATAAGTCTTATCAGAAGCAAGGTTTGCCTACATTGTAGTGCCGGTCAGTGGCCTATATTCATGGCAGAACTGTAATATCAAGATCATAGAATCATAGAAGATTAGGGTTGGAAGAGACCTCAGGAGGTCATCTAGTCCAACCCCCTGCTCAAAGCAGGACCAACCCCAACTAAATCATCCCAGTCGGGGCTTTGTCAAGCTGGGCCTTAACCTCTAAGGATGGAGATTCCACCACCTCCCTAGGTAACTCATTCCAGTGCTTCACCACCCTCCTAGTGAAACAGTTTTTCCTAATATCCAACGTAGCCCTCCCCCACTGCAACTTGAGACCATTGCTCCTTGTTCTGTCATCTGCCACCACTGAGAACAGCCTATCTCCATCCCAGCCTCTCCTCATAAGTCATGTGCCCCAGCCCTCTAATCATTTTTATTGCCCTCCGCTGGAATCTCTGCAATTTGTCCAAATCCTTTCTGTAGTGGGGGGCCCAAAACTGGACACAGTACTCCAGATGTGCCCTCACCAGTGCCGAATAGAGGGGAGCTCTTACTAATGCAGCTCAGTATGCCGTTAGCCTTCTTGTCAACAAGGGCACACTGTGGACTCATATCCAGCTTCTCATCCACTGTAATCCCCAGGTCCTTTTCTGCAGAACTGCTGCTTAGCCAGTCGGTCCCCAGCCTGTAGTGTTGCATGGGATTCTTCCATCCTAAGTGGACTCTGCACTTGTCATCTCATCAGATTTCTTTTGGCCCAATCCTCCAATTTGTCTAGGTCACTCTGGATCCTATCCCTCCAGCGTATCTAACTCTCCCCCCCCACCTTATTGTCATCTGCGAACTTGCTGAGGGTGCAACCCATCCCATCATCCAGATAATTAATAAAGGTGTTGAACAGAACAGGCCCCAGAACCGACCCTTGGGGCACTCCGCTTGATACCGGCTGCCAACTAGAAATCGAGCCGTTGATCTAGCTCAGTGATCTAGCCATCTTTCTACCCACCTTTGTAGTCCATTCATCCAATCCATACTTCTTTAATTTGCTGGCAAGAATAATGTGGGAGACCATATCAAAGCTTTGCTAAAGTCAAAGTATACCACGTCCACCACTTTCCACATATCCACAGAGCCAGTTATCTCATCATAGAAAGCAATCAGGTTGGTCAGGTATGACTTGTCCTTGGTGAATCTATGTTGACTGTTCCTGATTACCTTCCTCTCCTCCAAGTGCTTCAAAATGGATTCCTTGAGGACCTGCTCCATGATTTTTTCCAGGGACTGAGGTGAGGGTGACGGGTCTGTAGTTCCCTGGATTCTCCTTCTTCCCTTTTTTTAAAGATGGGCACTATATTTGCCTTTTTCCAATCGTCTGGGACCTTCCCCAGTCGCCACGAGTTTTCAAAGATAATGGTCAATAGCTCTGCAATCGGATCAGCCAACTCCCTCAGCACCCTCAGATGCATTAGATCCGGCCCCCATGGACTTGTGCATGTCCAGCTTTTCTAAAAGGTCCTTAACCTGTTCTTTCACCACTGAGAGCTGCTCACCTCCTCCCCATGCTTGCTGTCCAGTGCAGCAGTCTGGGAACTGACGTCGTCTGTTAAGGCTGAGGTTAAAAAAAAAATTGAGTAATTCAGCTTTTTCCACATCATCTGTCACTAGGTTGCCTCCCCCATTCAATAAGGGTCCCACACTTTCCCTGACCACCTTGTTGCTAACTTACATGTAGAAACCGTTCTCGTTACTCTTCATATCCCTTGCTAGCTGCAACTCCAATTGTGCTTTGGCCTTCCTGATTACACCGCTGCATGGTCGAGCAATATTTTTATACTTCTCCCTACTCATCCGTCCAAGTTTCCACTTCCTGTAAGCTTCCTTTTTGTGTTTAAGCTCACTGAAGATTTCTCTGTTAAACCAAGCTGGTCACCAGCCATATTTACTATCATTTATAAACATAATTTAACAGTGAGTGAGAGAGTAATAAGATGTCTGGAGTTACTTTTTAAGTAAGACCTTTAATTGGCCAAGCAAAGCCATGTCTTCCGCTGAACTCAGTGCCATCTGTTTGTCATGCAATATATTTTGGATCCCAAATCTGACCAATTCCAAAATGTCCAGGAATGTTCTCTGCATTAGTAGGCAGTACCCTATTGCTTTTGGTGAGAATCAGAAAACTGGAAGATGGAAATAACACACACAGTTTCTTGCTGCTGGTTAGCAGACCCAACAGCTTCAGCCACCTCTGTAATTGGCCACAGAACACAGAACTGGTTAATGGCAGTCATATTATCATACAAGTACACCCCTCTCAGATCTGCCCATCTTCCAAATACAATTTAAAACAGACTGGATTGATTTTTAAATCAAATCAATTTAAATCACCAGTTCTAATCATGATTTAAATCAGCAAGAAGGAAATCTAAATTCAAATAATAGATTTTAATTGTTTTACATTTGTCCTTTTTAGGTATTTTCCTAAAGAAAGGTTGTTTCTTATTGGTTGGTAACCTTTAAACCATGTTGATTAGCAACTAAATATAACCTTTAGGCTAAATTTGGGATTTTTTTGCTAACAGGAGTGCACACTATATTTATTCACATTTATTTAAGCAATTGATTTTCTAGTACTCTTTGTCCTTCAAGATTTAAGAACTAGTAGATCTCATTAACTCACATCTAGTTTCTAATAATAGATTCACCGGTTCATAGGTTGAACTTTCCTTTAAAATGTGAGCAGTAAACATGTAAGTGCTGCTTATTGTTTATATTTAATGTAAATGATTTTAATAATTATAAGTTTAGTCCTTAACATAGGTTATCAACTTTAAATTTAATTTTAAATACATGGTTTTAAAAAAATACTTAATTTAAATAAAATTTAAATGTTTTTTTAAATTTTAAGTAAAATCATTGACTTTTATCTACTGTTTAGAATTTTGACACCCCAAATGACTTATTTTCTCAGCCAGATATAAAAGAAATAAGGAGGATGAGGGTCTTGAGAATGAGAGCATGTGGTGGGGGAATTTTGGGCATATGGAGACCTGCTATGGTGATGGGAGGGAATGTGACAATGGAAGGGATCATGGGGGAGATACAGAGCCCCTGGCATGTGGCAGAGGAGGAAATAGGGAGTGGACACAGAGCATCATGCATGGGGGGGAGAATGGGGCCCACAGAGCCGTTATGAGGAAGGCAGATGGGGGGCACTGCAGGGAGTCCTTAAAATAGAAAGGGATAGGAGAGTGCTTATGTTGGGCAATAAAGGAATGCAAGGAGCCATGGTATGTGCAATGAGCTTGGTCTACTGAAGTAATGAAGTGCGCAGCCCTCTAGCATAACTTAATTGTATTTCTTTAGAAAGATTTTGGTGGTCCTCCTGACTCGCCCTAACTTGAACCATAACTTGAAAAAACTTACCTGATACATTTGCGTGAAAGATTGATATAAAAATGGGAGGAAATACCTGGGTGAGTAGGGTCCAAGAGCAGCACCTTAATGAAAGATCCAGTGTGCCCCCTCCCTGGCTAGTTAGGGAAATGGATGGGGTGACAGTGCACTGGGCAATTCCTATCAAAGTGCAATTTCTGGACCCTGCATCCTTCATAGTGTCCATTCTTCCCTTAACTTCACCTCCACTCTTCCAAACTACACTTCGGTTGCTATAAATTATGATCTTCTTGTCTCCTTCTGCATTCAATCTCTTTTCCCTTTCTCCTCCTTTCCTCCAAACAGCCTGGTTGCTTGAAAAGAATGATCTAGTCAGTTTCATTTCAGTACAGTCCTGACAATGACTGGTTAGGACAGGGGTAGGCAACCTATGGCACACGGGCCAAAGGCGGCACGCAAACTGATTTTCAGTGGCACTCACACTGCCCAGGTCCTGGCCACCAGTCTGAGGGGCTCTGCATTTTAATTTAATTTTAAATGAAGCTTCTTAAACATTTTAAAAACCTTATTTACTTTACATACAACAACAGTTTAGTTATATATTATAGACTTAGAAAGAGCCCTTCTAAAAACATTAAAATGTATTACTGGCACGCAAAACTTTAAATTAGAGTGAATAAATGAAGACTCAGCACACCACTTCTGAAAGGTTGCCGACCCCTGGGTTAGGAGCTATTGTGAAAGTCTGGGAGATTTAATCCTCCACTACTGGAGAGTGGAGAGAGTCAGGTAAATGAGTCTCTTCCCATGCCCCAGTAGTTGAACATGAAGTCTCTGTCTTTGCTGCTGCCTTCTGAGTAACTAATTGAAACCTAAAATCTTTATCCCAAGACAAAAGCTGCATTAAAGTGGAGGTAAGCCAGAGAGTACTTTTCAGAATTTAAGGTAAAATACATTGAGGCTGTTGTAATTATCCAAAAATGGAGGATTATAAACCCAAGAAATTCAGCGCTGAGGCTAAATGTAAAAAATCCAGACATCTGATAGATAAGAAATTATAGGTGAGATATGAATGTTTGTAGTCGCAAATTAAACTGTTTTTTGGTTTTTTTTTTGAGAGAGAGGAGATTTTTCTTCCCATGTTGCCTCCTGGCAGAGATTGGGTGATTTATCTGAATTTCCATATGTTACCTTGTTTTTCTGTTAAATTTAATCTCAACTCTGAGTTTCTGGAGTTATGTTGAGTTCAGTGTGTCTCCTTTGAGAATTTCCTTGGTTTAAACAAGAAAATTAGAGAAAGTTGCCATATGGCATTCCTAATCACTTTAAGATATAAAGTATTAACTTTGTTTTTTTTTTAATTTGATTTTTTTATGGCCAGCTTCTCCTGTAGCCCCTGGCTACTTTGGAGTGGCTCAGGTCAGCCAGAACATACTGGCCAATTAATCTGATTTTTACAGCAGCTTTGTTTCATGAGATTTGCATAAAGCAACTGGAGTATACTCCAGTTGTTACTCTTTCCTGAGCCCTGTACATTTCCCTGCACATACACACATCCAATCCTTTCTCCTTTCCTTCTCCCCTCTCTGAGAAATTGTGGTGCAATGAGTAGTTTTTGAAAAGAAATGTTTAGGATTAATGGTCATTTTTGGCCATTATTTTTCATAACTAAAAATACCCGTGACTAAAACGTAGCCTTATTTATAAACAATACAGCAATACTGAAGAAGGACAGCCATGGAGTGAATGGTGATAGCCAACTATCACACTGTACAACAGTGGAGAGAGTAAAATTTTGGAGAAGAAAGTTGGGCAAGACCTCATTTGCAAAATGTCCCTGAATCTTTAATATCCATCCAGAGTAGTCAAAATCCTGTTTCTGAATTTGCATCTGAAAATTTCCCCATAGTAAACTGCATGGAATTTAATTTATTTACCTTTAGAAAGGTGAAGGATTTAATCAACCCTGCAAAAATTTGAAGTCCACTATTGTGCGTGGTGCTGTACATGCAGACATTTTCTGCCACAAGAAGCTTATGCTCTAAATTAGATATATATGTCAACCTGTGGTTGTAGAAGGTTGAAGCTGAGGCATCAGTCACCAAGCTATTCTTTAATGGGTTTTAAATTCCTGTATTCTTTCTTTGGGAATAGGAAGTAGAATAATAATGTTTTTACACTGGTAAAGTATACTTGCAATAAATACCTCTTGTAAGTGTTAAATACTGCAGTAAAATGGGGGAGGAATGTGTTCAATAATATTCAAAAGCACTTTTTTGCTTCATGTTCAGCCATCACAGATGTATTTTAATCCTGAATATAAGACAAATTCTAGAGCAGATTGTGCTGCTAATGTTGCAATACAATGTTGTGGATAAAGAATCAGTATTTACCACCATTTTGCTATCTGAGGGCATGCTACAAATTCCCTTTTGGGGTAAAGAGACACACATTCATGTATGCTCTTTAAGATGGAGCTTTTGTAATACAGCTGCTTGACTACATTCCATCTCTTCCCAAAACATTATAAGCCTTCTCTTCCACCAGAAGTCCGGAGTAGATTTAAAAACAAAACATACCAACAAACCCCACCATCACCACTGTGCTGCTTGTATCCTGGTCAGGTATAGGTGTATTTGGATTTCTGGAATATGTAACTGATATTTGAGTTTTAATTGTTTCAGTTGTATTCACTTTTAAGCCTTTAAAATTCAATTAATCATGTTGGTTATGATTTTTATTTTTGTTACAATCCAGTATACTCTAATGAAGCAGAAAACTTTTGGGGGTGTACAGGAAACTGGTACTCCAACATCATGAAGTGTATTGTTAAAGAATTTGTTTGCCGTCGTCTGCCTTCCAGGTTTCGCTGCTTAATTCAGTTTTCACACTAAACTTTTCCTTAATATTTCTAGCTGGACTTGGGATTTTTGGCAAACTAATTCAAACATTATGCACAAATTACACTGTAAGACCATTGTTAGGGTCTCACTGTCAAGACTCAAAAGTTAGGAAATGCCTGAAGTAAGGTTGCCTGTGCAACTTTAACTTGGTCCTTTTGTGCATGTGCATATGTACTGTGTTATGATAGTCTTTACATGATCACTCACTAAGTATATATTTCTGCATAGGATCCCTGTCTTTCAGTGCACAGATAGGACTTGCTCTGGGCATGAATCAAGGTTATGTTGCGAAAGAGTCTTGTTTGTAGGACTCCTGATTAATTTGTTGTATAAGGTGGCACGTGTGGTGAATGAGGCATGTGTTTATAGGAAGAGAAAGGACAGTCTCATGTCTAAGGCATTTAAATGCTGTTCTGAGGAACTGGATTCTGTCCCTCTCTGTGCCACAGAGTCCCTGTGTGATGCTAGATAAGATGCTTAAACCAAATTTTTCACAGGTAGTCACTAACTTCTGTGTTCCTTTATTATTTGGGTACCCATTTGCAAAGATGCTGAACACACTTTTCTTCAGCTGAAGTCAATAGGAGCTGTGCTTAAAACATATAAAGTACTATATAATGCTAATTACTCTGAAAAATGAAGTCTTAGGTGTGTCAAACTGAGTATGCAAAACAGATGGATATTTTTTACCTAATCTCTCTTAGTTCCCCATCTGTAAATGTGGGGTTCTGTTATCCCCATATCTCACAGGGGCATTGTGAAGATAAATAAATTAATGTTTCTGACACACTCATACTATAGTGATGGGTACCATAGAAAAGCCCATGCACAAGCAAACTCAGTTCTGCCATTTCCTAACTTTTGAGTACTTGACATTTATAATCTTAATAATGTTGTTTTAATATACTTTTGCCCCATGCCTTCAAATCTCCAGTTCCAGTCCTATCTCTTCCCCACCCGTGGCTCCTTGTCCCAGTCCCACTTGCTGCTCCTGAGGCTTCTCATTCCAATTTCTTTGCCCAGCTGGTTCCAATCTCCCCCCAGGGTTTTAGTCTGAGTCTCCTTGCCCAACCAGTCTCATACTTGTCCCCATTTCCCCCTTACACCCCCCCCCTCCACCGCCCAATCAGTCTCCCTTCAGTCCCAGGGTCACCAGGCTCCTTGTTCCAATCTGCTCCTTCCCACTCCAGTTCAGTTCTCGTCTTCTCTGTGGGGGGTCATTGGGAGCACAAGAGAGACGGGCTTCCTGTGCTCATTTGATTGCCTGGCCCAGAGCAGCAGGTAGCAGTAATTACAGGGAAACTCCAAGTGAGCTCCTGTAGACTAGTCCTCCTCTGGAGCATGCTCAGTTGCTGTGTGGGAATGGCATATGCACAGTCTCATCAAATACAGGAGCTGTGAGGGAATGACATATGCATAGTCTCATCAGTGCTAGGAGCTGAGAGTATGTTCCTGCCCCTCAGTGTGGACTGAATCTTTGGAGATTTTAGCTGCAAAAGTCTGAGTATGTGTGAACTAAGATTTTTCAAAATCTTGTAATTTAACCAAATTTGGATAAATTTTCACAGAAAAGGCACGTCTCTGACACAAAGACCACCCTCTCCCAAATTTGAAGTCCTTGTTCCAAAGCCTGGGGGCAATGGAACTTAGCAATGGAAAGGTGATAAGATTATTTTTATATATATAACCTTGCAAAACAATGTATTTTTCTGTAGCCTTGTTCTCAGAAATGGATGGACTTTTTTTTTTTTTAAATCAGCCTGAGGCAAATACCTGACATGTAAAATTTGCCAAATTTAAACTGTTTGGACTGAAAGCGAGAAGCAGTTGAAAAAAGGATCTTACAATGAGAAGTGTCAGGCAGCCTCAATAATAAGTGCTGCTAACAGTCTTGCTTGTAACTCTCCTCTCCCCCCCATTTCAAGATTAAGGAAAATTTGCTTCTCAAGGTCTTTTTTTTTTTTTTTTAAGTGAATTTTACCAGGACTAGTTGCAACAATTCAGTTCTAATATTTGAAGTTTTCATTGTACATGGTGCTGTATGAAACTTAAAGCAATACTTCTCAAAAGACTTGAACATTTGCTACAGTTCTTGCTTAAGCAACCAAAATGTCTCATTCTTTGTCCAGAAAACTTTTCTGATTGAGTTATGTTCTTGTGCATAAAAACTTGGAATCTTTGTGAATATTCTAAGTTTGTACAGAAGTTCTTTTGTAAATTTTATGTCCATGTAATGCTGCTAAATTCCTATAGTAACTGCTCTGATGAAAGTGTAACAAAAGAACTGTGTAGGGGGAACTTTAAATTTAGTCTATTTAATTGCAATGACAGATCTCTACAGTTTAACAAAAGCCATATGATTTAGATTCTGGATCTTGAAAATAATGTAACAAATGCCACTCATAACATATCTCTTAAAGCATGGTAATAAACAGTAATGGAATTATAGTTTGCAGGCACACTTTATAGTGATCTGTTTATAGTTATTTGCAGATCCAAAGTATCTGGGGATTATAAACTATTCAAAAATATTTGGGCATCAATTATATATTTGGTTTCAGTGCTTCCTAACTGAATTAATATTTAGTGTCCATACTAAAAAAAAACCTAGTAAATAGACATAATATATTTGCTCATGTAAGCTGTGACATGATATGAAGTAGCTCAATTATAAGCACTCAAAATGCTTTGGTTATTGGTTAACAATTCTAGGATGTCATTGCACCAATGACTGTCATGATTCATTGATGGACTGTGTTATTTTGGGTAAGTTAGTCGAGTCTCTACACACCATCTGATACATTAGGAAAACAGGTGAAAGCAAGGGACAGAAATAGAAAGCTTGTTGACTAGAATAGTTGGCAAATTAGCTCTTGTGCTGAGTAATACTGTATGGGTGTGAGAGTACGTGGGTGACTTCAATCCAGCTTTGTAAAGTAATCCTAAAAGGCAAATAATTCAATTACTGGGTGAAATTCTATGGCCTCTTATGCAGAAGATTGGACTAGATTATCATAAATAGTCCTTTCTAACCTTAAAATCTATTCTAACAAAAAAACAAAAACCCCACCCACACTCTCCACCTGTGTTAAAACATTAAGGTTGCAAAATCCAGCATTTAAAAGTAAGGAAATGCCGGAATTAAGGCTGCCCATACAACCTTAACTTGGTCCCCTTGTGTGTATGCTTTAGATGGTAAGTGATCATGAAATTAGGGACTATTATTTCCAGAGGATCCCTGCCTCTTTTTGCGAATTAAGTTATTCAGTATTTCCTCTTTATCCTCCATATTCAGTGTACGATACCAGACCCTACTTAATGCACACTATCCATACCTTGCACTGAATGCAAAATTATTAATTTCCTCATGAGCATTTCTGTGGTTTTCTCACCACAGTGTCTGAATGGTTCACAAATATTTTAATGAATTTATCTTCACAAATCACCTGTAAAATTATATAATGGTGGTATTCCCATTTTACAGAGAGAGATCTGCTTGTGAGCAGATGTAACACACAATGTCTTTGTTCTTTCTTCACACACATTAGTAAGAATATAAATATTTAAAAAATCAAACCCAAAATTCCGTCTCAGGCTAACAGGCCCATATACTAACAGGCAGATTCCATGCCATGAGCAGTCTGATAAAGCAAGTCACTCACTAACCCCAAACAGTCCAGATCTTTCTGTACTTAAGTAACATGCACCAAGCTCCATCTCCATTGTCTGCAACCCTGGATCAAGTCAGTATATATGCCAGAGAGTCACAGCATAGTGACAATCTCCAACAGTGTCAGGGCTTCACTCACCTGGTGGATAAACATGTATGTGTTTTGAGTCCCTTCTTCTAATTCCCACACCTGACATGATGATGATTACAGATGCATCTATTATAGGCTTGGAAGCCCACATGAGCATCCACCCAGCACAAGGTATGTGGACTCCTTGGGAGTCATGGCACATATTAGTCTCCTGGAACTAAGACTAGTCAGACAGGTCTGCAATGCATTCTTCCCACTCACGTGATCCCATCACGGCCAGATAATGCCAGACAACACGATGACTGTCTTCTATCTAAACAGACAAGGAGGGGGCAAAATTCCTCCCACTGTACAGATAAGCAGTCAATTTATGGAACTGGTGAATCTAAAACCTCATCAATTTCTGCAGGGTACATCCCAGGCACTCGGAACATGCTGGTGGACAGCCTCAGTCCACCTGGGAAAACATCTTTATGGACAGATGGGTTTTAGATATTACTCATTTTTTATTTGTCATACAATTTCAGGCTATCCACCCTTACCATTCCTCTTCCCTCTCCTTTTTCAGGGACCCCTTTCACTAATTGCTTCTACAAGAGGAATTTCAATTCTTGTTAGAACTTGGAGCTATAGAAGAGGTTTCCTTTCAATTAAAAAGAAAAGGTTTCTATTCTCATGTTTTCCTTCTACCACAAAATGGAGACGGTCCGGTCATTCTAGATTTGGGACAACTCAAGACTTCAGAATGGTGACTCTTGTTGCTATACTTTTGAAAACTCTGCTGGATTGGTTTGCAACTGTGGATCTGCTTAATCCATATTTTCATGTCTCCATCCATCCTGCTCCAAAAAAATTTCTAAGATTTGTGGTAGAAATGGACCATTACCAGTACATAATATTCAGCTCCAGGTGTCTGGCTATAGCGAGTTGGTATCAAAACTTGACAATTGTTCATCTGGACTTAGCATCCCTGTATCTGATAGCCTGGATGTTAGCTGCTTGAATGCGGCTGAGAAAATATGTTCTCAAGAAGTTCAGGACATTTTAATAAATAGTAGAAAACTTTCCATGGGAACTACTTACAACTCTAATTGGAAAAGTTTTGATGCTTTTGATCGGATTATTTCCCTTTTCTAGGCTGATTTTTCCTTTCATTTTAGATTACCTTCTGTCTTTAAAATCCTCTGGGTTATCAGTTAGTTCTATTAAAGTGAATCTAGCTTCAGTATCTGCCTGTCATCCTAAGATTAATGGTTTTAATATATTTTTCTTATTCTATTTCAAAAATTTCTTAAGGGTCTACTTCAAGCATTTCCCCTATAAAGGATCCATCTGCTCTATGGTATCTGAATATTGTGTTGTCAAGTTTAATGAAAACCCTGTTTGAGCCATTTGCTACCTGTCTGTTAAGTCTTGTATCCATGAAAACAATGTTTTGAGTAATGATTATTTCTGCTCATGGAGTGGGTGGAATTAATGCTTTGATACCAGGTCCTCCCTATAAGATTTTTTCATGGGGGATAAGGTTTCATTAAGATCTCATCTGAGTTTCCTGCCTAAATTGTGTCTGAGTTTCATGTTAATCTTACCTTAGACGTTAGTTCTTCCTATGTTGCTGACACATCAAGCAGTCCAGTTCCAGTGGTGTTTGCTTTTCCTAATCTTGTATGAATATCTTTATCACAGCCATCTTCAAATATCATCACCCTCCCCACATAGCAGAACTCTTCTACTCGTTAGATTTCTTTTCCATCCATGTACATCTTTGTATCTGTTGTTCAGTTTCCTATCTTCATAATCTTGGTTTTCTCTGCATTTACTTCCAGTCCATTTTTTACAGCTCCCTGTTCCTACCTCTAATGTAAGGGCAGTCATTCCATTTGATGTCATACTTAGTAAAGCAGTGTCATTGGCAAAGTCAAGATCATGTATCTCATCTCTGCTAATCCATTTTACACCATTCATGATGCCTTTTGTTTCACGCTTCATCACCAAATCTATTGCTAATGCAAAGAGAATTGATGATAATTTACACCCTAATCTAACTCCTGTCACACACTTGAGCCACTTACCCAGGCCTGTATCCTATCTTACTGCGCATCCACTTCTTCACATAAACTCCTTACTATGTTGATCAGCTTGTCTGGCACCCCATAGCTTCTAGCAATATTCCACAGGGCCTTTCAGTAGGCAGTATTGAAGGCTGCAGAGTCAGAAGAAGCAGCACAGAAGGGTGGCATCAAGCAGCTCTAAAGAATAGTGAAAGACTTCTCAGGAAGAACCAGACCATCACAGGTGATGCTGATCAGGGACATTCATGGACAGATGTTGAAAATGCATGAAGAACAAGTCAGATGATGGAAAGAACATTTCCATTCCGTATTAAACTGTCCAGAGCCAATGATCATTCACGGGTTTGAGAGAAATGCCAGTGCTAAATTAGAAATAGAAGAGGGACCAAGAACACCCGATGAAATTAAAGCAACCATCAAAAAGCCTGACACTGGAGACAGCTCCTAATGTTTGACAGAATTCAAACTGGTATGAAAGGTGAAATTCTGAATGAGCAGCTAACAAAACTCTGTAATGAAATATAAGTGAAGGAACAACTGCCCAAGACTGGAAATGATCGTGGGATTGCAAAAAATAAATAAATAAAAGGGTGATCTTAATGAACAAACTGGAGAGATATTGCACTGCTATCAGTCTCAGACAAAGTATTGGCTACTGTTATGCTGAGTAGAATGAAGAAAGCAGTGAATGAAATATTACAAGAACAGGCTGGGTTCCATCCAGATAGATCATGTGGTGACCAGATAGTCACCCTTTGACAGATCATCAAAAACTATTGCTTGGCAAAAATGCCTCTTAATTATGTTAATGAGCTGATTAATTAACCAATATTTTGTTCAAAATCTTATGCTAATATAGAGGACTCTACACTCTTTATATGTAGACAGAGCATTAGCTTTCTATCTGAAGAGGACTAAATATTTTAGGATTTCTTCCAAATCATTTTGTGACACATGCTGACAGAGATAAAGGTTAAACCAATTTCTTCTCGCACACTTTTGAAACGGATTTTATGATGTACTATATTGTGCTGTCACTTTTCTGGTCGGGATCCTTTGTTAGTAGTTAAGGCACATTGTACAAGAGCACAAGCTGCTTCTGTAGCTGCTTTTAATAATATCTCCTCTTCTGAAATTTGTAAGGCAGCCACATGATCTTCTATTCATACTTTAAGGAAACATTATGCAGTTGGCCAGGTATTTGTAGGAGATGCAGCCTTTGGTAGAGCAGTACTTGAACTCTTACATGAATACAGATCTAACACCCACCTCCATCTGTTAACCGTTTTCTGTCTCCAAGAGTGGAAGACATATTGTGACATTCTATACCTTGGGGGAGTGTACTGTAACCCCCATATTCCTCATTTTCATATACTTGTGATCTTACATATAAAGCATGCCTTGTAAGGTATCAGGGGAAAGGTTATGATCTACTGAAAGTCTTTTCTCTATCCATATATGTGTATCATTAATGCACATGAAGTTGAGAATTGTGTTGTATGGTGGTCACAAAAGCATGTTGTAAGTGGGGGAATCAGCCAGATATTAGCTCCCCAGAGGCAACAGCAAGGAAAGTAACCAGTGCCCAGGCGGGGTGTCAAACAACCCATCAACAGCCATTGTCCAGCAAGGGAGCTACAATGCAATCACTCACTTGCATGAGGCCACACCAGGGGAATTGCTCAACTTTGCTTGGAGAGACTCAGCAGTGCTCTCCAGACATGCCTGGACTTGTGCTCCCCAAGCGCATGGACTGAGAGTATAAAACAGACAGAATGGACACATACTGGGCCCTTCCCCTGCCCCACCTACGCTGCAAGCAACCAAGACACTGAGAAGAAAAGACTCCAACACAGGAGATTGGCCCAGGTTTAAGGAACAAACCTGTGTATAAAGGACTGCAATATTCAGTGGGGTGAGAAAAATGGCTTAATCTAGTTGCCCAGTCTAATAGGGTTGAGAGTTTAGACTGCCTTCTTATATTTTCTTTTCTGGTAACCACTCTGACTTGTTATGCATAGATGTTAAGTGATTATAAGTCAATCTTCATAGTTAATAAATCTGTCTATTTTACCAGAAGTAGTGCATTTGCTTTGAAGTGTGTCAGAGACGCCCCTTGGGATAACAAGCCTGGTACGTACAGGGGCGGCTCTAGGGATTTTGCCGCCCCAGGCACGGCAGGCAGGCTGCCTCCATTTGGCTGCTGAAGCTGCGGGACCAGCGGACCCTCCGCAGGCAAGCCACCGGAGGCAGCCTGCCTGCCGCCCTCGCAGCGCCGGCAGAGCGCCTCCCGTGGCTTGCCGCCCCAAGCACGCGCTTGGCGCGCTGGGGCCTGGAACCGCCCCTGGGTACATATCCATTTCTTTGTTAAATTGACAAACTCATATAAGCTTGCAGCGTCCAGCGGGCATAACTGGACACTGCAAGACGGAGGTTCCTAGGGTTGTGTCTGCAACCGGATATATTGGCTAGTGTCATTTGCTTGCAAGTAGCTGGGAGCAGCTTACATGCCAGAGGCTGTGTGTGAACAGCCCAGGAGTGGAGGTTCTCACAGCAAAGTAGGGTAAGGCTGGCTCCCAGAGTGGAGGATTGGAGTGGCCTAGCAGATCACCGGTCTAGATAGCACCAGAGGGGAACAGTCACACATATAAACAATTCAAATGAAGAAAAAGTGGTTACTTGTTCTTTGAGATGTGCTGTCTGTGTATTCAACAACCTGGCCTGTTTCCCCTCTATTTGAAGTCCTTAGAAGATTTCAACTGGGGAAGGAACTAAGTGTTTGGTCTGCCTTGCCCCTGTATGCCTTTGGTTGGGTAGCATTAAAACATAGTGAAGCAAATATTTGTCACTAATGCTTTCAGCTACAAGAATTGAAACTAAATATTACCAAAACAAACTCTTGTCATTCAGTGAACTAGATTGTGTTTATCTGTACTGCAGGTGAATGGAACAAAACAAATCTACTCTTTTTGTGTTTTCAGGCTCGGATAGCTTTTCTACAAGGAGAAAGAAAAGGTCAGGAAAACTTGAAGAAAGATTTAGTAAGAAGAATAAAAATGTTAGAATATGCATTAAAACAAGAAAGGTTTGTATGCATGTTCATTCAACATTTATCTGTGCTGAAAGATACTTTACAAAATAGAGGGTAATATCTTTACATTTAAACACTTGGTCCAAGGTACGGGAACACTTCAGAGAACTTGAGTAAATTAAAGGAACTCTTCGTTTTTTTGCTATCAGTTTGGTCTAATCTGACATTTAGTCTGAGAGAGATTCTGCAATTCATAAATATCCTACTGAAAAAATCCCTAAAACTAAAGGCCAGTTTTTTCTTAAACTGGCTGTTTCTCAAGCCTACAGAAATAGAATTTTGTACTTCTGCTGCTGCCACAATAGCAGTCAAATAAGTTTTCAAAGTTGAATATTATGATGTATGAAGAAATGTTGGTATAATATCCTGTGTAAGTAGATATTAAACACAAAGAGCATCGTCCATTTCACCTTTCATAACTCAGAAAATAATTGCATGACAGAAAAAACCAAAACTGGAATCCACCACTGTTTTTCAGACTTCTAAAGACAGAATAACTAAAAATTAACTGTGCTTCTCCTGCTCCGTTATACAGACGAGACTCAAATCATAAAGAAAAGTAGTATTTTCTTTTTAAATCATTTTTAATTCTATATTTGTTTCACAATGTGAAATGTGCATGTTACATTTCAAAAAGCAGCATTCCTTAATCATTAATGTTGCACTCTGAGGTGTTGTTGCCAAATGAGGCATATGAAGGTTACATAGAGAATACCTAACATAACATCAGAGGGGTAGCCGTGTTAGTCTGGATCTGTAAAAGCAGCAGAGAGTCTTGTGGCACCTTATAGACTAACAGACGTTTTGGAGCATGAGCTTTCGTGGGTGAATACCCACTTTGTCGGATGCATGTAGTGGAAATTTCCAGGGGCAGGTATATATAAGCAAGCGAGAAGCAGGCTGGAGATAACGAGGTTAGTTCAGTCAGGGAGGATGAGGCCCTCTTCTAGCAGCTGAGGTGTGAAAACCAAGAGAGGAGAGTCCAGTTGGCCGATGTACATAGCAGAGGGGCATTGCTGGCATATGATGGCGTATATTACATTGGTGGACGTGCAGGTGAATGAACCGGTGATGGTGTGGCTGATCTGGTTAGGTCCTGTGATGGTGCAGTGTGCAGTTACTGGTGAGAATATGCGTAGTTTGTAACGCTACATTGATGACATCTTCATCATCTGGACCCATGGGAAGGAGACTCTGGAAAAATTCCACCATGATTTCAACAGCTTCCACCCCACCTGCTATGTACATCGGCCAAACTGGACAGTCTCTACGGAAAAGGATAAATGGACACAAATCAGATATTAGGAATGGCAATATACAAAAACCTGTAGGAGAACACTTCAACCTCCCTGGCCACACAATAGCAGATCTTAAGGTGGCCATCCTCCAGCAAAAAAACTGCAGGACCAGACTTCAGAGAGAAACTGCTGAGCTTCAGTTCATCTGAAAATTTGACACCATCAGCTCAGGATTAAACAAAGACTGTGAATGGCTTGCCAACTATAAAACCAGCTTCTCCTCTCTTGGTTTTCAAACCTGAGCTGCTAGAAGAGGGCCTCATCCTTCCTGACTGAACTAACCTCGTTATCTCCAGCCTGCTTCTTGCTTGCTTATATATACCTGCCCCTGGAAATTTCCACTACATGCATCCGACAAAGTGGGTATTCACCCACGAAAGCTCATGCTCCAAAACGTCTGTTAGTCTATAAGGTGCCACAAGACTCTTTGCTGCTTCTAACATAACATGTTTCTCACCTATTAAACTAGTACTGACACCTTAAGAATGTCACATAAAGATGGTTTTTGCATTTAGTGAATGTACATTATTGCTGCCCTTTCAAACCTAAACAATTTTCTATTGTATATTTTGGTTGAATGCAAAATATAGTACCTGTTTCAAAGATATTTAGGAATTTAGCTGGTGATATGACAATATTTTTAATGTTAGAGTCAAATTTAGTCCTCAGTTTGCATCTCTTACAAAGTAGGGAAGTTCCACTCAGTGTTACTTTAAGTATGCATTGAAGTATGCCACCTCCTTCCCCCAACTTAAAAATAAATAAATACATAAATAAATACTCCAACCTATTGTGTAGATCTTCAGTAACCCCAAACTATATTTGGCAACTGCAGTCTACTTGGATATATTTATCCACGCACGTCCTTGACATCTTTAGGCTAGTTGCCCAAGAATAATTCTGTCTGCGTATCCTCTTCTTTCTTCACTATAGTGACTTGTATTCTAGATGAGTATTGATATGGTGAAGCAATTAAAAAAAACTATCTTAAACTCTCCTTCAGTAGTCCCTTTCTATTAAAAATTGTTTTTGGTAGCATGGTCTGTTGGTCACTATAAAAGGGTATAACTTAATTAAAAAGTAGTTGAAAGCTGTTATTGAGACTATTAGTAGAATTTTCAAAAGCACCTAGATCCCATTTTCAAAAGTGACATAAGCCCCTTTGTCACATAAGTGCTTTTGAAAATTCTTTTCAAACCCCTAAAAGAATTATTTTTCACAGGGAAAGTCTGCAGATCCATTACAATGGATCTTACATCTGCTTGCAGCTCCTTGGAGATGTAAACCAGATCTGTCAGTCAAAACATGCTGGGAATGGCCACACCCCTGAAGGGCTGAGCCAGCCAGTTTAAACTGCCTCCTGCAGCTGCAGGAAGGCTTTATCAGACCTTCTGCTCAGAAGAAGAAGAAAAAATAAAGCAACAAAAAAGGAATCATTTTTGTTGTTCTTAGTGGGTTTATTGCCTTCTAAGCATTACTGGGCTTCTGTTTTTCTGACCATACCCCAAGGCTAGACGCTGGCAATACCTTTCTGTACTGAGATAGCTGGCTACAGCAGCTTCCAGTGCATTGTCTGGGCCAGCCTCTCTAGCACAAATAGCGCACAGGCAACTAGAGGAATAGAGAAGTCAACAGAAAAGGGCACAAAAATGCCACGACTAACTGAACCTACAAGTGCATTTTGTTACAAGGGAATGTCCTGTAACAGCAGCATTCCTGCTCAGTTTTTCTAATCTCCCACTATTTCCAACCTATGCTTTAGTGGACAATGCTTCTTGTCCATTCTGAGCAGATAGAGCTGTTGTTTCAGGCTGTCTGCAGACTGAAGAAGACATCATTGCATCAGTGTATGTTTCACTTATGTGTGGAACATTAGCTTTGCAGCCATGAGTTTCCAGATTTTTATTTATTTATTTATTTGTTTGTTTTTAAATGAAGGCCAAGGCGTTGCAGAATCTTAATATGCAAGGCAGGCCACATAAATGTATTAGGCAGATTGAGTGTTTAACGACTGTGATCTAAACTACATTTTAGAATTTTTATTGGCTTCTGATGAGAGAATATTGGTTTAATTTCTTGACTGCATATTCAAAATCAGTTTGCATATTAAAAACAAATCTTATCTAACACAAAGGACAGACTAATCACATCTTTCAGTGTTTTCATTAAAATATAATTTAAGTGATTACTTTCTCTGATCATTGTCCACTGAAATATCTTATGTGTAGGTAGTAGATAAAATTGTATCTGTGTTATACGTTGAAAGTATAGCTCTAAGATCAAAATTATAAATTCTTTCTTAAAATATTTATTCTTTCAAACTTTTACATGACATTTGCTTTTGTTTTTATAAATGTATTGGAATGCAGTTAACCCAAAATACTTGCTGTACTTTCAGAAATTATTCAGTAAAATACACAATATTTTAATAGTGTGCTTTCTTTATGAAATGTGAAATAATTTACAATAAATCTAAAATCTTATCACTTCATTTTATTTGAAAAAGTAAGTCGAGAGCTTAAATACATTTTTAAAATTCTAAAGGTGCAACATGTGGTATTTCTGAAGTCTAGGCTTAATTTTTCATGTTAGAGTCCAGTGTAAAAAAACTTTCAAAACATACTGAGCAGGGGTGGCTCCAGGCACCAGTGCAGCAAGCGTGTGCCTAGGGCAGCAAGCCACGAGAGGGGCGGCATGCCAGTTATTGTGAGGATGGCCGTCAGGCTGCCTTTGGCGGCATGCCTGCGGGAGGTCCGCCGGTCCTGTGGTTTCGGCAGTAATTCGGCGGCAGGCACGCTGAAGGCACAGGACTGGCGGACCTTCTGCAGGGATGCCGCTGAATCCATGTTACCAGCGGACCTCCCGCAGGGATGCCGCCGAAAGCTGCCTGACTGCCGTATTTGGGGCGGCAAAATACATAGAGCCGCCCCTGATACTGAGTCACTTTAATAAACAACTTTAAAATAGCTGAAATTCCAGCTAATTCATTTTTTTTAATATTTCAGAAGTTTCTACAAATACGTTTTAAAGATAAACTGAAAGGCTTTGTTCCTTTCAGGATTTAAGTTGAGATGCTTAGGATTCTGTGTTTTACTGCAGATAAATGTAGGCAGAGCCGGTAGTGCTACTTATAACTAAGGTTGCCTGACACTTTCCCTTACAAGATCCAGTTTTCAATTGCATATAACTTTGCCTAACTTTAACCATTTGGGCTGAAATTTTCCACACCCGGTGTCTGACTTTATTGGAAAGTTTCAACTAAAATGGTTCTTCAGTTTCAGAAAATCAAGTTTCTGTTTTGCTTATGTTAAAAAAATTCTTACAACTGCTTCATTGAAAACCTCTAGTATCTCTATGTTTTGGAGAATGGACTTGAAATTTGGCATGGGGTAAAGGGCAGTTGCACTGTTGTCAGGAGTGGGCCTTTGCCATCCCTGTGACAACTTGGTCAATTTAGACAAATTATAAGCCTCTGCAGGGTTTGTCTACTACACAGGGAGGTTATCAGATTAAGGTAGGATGTGAATTTAAAGCAGAATAGCTATTCTGGAATAACTCCATGTATAGACAAACCCTGAAAAATTACAATTGACACGTGCTTGGTAGAGACTTTGTCAGCTAAGTTACCAAAAATGGTGTCTGCACTGGGCATGCTCAAGCCCAGGGCAGCAGTGTCTGAGCAGGATTTTCCCTGAGACTTTAGTGAGAGCTTTTTCAGTGAAGTGCATGAGGCAGAAGCCAGATTGGAAAGGCTATAGAATGAAATTGGAGGGAAGGAACTTCCAGGCAGGATTGAAGGTGACACATCTAATGTTTAGGAGATGATGGAGAGTTGGAGAGGCAAGTGGGATGAGATTGGAGAGTAATGCATGCTTGTATTTGTTTGGATTTTGTGGTTCCCAAATGAGTCAGATGCCAGGCAGAATCAAGGGTCTTCGATTCAGTTCAATTCAGTTCAACAAGGCTTTATTCAGTGTGCACAGAGGGAGAGCCCTTGGTAAAAAAAAATCAGCCAGAGTCCCTCCAGCAAGGAGCCTCTCCCATTGTTATTTTATAGCACATGGCAGTTACTTAAGTTACATAACACAAACCTCTAACCAGTCATATTTAACCTTTCCATATGTGGATTTGTTCATCACATGCTTATACTTCTCCACTCCATATGTTGAGCTCACCTCCCCACCCCCTGGCCTTCTCTAGAATGTTCCTAGGGTGGTGAGCCACAGCATGCTTCTTTATGCATAAGTACCTTGTAAATCACATTTCATGTAAAATGAACACAAGCATACTCTTCATATTGCAATGGGAAGTTATTAGAGAGTAAAAAGTTAAGGAGAAAGGTAAAAAGAAGGGATAAGAATGGAGCCAAGAAAGATTAGATGTGTTGAGGTCACTTGGCCATGTGAAGAGATTAGAGTTGGAGAGCAGGTGTGAAACTTCATGTGTCAGTGTTGGGAGGAAAGGAGGAGAGAATGATAGGAAGGGGAAGGAGATGGTCATGTCAGATCTTGTAGATTTTTCTATTTGAAGATCTCGGCAGGATACTATGAAGAGAGGGAAGTAGAGGTGGGGAACCGGGAATGGGGGTGGTTGAGGAGAGTGTCAAAGTTTGGTGGAGACCACATGTGTGTGATTCATTCAGGGTAGTAAGAACAGGAGTACTTGTGGCACCTTAGAGACTAACAAATTTATTTGAGCATAAGCTTTAGTGGGCTTAGTCTCTAAGGTGCCACAAGTACTCCTGTTCTTTTTGCGGATACAGACTAACACGGCTGCTACTCTGAAACCATTCAGGGTACAATTCTTTAGCTAGGAGAATGACTGACAGAATTAAAGGAGCAAATGATCGTATAATTGGACACAGAGTGGATTGATTTAAATATAAAGCGATTTAAATTATTTATTTAAATAATCAATTTTAAATTAATCTTGTTTTGCATATGTACCTTTTAATAATTTTCCTAAAGAAAACTTGATTTTTATTGGTTGCTAACAATTAAAACATGTTGATTTGCAGCTAAATATAGACTTCACACTAAATTTGGTGGTACTTTTTGGTAAACAGGAAGATACTATATGCTATACTATATACATATTTAGTTATATAGCTTAACTTATATTTATTCAGATTCTAATGCTTTACTTTTTTATTGTATTAGAAAATGATGATTGCACTACTTGTTTGTTAATGATTAATATTTTTATTATTTGTCAAGCTCTATTTTAATGAAAAGTGCAATTCAATTAAAATGCCCAAAAACATTTTAAATGGTTTTTTATTAGTTAAATAAATATGCCATAAATGTGCTGACTGCATAAGAAGAAAGCTTACCAAAACATGTTTTGGATTTTAAACAACTGATTTGTGAAACAAAGGAAATATTATATGTGATTAGTGGATTGAACTGATTGTTCTGGTCACCATGTCCTTTAAGATTTTAGCACTAGTAGATTTCAGTCACGCATAGTTTTTATTCAAAGATTGGAAGAGGAGAACAAGCTGTCTTGCTTTTTCAATTCTTAATCTAGTTCATTCAAAGTTAAGAAATTGTCATTGAACTGAACTAATTGAATAAACTGAAGTGAAGATAATACTCTTTCTGTAACTTTAGAAGAGGCTACTGCTCTTGAAACCTGGTTTAGCACATCAACAAGCTCTGGTTCCAGATGCTTAGTCAGTGACATCCACCAGTTCAGTGGTTTTGACTTTCTTTAATGCTTAGTCAGGAAATGTTCTATTTTATATTATGATTTTTGTTTAATTTAAATTATTTTAATAGATTATAGTAAATTCAGGCCCTAATATACGTTTTCATCATTTAAAATTTAATTTTAAATAGATTATTTTTAAAAAGAAAAATGTATTAAATTTAAATTTTTAAAGTTTCAATTTTTTAAAATAAATCCTTGTCTTTATCCATCCTGACTAGATTGAACAGCCTGAAAAGCTTTTTACGTACTGACATAAAATAAAATCCTTCATAAATAACACACAAGTTCTCAAGTTCAATTTCTTTACTAATAAAAATTTGGGGTATATATGTTTATGAGAAATGAGCATACTTTCATGTTTTTGAAAATGTTTGACTCAATGGTTCAATGACTTTTCAGTAATTATCCAAATTAAAGTATTGAAATATACATTCTGTATCTTAACATGTTTGTTTCATTGTAATAAGAGGTGTTTGAATTTAAGAAATTATTTCTTTTTTATATACCGATTATGCTTAATTTTCAGGGCAAAATATCATAAATTAAAATATGGCACAGAACTGAACCAAGGTGACTTGAAAATGCCAACTTTTGAATCAGGTAAGTTTTTTGTAAATTTCACGCTTTTCATTTTTTTGCTATCTCCTTTTTTTTAGATTTGCTATTTATGCAACTCTTAATAAAGGTAAGGTAATAATTGGAGATATACCAATCTCCTAGAACTGGAAGGGACCTTGAAAGGTCATCTAGTCCAGCCCCCTGCCTTCACTAGCAGGACCAATTTTTGCCCCAGATCCTTAAGTGGCCTCCTCAAGGATTGAACTCACAACCCTGGGTTTAGCAGGCCAATGCTCAAACCACTGAGCTATCCCTCCCCCATAGTCTCCATAATGTGCGCAGTCATTAATAACGAAAGTTCTTCTTCGATTGCTTGCTCATGAGGATTCCATTCTAGGTATGCGCTGCTCACATGCGCAGTCATCGGAGATTTTTGCCTTAGCGATATCCGTAGGGGTGGCAGTGGTGCCCCCTTGAGTGCAGCGCTCCTGCATCGATATATCAAGTGCCACCGACTCTACGCCGTCTCAGTTTGTTCTTACCACCTGTGGTGGTTACTTGACGTGCCTTCCCTTGCATTGCAAGGGCTAGCGGTTTTTGTCTATTGTCTTCGAGACTTAGGGCCTTGTAAATAGTTTTGTTCATAATAGTTAACCGTTAGGGTCCTAGCAGGGACTTCGCCACAGGCAGGGCATGCCCCAATCTGCCTGTAAGTGACCCCTATAGCAGCTGCCTCAGGTGCTTAGGAGAGTCACACGTTAGAGACAAGTGCTGAATTTGTAAGAACTTCCGGCCCTGCACACAAAAAAAGTGGGATATTTGGCTTCAGGCTCTCCTCATGGAGTTCCCCCTGCACTTGGCAGTATTCCCCGTTGCCAGTGCCCAAAAAGAAGTCTAAAACCCTGGCACTGAGCAAAAAGGGCCATGGGCCATTGGGCAGAGGACTTGCTTCAGGATGTCTGGCCACTCCAGAACCATGCACTTGCACCCCTCCAACTTGGGCTCTTAGTCCTGTGGAAGGTCCACCGCTGACTGCACAGACACCTTTGCAGGCTCCTCCGACGCCAAGAGAGCATTGGCCTCCACCCGCACCGCTGATGCAGCATGTGCCGTAGGAACCGGCAATGGCTCCCCACATTCGCAAGTCAGATGCGAAGACCCCTCAGGGGGCAGTTGAGTGCTGCCAATTCCCCAAGATGAAGCAGTGCTTTCCACTTCCACACTGGAAGTTTCCAGAGCCTGGACGCCCTGGGGCACATCCTTGGTCACTGGTGCCACATTCCCGGTTGCCACCATCTTGACGCGGATCGCCAAGAGCAAGATGCCAGTTGCTCACCCTCCTACAGATAGTCTTCTAGGCGCAGGTCCCGGTCGCCTGCATCATGAGAGTGCTCCCCATCGCATCTCTGGTCCCCTTGATATCAGTACTGATCACCTTGCTCCGGCACCAGTCCCTAAAAGCAATGGCCAGCAATCAGACCCAGGCATTGACGGCCCCACCATGGTCACTGGAAGGGGATTTCTCAGGCACGGAAGCCCAGTTCAGCCCCTCATCAAGTATGCACCACCGTGAATGAGCACCCAAGGCTGCGTCAATGTTGCTGAACCTGTGACTGGCGCAGTGGGCTTATTGGGGTGCATGCGGAATGGCAGTTCTGGCAATGTCTCCTACTCACCTCTCATCGTCCGCCACCTTGGAGCAGCAGCTGGTGGCACCAACGGCACCGGGCTCAGTGCACAAGGCATGCCCGATCGGAGTAGAGGAAAGGCCGTTCACCCCTAAGTCTCCCTCCCCAGCGGGGGAAGATGCCCTGGAACCTCCCCCAATGGTGCAATAATCATCCTCGTCCCCATTCTGGATCTGTGATGCCTCAACAAGTCTCTCAAAAAGTTGAAATTTCGTATGGTCTCCTTGGATCCAGGAGACTAGTAAGCTACCTTGACTTGAAGGATTCCTATTTCCACATCTCCATATTCCAAAGTTACAGCTAGGTAACCATTTTTTAATTCTTTGAGAACAGATGTTTGGTTCCAGGGAGCTGTGTTACTGAATATACTGGTGTTTGGCAAGTGGTTTATTTGAGCCTTTATTACTTCGGTTCTCTTTCAGAAAGATCCAAATGTTGAGAGAGGTTTTAGTAGATGAATAAAGAGGCAGTGGTTTAACTTTATTTTTGTTGTTGTTGTTTTTTATTTCTACCGTCAGCCCTTGAGGGATCTTAGTGTCTATTGGGGTATTACACTCTCTTACTTACTTGGCTCAAAGAAGTTTATTTTGCCAACTAGGGAGAAAATTGAACAATGGAATAAACATTATATATGTAGAAAATTCTACGTTTTTGTTCCCTGTGACTGTATAATAAAAAGTTGTGTTTACTTTATCCTGGAAAAGTTATAATTTTTTTACATATTTTTAAAAAATGGACAGAGGTTTTGTCAGATCAAGAGGAAATGCCCTGATGCAAATCCATGTGCACATGGAGTGAAGTAGACTTCACAATGTAGGCAATATGTTGCTTATAACTAATATTTCCACAAATTCTGTCTCTTATAGATCTGAAACTAGAGGTAGATTTTCCCCTTGATTAAATTTGACTGTTTAAGAAGTAAGGATGACCTTTATTGCATGGCTGGCCCCTCCTTGAAATTCAATTCTTTGGGACGCTATGTTATAAATAAAGTTTGGCCTTCCTCTTTGCTACTAACTGGAAATGCAGTTATACCCACAAGTCATCTAGGCAATGAATCTCTGTCAGGTTAGACAGTATCTCTCTCTCTTCCACTCCCCCCCCCCCCCCTTTTTTTTTTTTTTTTGGTATGGGTACATCTTCAGGCACTTCTTCCTTGCTTGAAAGTATAAAATATTGTTCAGGTTGGTGTTTGTTTTTTAACATTTCTCTAAAAGACATACAAGTCTGACTTCTGAATTCTGTCTAGATCAGTATTCCTCCTAGTTCTTTACTCCACGATTTATAGGCTGATATAATAGAACACCTGTTAAAGTGGAATGGGCTCAAGGTGTCAGTTGCTGCTAGAGAGTAAAAGTGGTGGAATTCCTTAATATTGTATTCTTGACATATTAGTTTAGGTTTCCCCACATACAAGTTAATGGAACTTTATTTAAACAGTATTAGTAAAAAATAGTGATTTCTTATTTTTTATTAAAGTTAAAAAAAATTTACAACTATCTTCCTTTAAGAAAAATCAAGTTTCTGCTAACCAGTTTTGTTATACTAAATTAATGGGCATTAAATATATTTGAATAGAGAATCAGAATGAATCTTTTTCTTAAGTGCTCTGCGTAGAGCTATTTAGAATCCCCTACGGAATAAGGGAGTTAATTAGCCAGAGCAGGTCAGCTGCAGTAATGTAAACAAAAAAATGAAATAGTTGGCATTACTTTGAATAGCCTTTAAGGGATGCTATCTGAATAATGGCAATTCATCAGCTTTGTACCAGAAAGTTTGTTGTAAGCTAACAGTAGAAAAAAGACTAAGCGGTATGTACAAAGTCCTAATATGTGCAACAATGTGAGACTTTTTGATATTGGTTACATCAAGTTCAGCACTTCCAAGAACTTTTATAACTGGTGAATGTTGATCTGCTGATCATCACTGAGGTTGTGGAATGTGGATTTGTAAAGGACACCATCTGAATCTAGCATTAGGCTGATTAAGGAGACAACCACACCGCCAGTCTCTGAAAAATTGTGTGGGGTCTAAAAATGTTTAAGTGAAATCTTCACTTCCCTCTGTGGTCTTTAAAATTGGCAGAGTAAAATGAGCAACACTAATGCGTATCTCCTTGCATTTCAGAAGAAACCAAAGACACAGAGGTTCCTACAGTACCTCAAAATAGTCAACTGACCTGGAAGCAAGGCAGGCAGTTATTAAGACAGTAAGTAATATAGTTAAGTATCTGTATTTGTAATCAGTTTTTCTTCTGGAGTTTTAGAAATTATTTACATGTTTGCACTTTGCCTTGGAAATTCATGTAGTCAAGATGGATAAATATTGGTTCTGTATGCAAGACTATATAGACTGCATTTTTCTTTGAAGCAGTACTAGCAGAGATAATCTTTGGCTGTGTCATTGCTTTAAACCCTGGGAAATGAAATGAGAAGTAAACCACAGGTAGAATACATGGATTTTGGGTGGAGGGGGTCCTTTCAGTAAATTATATGGTAAACTCAGTTAGCTTCCCATCTCCTCTTTAGTATTATCAATTTAATTTTTTTATTTTATTTTTCAGCAACGAACCCTAGATCCTTTCTCTTTCTCATAAATGTCTTTTTCTCTTCTTTCTCTTTTCACAACCAACCTAGGTATCTTCAGGAAGTAGGTTACACGGACACAATATTGGATGTACGGTCCCAGAGGGTAAGGTCTTTACTTGGGCTCTCCAGTTCAGAACCAAATGGCTCAGTGGAGACGAAGAACTTAGAACAGATCCTTAATGGAGGTGAATCTCCTTCATCTAAGCAAAAGGGACAGGAAATCAAAAGGTAGGCAAAGAGATGTAAAATTGTGATATGCTTGATAGTTGGCTAACATACCCTACTTATATTATTAATATGCTATTTCACTTATTAGATTCAGACAGCTGTGTTATGCAAGCACTGAGAAACCAGTTAGGCTCATATAAGCTTCAGATCCTACTTTTTGTTTTGTTTTGTTTTTTCTGGTCAGTGGTATATTAGTCAGTTATATCATCCAAATATTGCAGCTATGTGAGTGCACAAGAGCCTGAAAGTAAACTGATTAACATAAAAGGAGTCTATAAGCATAACTGACTATCACTAATCATATTTTTCAGATACATCAGCTTGTACTGTGAAAATAAATAGTGCATTATGTGAAAATTAGATTTTTGTTTCTGCTTTAATAATTTAAGTTGGTGTTATTAACATAAATAATTGTTTTTAAATTCTGCCATACATCTTGAGTGGTGCTTTTCAATTTTGAGTCATCCCATAGATTTAGATGGACAAAGTTTTCCTGGAATTTTTTTATTGACTTTTTAAAAACTTTTAAAAGTTAGATAGTAGAATTATATTTGACTTAATCCCCTAAATCCCTTCACTGTAAGTCAGCTAGTAAATTTGACCACTGTAGGCTTTTTGTTTTGTTTTTTGTTTTTTTTTGTAGGAACTCTGGTGATGTTCTTGAAACATTTAATTTCTTAGAAAATGCAGATGATAGTGATGAAGAAGAAGAGAATGACATGATAGAAGATATTGCAGAAGGAAAAGAAAAGCATCGGATAAATAAAAAACACAAAGTAAAGAGCTTTTACTGTTGCCTTTTGGTCATGTACCTCTAACATATTGAAAGCAGTGCTTATAAAATATAGCCTGGTGGAAGCCCATGTTTCAAATAGACATGAATAAATTACCCTGCTTTATCTGTATGATATGTAAGTGAACATGTGGTATCAGCACGTTTTGGTGTAGCTCCTTATAATACACCTCTACCCCGATATAACGCAACCCGATATAACACGAATTAGAATATAACGCGGTAAAGCAGTGCTCGGGGGGGAGGGGGGCTGCGCACTCCGGCGGATCAAAGCAAGTTCGATATAACACAGTTTCACCTATAACGCAGTAAGATTTTTTGGCTCCCAAAGACAGCGTTATATCGGGGTAGAGGTGTAGTGTTTTTTCATTTTCAAAATGTTTTAAACATGAGGTAATTAGTGCTCATAACATCCTTGTGAGTAGGTGTGAGTACAATAACTAAGATTGCTACCAAAGTCTTATTCTGTTTTTGGTTTGCTGACAGCACTTAGAGATGGAATAATTTTGTATTTCATTCCTCCTCGCATACCTAGCTTTTTAGAGCTTTCTCTCTTTTTGCCATTTTTAAAATGTTATGTTAATAACTGGCTTGGCGACCTTGTAGTGGTGATCTCTGTGTACATCCAAGTATATTTCCTATTCTCAGTCTCACTATCTCAGCCAACTAGGAGTAATGCAAAGGCAGTATACTCTGTCCTGTTAGGGATGGTTACTTAATTTAGCAAGAACTCTCATCTGATCATGGAGCTGCAGTGATGAGCTCCCTAGAATCTCATCTGCTTCTCAGTTTGGTGGTGATTTGTTTGTTTTGTGGGGCCTATATAATGGAGGGTGCTGTGTAAGAAAGGGTGTATCCTGAAGAAGTTCTGGAAAAGCAGGGATTATTTGCAAGGAGAAGAAACTAAATGCTTTAAGGTGGGCTGGGGAGAACATTCCATTGGAGATACAGGTTTTATGCCAGCCTCGCAAATGGAGGGTTGTTTTTTTTCTCCCATCCCTAATGTTATTGTGAAGTTGCTCCTCCTGTATAGGACTTGGCTGTTTCTTCCTGAAACTTCCACTAGTCATTTAGTTAGTGTTGGATTAGTTTACGTGAGTGTATGGTCATTGTGATGGAGAGCTTGATGTTCTTTTTTGGGTCACTGAAGCACTTTTCATCACGATGGCCCTCTGGCTGCATTGTAACTTGCTTTTTCTTTAATAGCTGGAGATCAGAGCTTTGACTTGAGGTGAGCCTCCTACCCTGCCTTGTCAGGAGCTTGGTTTTTGTTTACCGGTAAATTCTGGAGGAGCTGAAATAACACTATGACTAGTTGTACACACTTTGCTTTCTGCACTTCATACTTCAAAATGTTCTTCGCTTGCGCAAAAAAAAAAAAAAAAGTCCTCTTTAAAATGACCTGTGCCATTCTTAACTCATATTGTAGATGAGTTTCTTCTTACTGGCAGAAAACGTGTCTGCTTGTGTGATAGATGTAATCTTCTTAAAACACAGAATATATATTTTGTTATCCACTTGCAGATTGGTAATGAAGGTTTAGCTGCAGACCTTACAGATGACCCTGATACTGAAGAAGCTCTGAAAGAATTTGATTTTTTAGTAACAGCAGAAGACGGAGAAGGAGCTGGAGAAGCAAGAAGTTCAGGGGATGGGACAGAATGGGGTAAGAAGCTAATACTAACAGATGGTTAGCACTATTTGAACACTTGTTCATAACAATACACTTACGAGCTATAATATGTGCTGTTTAAGACAGAATGGATGTGTGGATGCTTGTGGTGATTAGATGCTGGCAAAGTAGGAGATAACTAGGAAGTTGGGTATTACGGTACAAATTTTATCCTCACACACTGTAGTGCTAACAATTAGACGGTGGTTAATTTATTTCAAATTCACCTTTGTTTTGCTGTTGAGGAGAGGGGTTTTTTTCCATCTTCCATATTTTTTTGCTGCTCCTGGTCTATATTCCTGACCACCCATAAATCCTCCTTTTGGATTTTGGGATCAACTTTTTGCCAAATCTAGATTTTTAGATTTGGTTATGGTCTGGAGCTTTAATTTGTGTTGAGGCCTGTGTTAAATTAATTTCTGTTATATGGACTAGAAGAATTATTACATAATTTCTTGCTCAGATTTTCAGAAGCTGACTGCTAATATAGTCTTTATTAATAAAATCAGAAAATTGGTCATCTTTATACTGCTAGTTCAGATTTTCTTTAGATAATGAAGTAAGATTGCTAAACAGTTCCATGTGATATAAAAAGCACTAAATGGCTCTCTAATGATGTTTGAAACTTGTGTGTGCAGTTTTTGTTGTTTTTTTTTTAAAGAAATGGGGAGTAAGGAAGAGGGGGGTTAATTGGGGCTCCAAATATCCATCAGTTATTGCCTAATTGAATGCGCTATCTGTAGTTTTTAGTTGGTAAAAACTACCTCACACTTGAACACAATTGACAATCTTTGCTCAGGTAAGGTCCAGGACTAAAGTAACAGTGTTAGAGGTAGGGTTTGCAGAATTATCATATATAATATAGGGACTGTTTGGGAAAGTTTACACAATACTTGTCTAATGTGCCATTTTTTTAGTATGTTCTTTTCTTTTCATGAACGCTAAAGTTCACTGCATTTTTAAAAGAACAAAACGCAACAATTAACTTACCAGATTTATTTCCTTAACTTCCTTAGTGTTAGATTTAGAATTTTATTTAATCTAGTTGGTCTAAGTGCTTTACTTGGTGGGCATTCTGAATTGTTGCTGCTTGAGGAGACAAGCTATCTAAACACTTCATTATTTTAAGTAGGAGAAAATAAAATGTCTTTATATGAAGTAATCTTAAAACTGTTGAATTTCTGTAGTCTGTCTAGGTATTGAACTGATATTCCAGTTTAATGATCTGAGGTTTTACATCAATACATAATTATACATGAATACACAATACATTTAAGAAAAAAACATGGAGTAAGTTGTACATTTGAATTATTTTATACCAAGATAAAACAAATCCTTTATTGCAGCACAAAGCTAAAGACCAAACATCAAGTGCACATTGTCGGTATTCTGTGTAATTCCTTGGAATGTAGCGTTTTAACTTTCTGACATGATATACCTTAGTCCCAAATTATTGGATTATGTTGTACATTATGGAACTTTTGCTACGCCTTTGTACTACAGCTTTTTTATCTAAGATATTTTATTAGTGTTGTGACTAGTGCACTGTTTCTGTCGTTAACTGGTGCTGTATTTTAAAGATATTCTAATTTGGTACTCCATTTTTGTAGTGTTTTTGCCCATAACATTATATAAGGATTACAACTTTAGTCTTCCCTTTAATCCAAAAACATGTATCTGCTGTCCCCTCAAACTGATGTAGGCAAATTATTGCTACCTCAGACAATTTTCTCCTTAATATGTATCTTTTGAATTGTGAATGCAAACTTTCTCCTTTGCTGGATTTGATTCCAATTGCACATTACACCAGTTTTATACCAATATAACTCCATTGACTTAAATGCAGTTCCTTTTTATTTAATTGAGGATTGATTAAATCCTGAGCTTTTGGGATTGAATAAACATACATTTTCTTTTATAGTCTTAAAATATTCAAGATTGCAACTTAGTTTTATTTTGCACAAAGGTTAAAGGTCATAAAGGTTAAATTCCTCATGGTGTATCAGAATTGGATACAATATTCCAAATGTGGTCCCGCTTTAGTACTGTCTATGACTATAAACTACCATGAACAGATTTACATTTTTTAGTCTTATAAATACCTTGCATAACCTTATTAGACTTTTTTTTAAGCTAATAGTCCCTGAAGCCTCCCCAATCTCCAGAGTGATTCTGCTGGGAGTCCATAGTGATTGAGGAATTCCAAGGGTCTTTTTTTCCTCCCAAATATTAGCATTATGTAAAACAATGCCATCTCTTCCTTTACTTGTCTTGTCTATTTCTTCTAAAACAGTCTACTTCAGCACCAATCTGAGGCAGATTTCAGTTTTGCCTGTTTAAATCATTCTTTTCCTTTGCACAAATGCTTCTGCCTATTTTTCCTTTAAGCGTCTTACATTTGCATATAGAATAGGCTAATTTATACATTATATTTATAGGTTATATTCTGCATATGGGTCAAATTATGAAGTTTAACTTGACTTTTACAGAAGCTCAGTTCCATTTGTTTCTCTTGTATCCCTCTTCATCCTAGTTTTTATGCAACCTTAATATTTTTGCTGTTTGTTTTACTTTTATCCTCATTCTCCTTGCTGCTTTAATTTGTTATCCTCATAGCTTCCTTTATTCTTTTTGTTTCATTAGTTGGACATGTACAAATCCAGTTGTTTGTATGCCCTATGTATGTAAATTAATTTCTAGTGAATAAAACTTATTTCTTTATCAGATTTCTAACTTGTTTCCTGTCTGCAGGTCTTCAGACCTACGACCGGGTCATGCTTTGCTGTCACTCCAGTTTGGAGTGGACATCTTAACTAACTTTCTTAATTACTTTTAATTATTATTATAATTCTCAGTATAGATTAACTCCAAAGATCCATAACTTTTAACATGTGATCAACAAGTTGGCAGCTATATTCAAGTTAAATCTTTCTCAAAGGAGACTACTGAAAACCAACCACTGGCTTCATCTCCCTGTAGCAGTTTTTCATGAACATACTTGTATATTTGCAAACATTGTTTCTTTGTATTTATGTGTTTAGTGTTATAGTTATCGCATATTGGGGTTTGCAGCCACCTTTCATGCAACACATTTTGCTAACAGCTGACCTTCAAAACCATGAAAGATGAGAAAATTCAAACTATATTAAACAAAGAAGAAAGGGCTGGAGAATGTCAGATTAAAATATTTCCACAGATTTCCTGTAAGGAAAATAAGATTATAATAAAAATCTACCAAATATTTGTTTTGTCCAGTCAGAGAGAAATGGAGAAAGTAGATGTGCAAAACACATGTATAAGATTCTTAAGGGGCATATCACTGTAATATTGAAATACCACTGGTATATGCATGAATATATCCCATCCCTGCGAGTTAAGGAGCTATTCTCTGTTTATAGAAGGTAAACTGAGGCTCAGAGATTAAATTTGCCACCTGAGGAAATCTGGACAGAGGCACGAACAGAACCCACATTTTATGAGTCCAAGTTTGGTATCTTAACCAAAAGACTACCCTTTCTGGTCAAATCAGGACTGACTAATGAACTAGTTACTTTAACTGTCAATATTTTCTGCACTATTTCAGTGCTAGCCTGTAATATTTTGCTTACAAAAAACAGTGCAGGGAATTGGTTGTGTTTAGAATGATTTCCAATTTACTGGCCTTCTGTTTTAAAAATTATTTTGTAAAATCCTAAATGTCAAGTCCCCAAATGTCGTCCCTGTATTATATGTAACTTGAAGACTTTAATGTTGAGGAAACCTTTAAAATTTGTGACGTAAGTTATTTATTAAAGATACTTTTTTTAAGCAAGTACTCTGCCCTACCTCTACTGTGTACTGGGTTTCTACTAATTGTAATTTAAGATCAGAATGAGTATGTCAAACTGTCTTCACTTTTGTGAATGTTCTTTATTAACCTTCATATAAAATGTTGTATGTGAAAATGTGTGTCTTTCTGGTAACATTTATGCATCATGCCCTTTAATTGGTAAAGCCCTATCTTCTGCATGTAGGATTAGCGTGTGAGAGGATGCATGTTGAGTTTTTTTTCATGAACAAAATGACACTGATATACTCAGCTTGCACTTTCATGAGTTGTACAGCATGAAATATATTTATTTGCTTATTTAAAGCTGGCTGAATAATTCCTAACACTGGCTTTCTAAAGATGCAGTAATCTTAAGTACATCTCTACCCCAATATAATGCGACCTGATATAACACGAATTCGGATATAACGCAGTAAAGCAGTGCTCCAAGGGGGCAGGGCTGCGTGCTCCGGCGGATCAAAGCAAGTTTCATATAATGCTGTTTCACCTATAACGTAAGATTTTTTTGGCTCCCAAGGACAGCGCTCTATCGGGGTAGAGGTGTACGTTAGATACCTTTGTTTATTTAGTAGCATCTATCCATTATTCAACACAAACAGCTATTTCAAGTAAAAACTCAAATTGTTTTCTCATTGGTAACAAAAATTAGCATAAAATAATATTCAGACGTAATTATAGTAAATAGTTTAGTGAAAACTGTATAGAATGGGATCAATACTTTGTAAACTGTAACTGTTAAAACTGAGACTGCCCCTTTAAAATATTTTCAAGTATAACCTAAGAACTTTTTATTGATGATTATGTTGAGCTATAACAGTCAATCACCAACAGCTTGCATTGCCAACTGCTGATTTTTTTTCTTTTAATAATATGCTGCATGTAGACAAAGATGACCTGTCCCCAACTGCTGAGGTTTGGGATGTAGACCAGGGACTAATAAGTAAACTGAAGGAACAGTACAAGAAGGAACGAAAGGGGAAGAAAGGGGTAAAGAGTAAGTGCAGATTCTGAATCTTGAAATGCAATTCTTTTTCTCCATTTGGAAGACTTTTTTTTTTCTTCTTCTGCAAATTCTGTTTTTGTTTTTGCATTAAGTATTGTTTTCCTTGATGGGGGCAACCAACTTTAACTTTCTATCTGCTAAATCTGATCATACAAGAAATATCTTGTGCCACTTGTGAGAACAGAAACGTGAAAACACTTATAAACATAAAAATCTAGGGTTAAATAGGAAAAGAGAAATAACTACCTTGAAATCGAAGTACAGGGATAGATTTTGAACAGTATTGGTTCTGGGAATGCTGTCTCTCCTTTTCCTGAACTTTAACAAAGTAGGCTAAATTTCTCCATTTGTAAAAGAAAAAGATTCTTGAACTGACTTCTTTCTTGAACCTTGCTTTGAATCACAATTCAGTTACATTGTTGGGCCTATATTTGTGTCTGTCTGCTAGAAGGCAGAATGAGAATGAAAAATATGCCTTTCGTGTAAGGGAAAGCAAACATTTTTGTGGATTACTTTACAATATATTTTTGCCTTGATGTTGACATTCATTCTGCCAAGCAGTTAACATACTCTGACATTCTAAGGAAAAATACTGCCATTCAGAAGGAAGAAAGGTTTAAATTCTGTCAGATTAAATGACTGCTGAATAAGGCTTCCACTTAAAAATATGTAAAGTATTTAGAACTCCAGATTTTAATATTATGAATTATAAAATGAGATACATAATGCTACAGTATATAGAATTCAATTTGTTATGTAAAGCTTATATAGACAAAGAGCAACATCAGTATTTGAGTTGCACTGGTATAATTTTGGAGTAACTCCATTGAGTGCAATGTTTTTACACTATTTTAATTCAGAGCTATATTTGGTCCAAAGTAATTTTACATGCGAGTTCAAAATTTTTTGTGAAACACTGTAAGCTCTGTGTAAGTGCTAAATATATACTTAAATTAGACTGTACATTATTTTTTAACATATGTTCATAATCTATAGATTACAAAGCCAGAGGGACCAATGTCTGGTGTGCTGTATAACACAGATCATAGAACTCCCCCCCCCCCCCCAAATAATTCCTAGAGCGTATCTTTTAGACAAACATCCAATCTTGATTTAAAAAATGTCAGTGATGGAGAATCCACCATGACCTCTGGTAAATTGTTCCAATGGCTGATTACTCTCACTATTAAAAATGTATGCCTTATTTCCAGTCTGAATTTATCTAGCTTCAACTTCTTGCCATTGGATTGTATTGTAACTTTCTCTGGTAATTTGAAGAGCCCATTATTAAATATTTGTTCCCCATTTGGGTACTTAGACTGTAATCAAGTCACCTTCTCTTTGTTAAGATAAATAGTTTGAGCTAATAGATTTTAAATATAAAGGAAGGGGTTTTTTTTATTTAAATGTTAAATTACTTTAAATTTTCAAATACTTAATGCTATTCTGCTTTGTGTGTGAGCTCTAATGTCACTTAATTATAATTTAGTTTGTGCATGTTTGTTTTTAAAGTTTTGCATGACTTGTTTATGTAATAAGGTGTAATTTTGTTAAGGTCAGAGGTTACTTAACTTTTTTTTTTTATAGTTAAGTATACCTAACTGGGGCCAAACTAAAAGTACAAAACAGATGTGCACAAATGTGCACCTGCATTTAGCATGTAAACAACTAGTTAGACAATTACCAGCCTTGCATGAACTATTTTGGAAATAGGTTTACAAATTTATTTTTGAGTGTTAGTGGAGGTATACCTTTGAAAATTTGTCCCTACTAATTTGGTTTCCTATTTAACTTTCAGAACTTTTCCCCCCCCCCCCCCTTCAGGCTGTGTACAACCCATAGTGACAATAAAATTCATAAACACACTGGTATCTTTCGGTTTCTGAAAAGAATGAACTGATGTGATGTAGTTACCTTTTCTTAAATTTGGATTATATATAAAATGATTGAATGGTAGGCTTTGAATGCTGTTGAATTTGTACTTGGATTAAAGTTTTGCTTTAAATGCACAAGCGTACCCTCCACCCCCACCCCAATCAGATTCTGCTTTCTCATGCTCATGAAGTGAGTTGCTCAGAGAAACAGTGAGAACAGAGGATTACACATTTTGCTGTGGGGATATATTAACTGTTATGGAACATAGCAGGGGCTGCAGCTTTTCAAAGCCCCAAGAAGGTGTGCTGGGAAGACACGGGGTCCACCTAACCATGAAGGGGAAGAGCAGTGTATTGAGGAGGACTTAAATTAGTTTCAAAGGGGACAGGTTACAAAAGCCCACAGGTAAGTATGAAAAAGAAGTGACCTTACCCGAGGTCACTTAACCGAGGACTGTTGGGGTGTGACATGGAAAATTACAACAGCGTCATGGGAGCAACAAGAGGGGAAACTGCTCAACACCTTAGCTGTCTATACACAAATGCAAGGAGTCTGGAGAATGAACAGAAAGAATGGGAAGTATTAGTACTTAAACTAAATTATTACTTTATTGGCATCACAGAGACTAGGTGGGATAAGTCTCATTACTGGAATATTAGTACGGAGGGAGAAGAATAGCTTGTTCAGGAAGGGCAGGCAGAGTTAAAAGGGATGAGGTGTTGTCTTATACATCAAGAATATGTACACTTGTTTTGAGGTCCAGAAGGAGATGGGAGGAAGACCAGCTGAGAGTCTGTGGGTAAAGATAAAAGGGTTAAAAATGGGGATGATGACATGGTAGAGGTCTATTCTAGGTCACCAAACCAGGAAGAGGAGGTGGATGAGGCATTTCTAGAACAAATAGCAGAAATATCCAAAACATGCGACCTGGTAGTAATGGTGGACTTTAACTATCCAGACATCTCTTGGAAAAATAACATAGCAAAATACAAAATTTCGAGTAAATTCTAAGACTTTACTGGGGATAACTTTGTTCCAGAAAAGTGGAGAAAGTAACCAGGGGGACAGCCATTTTAGACTTGATTCTGACCAATCGGGAGGAATTGTGTAGCAAATCTGAAAGTGGGAGGCAATTTTGGTGAACGTGATCGTGAAATGATAGATTTCATGATTCTAAGGAAAGGAAGGAGTGAAAGCAGCAGGTAATGGACTTCAAAAAAAAAAGCATATTTAAACAAACACTGCTCACTATCAGCACCTGAACTGATCCATATGATTCAGCTCAGGATCAGCACCTTGTTTAATATCAGAACACTTAAATATCTTTATACTGAAAAACAAGAATTGGTTTATTAAAAATCCAAGATTTAAGTGATAGAGAGTAAGGATATTGGAAACAAAAGGTTACATACACCTCTACCCCAATATAACACAAATTCGGATATAATGCGGTAAAGCAGTGCTCCGGGGGGGGGGGGGGGGCTGCGCACTCTGGTGCATCAAAGCAAGTTTGATATAACGCGGTTTCACCTATAACGTGGTAAGATTTTTTGGCTCCCAAGGACAGCGTTATATCGAGGTAGAGGTGTATTAAACAAAATCATGCCTCCTAGAGACTAAGGTTAACCTCCTGTCCAAAGAATTTACTTACCCAGAGTCCTTTTCAGTATTTCCAACCAAGGTTAGCTGAGATCCCATTTTCATGAGTGTAAACACACTGTCTGTTTACTTCCTAGATACAGGATGTTGGAGTGTCATCTTTGCCTTCTACTTATATTTCCCAAAGTTCATTGTCATTGTCAGAGACAGGATATTCACCTGTGACTCATTTTTTCCTGTGTGCTGTTTTCCTGTTAACTAGAAGAGTAGGAGAAACCTTTTCTTGTAAGTTATTACCTCCATAGGGGTGTGGAGACAGATTTCAAGTTATATGAAAGCTGGGAGGGTTAAATTGTCACATATCCTGTGCCCTTGACCGGAGGTATTTACTAATGATAACTTGTACATCTCAGCTGAAAAGTAGATAAAGGGCCATATTCTTCTCACTGAATCTGTGCTTTTCATCTTTTTTTTGTTCACTTTTTTGGGGGGGGGGGGGAGTGGTGGAGGGTGACGAGACCTTAGTTTAGTTTGGAGTAAATTGATGGATGCTCATTCCCTTATTTTAAAACCACCCAAATCAGAAATCCTGCTTTTCATACATTTAAAGGAAGGTACTAAATTCCTGGTAACAATTCCTTTCACAAAGCAAGTTAATGAGTTGTAGGCTTTGGTTACCTATTACCATTTCCCTAAAATTCAGGTGATCTTATTTTCGTATTAATCATTCATTGCCTTAATAAGCTGTTTTATTTTTTTCATTGTCACCTTTTTCAAGGTGAAGCAGTATTTTTTTTTTAAAGGTTGGACATATTTAGATATGACACTTTCAACTCTTAGTTTGTAGTTTTATTGAGTGAAGGTGTATCAAATTATTTCACACTCTTCATTAGTTTGAGACTATACTGTCCAGTCTTGTTTGCATGTGAACCTTGTGCATGTGAGTACTGGACTGATCTTAACCAATGTTTGCTTGCTTACATTCAGAGAAGCCTGACCAAGTCACTTCCATTCTTAAACAACCTTTGTGTGTCAGGTTTCATAGGCTTGTTGGAGTACAATTTAGAACAACCTACACGTGTTCTTGTGCTTTTATGTACCACCTTCCATCTGGGCAGCTCCAAGTGCTTTGCAAATATTAAACAATTTAGAGTCCCAACACCCCTCTGAGTTGGGTAATTTTTACTGTCACAGTTTTGGGGTTAACTGCACCTCTGCCCCTTCAGTTGTCTCATCCAGGGTCCCCCGTTAGGCATAAGGCCTCCAACCATCACCTCTCTGAGTGTGGACCTGTGACCAGACATTTAGGCTTGCAGTGCCCCTGAAATTCACTGTGTTTATTCCAGGAGGTCTGACTTGAGTCCTGCTCCTGCAATTCTCTGTATCAAGGGGAAAAGACAGCATGTACCAGTAACCAGTGAGCTTTCACAAAGCACAGTATGCTTATTTTAGGACAATATTTTATAGAAAATCCTAAAACAACAAAAAATCTGCATGCATGCTAAGCTTACAAGGTTCTGTCTTCCACGTGGAGACATTGGCAGGTTCCAGTCCTTATGATTTTCTAATAGGGCTTTGCCCTCTGTAACACTATCATGTCTTAGATCAAAATGAGGGTCTGAGTTAGTTCACACTGCCTCTTTATGCCAAAAGCCCTTACTTTGTCTTCTGGGCCTGTTGATCCCAGTCTGAACCAGTATATGAAATCTCCCTGGTGGGGGGGCGGGGGGTAGTTATCTGGAGTTTTTTACTTGTCCTGGGATTTGCAGTAATTACCCCCTATTTTAATTCCTGGAATAAGTTTGGTAACCCTTCCCATGAAGCTGAATACAGTCCTAACTTACAAAAATATATAACATTTATACAAACATTTGTGAATAATCCCCATGCCTATGGCATCTGGTTTGCCTTGATATAGTAGTCTTTTGAAGTTTCCACACTTCCAATGTCTCACATTTGTCTCAATTACTTTAACTTACAAATGAGGAAAAAGTTAAAGGGATTTACCATTCTATTGTCCAAGACAAGATAGAGCACTGGGTCAGGTAAGGCTGTTTTTCTGTTGTCTTAACTAAGAATGTTTTGTCCATCACCAAAAGCATTACTGCATGCAAGTCAATAAGAACATGAAATTGTGCAAATGAGTTAAGGAAGAAGAACATTTAAGCTAGTTTGTGAGTAGCATTGTGTTAGGCGGGTAACACTGGCACAAAGTTCCCCTTTTCCTGTTTGTTTTTAGGTTGTCGTCTTGAACAGAATTAGTTGAAACTGAAGGGGGCACAAGCAGTACCATAATTAAGTTTTGAAACGTGTCAATGCTTGTGCCCCATCTACAATCTTTTGAGGAGAGGATTGCTCCTAGGTTTGTACACGTGAAAGTGCAGTAGATAAAAAATAAAATAAAAAAAAATTGGCATTGTCTGGGCTATTAACTGAAGCAGCTCTGTTTACTTATAACTAACCTAGCTTTCCTGTTACCCCTTTTGCTGTATTAACTACATCTTTCAGGTTATAGAAAAATACTGTATTTCATTGTTAAATCGGTTACCTTGTCTCCAGCAGAATTAAACCTAACTTAATTTAACAGTGGGTATTCTGTTTTTGTGTAATTGATTTTTTTTTCTATCAAAGTAGAAGCCTAAAATGTGAGGTGTCGCAATCCGATTCATAGTTATGGCTATGTATGGCCACTTGTCGGTCCATGGCCATCTTGTCCTGTTAAAAGGACAAGGCAGCCTCCATTTTGGACCAGGTTCCTGTTGTATAAGAGAGGGCAGAGACTCAATCCTGCCCAGCAACACTAGCTGTGTATGCTCTCCTGTGTTTTTGTTTTTTTTCTCTCCTGCTGGGCCATCTAAAGGTCAGGCTAGTTCTGTGTGTGGAGGCCTGATTCTGCCCAGCAACCTGTTTTTTTTGGGTCGGTCGTCTGGAGGTCAGGTTAATTCTGCCCAGAGACTCATTTTCCTGCTCTTTTTTGGACCCAGTCATCTAAGGGTCAGGTTTGTTTACTCGTCAACTCCAGTGTGCCGTGTGCAAAGCCTTCCGACGTGGGGTGGCAACAGCTCGAAACCTGAAGGGAGGAGGGACCAGGGAGCCAATCAGATGCTGACACGAGGGAGTGAGACCCTTCTATAAAACTAGGTTTCCCCCCAAAATTTGTGTGGAGCATCCGCGTGTTAGCTGAAGGACCTGATCACTCGTTCGGCCAGGGTCTCCTCCCGGTAAAGTGCACTCGTGTCGTATCGTTTGGATTCGTTGTCGTTTGGACCCGATCCCTGTCTGCTCGTCATGCTTCTGGTGTCTGTTCTGCTGGTCAGCTGCGCCTGGAGTGCGGTATTTGCTTTTTGATATCTGACAGTTAGCTTATCTAGCCTCTTATTTGTTCCCCTCCCTAACTTGGTACCAAATATCTACTCAGGATATCAGGATTGTATTAGTGAGCTCAGAATTGCACAATTGCTTAGCTAGCTTGTATAATAGTTCTAGCTCTTATTAAATTGTTAATTGCCAACTGCTTTATGTGTTTGAATCACTGCTCTGTCTGTGTCCAGTGTGTGTGTGTGTTTAACTTGGGAGCTGCCTCTACTTAGAGGGTAGCTGACCAAGGGGGTCCAGTCCCCGCGGTCTGTGTGAGTGGAATCTGCCCAGCTGCAGCCGCACCACACTCTGGGTTTACCCTCTGTGTGAAAGCAAGGGTGGCCGAGGCAGTGGCCCGTGGGTCTCTTTTCTGTGTTTGCACCGGGCATCGCTCTGACGAACCCGATTCCTATCTGTGTGATTGGTGTGTCTGCCTATTTGGTGTGGTGTGGTGAGCAGTATAAAGTGTATTATTACTGTGTTTTGGGGTGTGTTTGTACTTTTGATACCATCCCAGCCAAAGTTGCCTACTCCCCCAGCCCAAGTTGTAATTATCCCCTAAATAAACGCAGCCACTTGGCTTTTTAGTGTTACCCTGGTCCTGCCTGTCTTTTCCTCACTCAATACCAAGCTTGACGAACCCCCAGCTAATTCAGACATGGCGTCACGAACAGGATTGAGTGAGGAAAATCCTTCCCGGTTGTCTGTACAGTTTGCTTGTCCGTGGCGAACCAGGGTCACCGACAAAACCCCAGAGGACGAACTTAATCATTTTCAACACCATGTTTTACTTGATCGGGGGGAGGCAGAGGCCATTGGCTGGAATTGTATTATTGGGGAGGGCCACCTGAGCCGAACCTATGCTGCTAGCTTGACTGTTGGTGCTGCAGGCTGTCTCCTGACATGCCACATGGGTCTGCGGTTAACCCCCACGGAGGCCAGTGACTGGCCAACGTGCATTAAGGCAGGGGAAGCCGGCGCTGGGACTGATCCAGTCCAGCTGTGGAAAGGTGCCCGAAGGATTTTAAAAGCAGCCGGGGGCACTTGTCCATCAACTGTTACTCCCCCGAGACTCCCAAGTGGGGGCCCTGCACATGAATTGGTAGTCCAGCTAGTGCAGGAGTTAGAGGAAGGGAAAAAGTCCAGAAAGCTCCTCCCTGACCAGTACAAATCTAAGATCGTTGCCAGTACCTATCACAAGATTTTAGGTCTGGCTCTGGACAAATTGACCGTTGTTATGGGGGCTCTGGCGTCCACTGCTCGGGAGATGGCTGATACCCCTGAGGATCCCGGTACAACCCAATCCCTACCTGCAACCCCATCTCCTCCCTCTCTGCCAACTCCTAAAACCCCCGAACCCTTCCCTCCACCATATCCAACAGCGCCTAGTTTGTACCCGACCCTGCCATCATTGACCCCCGAAAAGGTAGCTCTTAATCCTGCCGAAGCTATGCCAGTACAAATCACTCGGACTAAGGTGGACCCCACAGGGGCACAGAATGTCGTTTTTGAGTGGCGTACACGCAGCAAGGCTGAGATGAAGGAGTTTATCAAGGACACAGGGCGGGGACCAAACGAACCTGTATTCACCTGGTTAGGACGGCTTATTTTAGAATATAGTCAGGAACTTATTGATCAGGAGGAGGCAACCCTTATTTCCCGGAGTGCTGCCTGGTCAAGGGGAACGGGCCGAGGGGTACTGTTAGCTGCTCCTGTCTGGCCAATCTCCGTGCCAGTAGCTGCTTTCCTTCAGATTCAAAATAGTGCTGTAGCTTTTCAGCTACCTCCCAGCGGGATCACTACCCCACGCGATCTCATTTTTACCATCGCAGGGGCATCTCTTATTTGGTGGGAGCCTGCACAAAACCCCCTAGGCTTAACACTGGCACAGCAACAGCTTCGGTCATTTGAAGCTTATTGCTATGTTACTGATCCAGCTGCTATTCCCATCCAAGAGCAGGGGATAGACGTGGCCCTTGATAGCAGCCCTCTGGGGGACACTAGCACGCTGCTGTGGATGCGGGGGTTCCAGGGGCGGCCGGTAACCGCGTTGTTTCAGGCTATGGATCGCCTGATGTGGCCTGGGCCCCAACCGCCTGCGGTGGCTGCGGGCACTGCACCCCACGGGGGCAAGCCCCGGGCTCCTAAGACCAATAGCGGGGAGCCTAGCAAAAACACTGTTTGCAGGGTAAGCTCTATATCGCAAAAGCTTCTGGCTGTAGCGTTGGGGTGGCATAAATATATTGCTCCAGAGCCGCCTCCACTTTGAGAGCCAGTTGTTCCTTTTCCCCCTTTTGTTTTTCCAGGATGCGGGTATGGGTATCTGCCCTAATAACATCTAGGCCAGGCGACCCGTCTTGCGTCCCAACCCCTTGTATGCCACGAAGCCCCACGACCCTGACTCTTCAAACCTGGGCATCGCTGGCCAGTCAGAAAGTCGGCCGGCCCACATCATAACAGGACCTGCCCTAGGGCTTGTCCTATTCTCCCCCTTTTTCATTCCAGGTTTGTTCACAGCGGCGCCATCCCCATCCAAACCCTCTACTTAACCAAACTGTGGCTTACGCTCATCAGACACTTTTGGCCACCAAGTCAAGTGATGTACCCTCCATGTCTCCAGACCGTCCTGGCTGGAACAATGTCTCTGCCATTACCCAGCAGCTGTCGTCCCTGGCGGTCCGCATCCGTGAGGAGCGTCAATCCTGGGACTGGTGGCAAACAACCTTGTCAGGCTGGGGACTTGGACAATGGGCACAATCCTTAAAATATTGGTTAATTGCAGCAGCAGTAATTATTGTTATTTTCTGCTTAAGCCTTGCATGTACCAAAGCTCTAATTAACAGGGCTGTGTCAGCACTTCCTATTCAGACTGTGCACTACACTGCCTTCACGTCAGCTGACGACCAGTCGGGCTCTGAGCTTTCCGCTTGAATTCGGTTTTCCCTTATGTTCCCTAGGTTCGTTCCCTCCTAGGTGTAAGCTGACCCTCCCGTGATGGACCGCCAATCGGCCACGGGGGCATGTCGCAATCCGATTCATAGTTATGGCTATGTATGGCCACTTGTCGGTCCATGGCCATCTTGTCCTGTTAAAAGGACAAGGCAGCCTCCATTTTGGACCAGGTTCCTGTTGTATAAGAGAGGGCAGAGACTCAATCCTGCCCAGCAACACTAGCTGTGTATGCTCTCCTGTGTTTTTGTTTTTTTCTCTCCTGCTGGGCCATCTAAAGGTCAGGCTAGTTCTGTGTGTGGAGGCCTGATTCTGCCCAGCAACCTGTTTTTTTTGGGTCGGTCGTCTGGAGGTCAGGTTAATTCTGCCCAGAGACTCATTTTCCTGCTCTTTTTTGGACCCAGTCATCTAAGGGTCAGGTTTGTTTACTCGTCAACTCCAGTGTGCCGTGTGCAAAGCCTTCCGACGTGGGGTGGCAACAGCTCGAAACCTGAAGGGAGGAGGGACCAGGGAGCCAATCAGATGCTGACACGAGGGAGTGAGACCCTTCTATAAAACTAGGTTTCCCCCCAAAATTTGTGTGGAGCATCCGCGTGTTAGCTGAAGGACCTGATCACTCGTTCGGCCAGGGTCTCCTCCCGGTAAAGTGCACTCGTGTCGTATCGTTTGGATTCGTTGTCGTTTGGACCCGATCCCTGTCTGCTCGTCATGCTTCTGGTGTCTGTTCTGCTGGTCAGCTGCGCCTGGAGTGCGGTATTTGCTTTTTGATATCTGACAGTTAGCTTATCTAGCCTCTTATTTGTTCCCCTCCCTAACTTGGTACCAAATATCTACTCAGGATATCAGGATTGTATTAGTGAGCTCAGAATTGCACAATTGCTTAGCTAGCTTGTATAATAGTTCTAGCTCTTATTAAATTGTTAATTGCCAACTGCTTTATGTGTTTGAATCACTGCTCTGTCTGTGTCCAGTGTGTGTGTGTGTTTAACTTGGGAGCTGCCTCTACTTAGAGGGTAGCTGACCAAGGGGGTCCAGTCCCCGCGGTCTGTGTGAGTGGAATCTGCCCAGCTGCAGCCGCACCACACTCTGGGTTTACCCTCTGTGTGAAAGCAAGGGTGGCCGAGGCAGTGGCCCGTGGGTCTCTTTTCTGTGTTTGCACCGGGCATCGCTCTGACGAACCCGATTCCTATCTGTGTGATTGGTGTGTCTGCCTATTTGGTGTGGTGTGGTGAGCAGTATAAAGTGTATTATTACTGTGTTTTGGGGTGTGTTTGTACTTTTGATACCATCCCAGCCAAAGTTGCCTACTCCCCCAGCCCAAGTTGTAATTATCCCCTAAATAAACGCAGCCACTTGGCTTTTTAGTGTTACCCTGGTCCTGCCTGTCTTTTCCTCACTCAATACCAAGCTTGACGAACCCCCAGCTAATTCAGACATGAGGGTATAGACGAAGTGCTATTGGAAGCACTGGTTTTGGCAAATTTCGTCTTTACCTGCATATACTACTGAAAGCAGGAGAGTGTTTATCATCTGTGACCACACCAAGATATAATTTTTGGTTCTGTTGAAAATTAAGGCTATGTCTACACTATAAAGTTACGTCGACAATTGTCCACCACTGTAATTAAACCTCTCTTGTACATCCACACACTGCCCTTTGTTACTGTGTGGTGCATCCATGGTTGGTGCTCTTGCATCGATAGAGAGAGCAGTGCACCATGGTTAGCTATCCCACTGTGCAACTTGCCACTATCTGCCGCTTGGTGATCTGGGAAGAGATCACACTGTATTTCTAAATAGTGTTACAGTGATATGTGAGTGCCAGACTTCACATCCAGTTGAGAATATGCATCTATGCAGGGAGAAATAAATAACATCTTTTGATAAGAGACAAAAGCTTCTGAATATGTTGACTAGTTTTAAGCCTAGACGACTTTTTATCTGAAATGTTCTGCTTGTAGAACCTTTAAAGTTACTAGTTTTCTTTTTGTCTGACATTTTATGGTAGAGGTCCATTTTTCCTTATATCATTGTATCTCTTTTCAAATAGGCTAACATAAAATGAAACTTGAAAATTGTGCTTTTGCAAATTATTTTCTGCCTTTTTTCTTTACTTGTATATTGGATGTGAATGTAGCAGGTTGGGTTTGTTTGTTGTTGTTGTTGTTGTTGTTTTTAAACCATCCTTAATGCAGAACTGTACTATGTAAGGTCATACATATTTATCAGCACTATATCTTCTACAGATTGAAATGCCAGTGACAATTTCAAATCAGACTTTTTAAAATTAGAAACTTAATTGTAGACATATGTAAGTCTATTTTGAATGTGGCCCTGACTAATCATGATTGGGCTTAATAAAAATTTTGCACAAAGCATCATTTAAAATGCTATTTTAAAAATGAACAAACAGGGAAAGTTAATTGTTTGTTGCACCCCCGTTACAAGTCATCTCTACTTCTTCTTTCCTTTGTAAGGTAACTTTCTGTTTGTACTTGAGATTTTCTGTGTTAATTCATGTAGTGTAGTTAAAACTGTTTAATACTGCAAACATTTAGTTCATATGTATTTTGTTTAAAGGTTACTTTCTATAACTGTTACCTATTTGGTTTTTCATAGGGACTTGAGGTGCTGCGTTCTTCCTTTTCCACAGCAGAATATAAACCTGTACTACAAATGAACAAGACAGTTCTAATCAATTTTTTTGACTTGGTGGATAAAAACCACTTACATATAATTTTCATATTCAGTGTTTAACTGGTTTTCAAAATTTCCAAAAGAACACAATATAACAGTTAAAGCATCATAACCAAAAATAATAACCAATGTCTTTATTCTTTAAGGAGGTTCCATTAGTAATCTTTCTTGTTTAATTAGGAAACTGGATTTATTGACTGCTGTCAAGTCAAGCGGTAGCAATCAAATGAACCTTTGCTGCTGACATTAATTTACAGGGGTCAACAGGACAAAACTTCACGACATGATAGCTGATCTGGGCGATGATGAGCTACCCCACATCCCTTCAGGAATCATTAATCAATCTAGGTCACCCTCTTCTAGAATGACTGATGAAGGTTCAAGAGCAGAGGAAGGTACAAAAAAATTCAGCTACTTATTGTATTTTAGAAGGTTTTAATTTAAACACACGGTATCACTTATCCCCTCAAACACTTAATGCAGTTACAGTTGTCAATAGTAGGACATCAACACTGCTTACAAGTCTGTTCACACAAGTTTGGGTTTTTCTGCATGACTACTACTTGAAGCTTTTGTGTCTCAGAGAAATCAAAATCAGAACTTTACATGTCAAGTGTTTTTTTATTCAATTTTATGTGAAACTGCCTTGGTTCTGACTTTGTCAACTCTTAAGTCCCTTGTTGCAGAATCCCTTTTTAAAGTAATCTTATCTGGATGTTACATTATAAAACTTAGTTTAAAAAGTTTTGTATTGAAAGGTGAAATAAAAATAGTTATTGAAAAGTAGTGATGTAATTACAAAGGATGAATTTGGCTCTCTACCTTCAAATTATTATTAATGCTTATATAGGTAGAGTACATTTTTAATTAGCTACTTTTGATCTATCCTATCCTTAACCAGCCATTAGCTCCAGATGCAGTTGAACTATCACTTTCATCCCACCTCCGGCAAGAAAGGCACTGGGAAGTTGACTTAAACTAGTTAAACATGTGGAGGGAGTTGGTTAAAAGATTTTGTGCATCTATATTTTTTAATAACTTGAGTTATTTTTAGATTAATACAGCATCTGTACTAATGTTGCTTACTTCAGTGTTAGTCTCATGCTGAAAGTCACACAATTATGTTATAAACTAAGATTATAATCTGTCTTTCTCACAAAACATATTGAAGTATTTATTTCAAATTCCAGTCTTCAGGGCTTTGAGTAGCTTCTAGCCCCAGTGTTGTCATAACTGCCGCAAAAGTGGTGAGGGATAGCTCAGTGGTTTGAGCATTGGCCTGCTAAAAACCCAGGGTTATGAGTTCAATCCTTGAGGGGGCCACTTAGGGATCTGGGGCAAAATTGGTCCTGCTAGTGAAGGCAGGGGGCTGGACTCGATGACCTTTCAAGGTCCCTTCCAGTTCTAGGAGATTGGTATATCTCCAATTATTACCTTTATTACCTTTTTATCAGTCTGTCACTTTGTGTCAGTCAAGCACAGCTTCCAGTGTCTATATATTTTCCAGTGTCATTAAGAAATTCTTTTATTTCACAGTAATCTGTTAAAAATAAAATTTGACATAGTTTTAGGGCTTGTCTACACACACAAGTTACACTAGTGCAAGACTTACGTGTATAGCACACCGGAAAAACTGTTTTGGTGGGTTGCAGTCACACTGTGCCTATGCATATTGCAACAGTTGTGGCCACATCGCAGCACGCTGTATTGCTAAAAGCGTGGAGTGCTCTGGCAGGGGATTCCTGTCTCTATATCGCCTGCAGCCTCACTCCCTTATGAGAGATTTTTGCTATGTATACCTGTAGGGATTTCTGAACTCCCGCAATTCCCTCAAATCTGCCTATAGGTCACCTCTCCTGCACTGTAGTCATACTACCTGTTCCAAACCTAGATGAGGCACAGAGGAATGCAGCACTCCTCTCTGTCAAATTGAGGCGTTCATAGCTGTAGCAAGATGAATTACAAAACTCAGAGTAATGTTTGGCAAGAAAGAAAGAGCAAATCAGAATTTATGAGGAAGGAGATTTCTTTGTAATTTGGGGCCATAGTTCCCATTGTTTGGGGTGCCATCTATTGCATCTTTATCCAGAAACTCCACAGTATTCTAGAGAGAGGATTTACATATGCCTAATCTCAACTCTGAACCCTGGAATCATCATCATAAAGCAAGGCATGTTTCTTGCTTGGATTTTTATTCTTGTGTTTTAGGAGTCATTGATTCATTCTAAAATACAGGACTGTAATCTGGTTAAAATATTGGACCATAAAAACCAATACGTCCATTTCCATGCCTTTTCAAAATATTTTGTTGCATAGTTCACATGAATCTGAGTGGACGGGTGGAGGTGGGTGAATGGTCTTCTCAGGGAAACGTTATACCACCACATGCTTTGGATGATTAAAAATTGTCTGAACTCAGTATGTACACAAATCATTCTGAAAGAAGGTGTCTCTAGAACTTTGCCATTTCACACTATTTGCCATTTTGTTATGTGAGCATATTTTCCAGCCCGTCAATTTGTTTTGCTGTTCTTCATATACTTCTGTCGGTGAGAGCTGTAGTGTGAACATAACAGTAATCCCATGCGTCTTATTTTTTTCCTTACCTTCCTGTGACTTTTTTTTAAAACAGAGTTTTAAAATTTAAACTCTGTCTCTCAACTAGTTGTTTATTAGTGGTCCTTTGACAATATTAAACACATATTTCATAATCCATGTCTACACCAGATGGTATGAAGTCAGTAGTAGTAGATAGGTTAGTCGTCTCATTTGTAGAAGCTCCAGAACAAAATGCAAATCTTCATTGCACTCCTTCTGTCCATGTTCTTCTGCTTTAATACATTGAATGAGAATGGCATATTTCATTATCATGAATAAAAAAGAAATGAGCCATAAATGACAATTGTATCTGAACAGCATAATACTGCCCAGTGATTTTATTTCATTTAACTTTTTCAAGTAGTTTTGATTTAGGACGTCCACTATAATCCTCCTTACCAGGCCATAGTAGCTCAACTGTTGAGTTGCAGTAAGCCATAATATGTCTCTGGTTACACAAATGGCCTGTGTAATCCTTTGCTGCAGTACAATGTAATGTCACATTGGAAACCAGAATTCTGAAAGAAAGGGAGTGATTGGTACTTTCATTTGCAAGCCATGCCAATAACCAGAACGCTATTCAGGATCACATAAGTTTCATGGTACTTTTGGTGTGTGAGCTCTGACACAGAGGCTTGGATGTAATTGTGCACAGGTGGGTTTTTTTCACCGTGCTTCACAAGATGAAATATAAACAATTATCCTGTTTTAAAATATTTCCAACCACATTTCAACTATTTTAATGTTTTTTATTTCAAAACAGCTAGTTACATTGATGCAAACTGAAAGTTGTCATAGACTAATACACTTGGAAAAACCATAAAATGTAACACATACATTTGTCAGTCTTCCACTAAAAACCACACTGAACCAGCTACATCTTCTAATAATCCTGCACTTAAATTTCTGAAAACAGGTTAGTCCATTGGTATAGTCCTGCGGTTCTCCATTGTGGTCTTACTCAAAGCATGATTGCTATCTAAGCCTTCTCTTAGGGTACATGAATAGCTGTGTGGATTTTTTTTTTTTTTTTTTACGGTTGCTTTTTTAGGTAAATAGTAACACTGTAACATTGGCAGATAATGCTTATTTGTATACAGTACATAATGTTGGTTGCTATTGTGATAATTCTAAATAACTTCTGGATGATAAATGTTTGATTAAAGAATAGACTAAGAAGGAAGTTTTTTTGTGATTGGACTAGTCAGTTATAAGCACATCTGATTATGTATTTATAGTGCAATATTTAATCTGTAGGGTATTGTCTGGATTTTATTTGTTTATGCATAATGTTAACAAGTTTGAGTGCAAGGATGGCTGGTGCATCCTTTTACTCAGTCTCTGCCATAATAAATATTATACTAGATCATAACTTGTAATTGGTATGAATACGATAGACAATGACTTCACCAGAACACAATTGTATTTAAATTGGAGGATAATAATAACTATACAGTTCTATACTGCATGAGCAAATAACTCTGGTAACCTTAATTCCTAAAAATCCTTAATCTTTAAACAGTAGTTCATCAATGTTACTTATATATTTTTTCTTTGGAATATTTCAGGTAGGTCCATTGCAATGAAAAAAAAAGTTTTTGCTATTCAAAGTTTGTTCACCTGTTTTGATGATAGTTGTAAATACATGTGTGTTTCATTTTTATTACTTCGTTGCCATTTATTTTTATTGAAACTTTTGACTGTATTTTAAAAAACACTTTTCATAATTATTAAGAATGTTACTTAAATTAAAAAGCCCCAAATTTAAAATGATAAATTTAGAACAGAGTTTCAAGTTAGAACTAAAATTTTGCTTTTGGAAAATTAGTTTCCAACTTCTAAACATTCACCTTTTTTGAAGTTTCAAATACAGATGAGTCTTAGTATAGTTGCTGTAGATTCAGGGGTGGGAGTTCTGAATTGCTTTTGATAGTGAGAGGTACACTGTCCCAAAGATTGGTCTGAGATGCATTGTACATTTGGGAAGCAGGATATCTCCTACAATTCCCAGGTGCGGAGAGGATATGTTCCTCTTACTACAACCTCTTATGGGGTGCAGCTTACTACTTGAATTGTAACTGAACAGTTCTATTCATGATGCCATGACTTTGCCCCAAGAGGAATAGTAAGGGAGCAGACACTAGACTCTGAGGGACTGGAATTTTTGAATTCTTCTTATGCAGGCTCAGCAATGGGAGAAAGGCTCTTCAGGGCTTTTACTTGCCCTTTACCTTTCCCCTCCTATATTCCTTGCCCCTTTGTAGGGGGCAGGCAGAACATGGACTTCAGTGAACAATCCTAATTCTTTAAATTTCTTTTAGTGAAGATTTTGCGGGTTGTGTTTCTCCGTAGAACTTATGTCATGTCATTTTAATGCACATTTCATGGATCTCTTCCTTCTGTTCTTTACTGCTCTATCCCAGTACTTCTGCTGGAACATCAATATTGGGAAATTCAGAGTTGATATAATTAGGGTGGGTGACTAAACTAAGAATAATGTTTAATCTTGTAAGGAAACTCATGCATCCATACACTGAAAATAATGTAGGACATTTTACTTATCGGAAGTATGACTCTTTGGGAAAATAAATCTGATTGTGTTAGGATGCAATTACTTGACCTTTTGCGTATGTGAGGTTTCTACTGAAATATTGGCAAAAATGAATACTACTAAGGGACATTGTCAAGTAGTTTTGGCCCCAAATTAACAGAAGAAATGGCTTGCTCTCGCGCACACATGCAATTTTATCTGGAAAGTTTAAATCAGGAATATATTTTCCCTTATCAGGTATCCTATTTTTGTTCTTTGGAAAGTAATACCAAAAAATAAAACAACCCCCCACCCACACCTCTTTCAGTAAGGCAGATTTTTTTTTCTAGAAGCTCTGTGTGTAAATCCTTATTCAAATACCTTGCAAACAAATTGATTTTTTGGTGGGGGTGCAGCAGGGAGTCATAGATGATACCGAATAGTAAAGAATGTGAATGAATGCTGGAGAAGATGATTCAAGCCTGAATTGAAAATTAACATTTGTTCAAAAGCTGCATTGTTTAGTACTAATTGATAATCAACAAGAAAAATGTGTAAAGCTTCAAATGTTTTAAGGAACATGCAGCTAGCTAACATGAATATCAGTTGTCTATTTTTAAACTTTATCCAAGCGTTGTTGATACAGTCAAATGCAGAACTCAGTAATTACAAATGTTGTAGGTTCTTGTGTTTTAAAACCCTGTCTGTATATGTGTGGTGGAGGGTATGTCCTTCATGGGGACTTATGAGTGCTAAAAATACTTGCTCATGGAGGCAAATGTTTATTGCCTTAGCTTCAAATTTAGAGAATTATTTTCATATGTATGTATGTATATGCTCATGTTTTCTTTTCCACTAGGAGGAGGAGATTTTACCATGATTTATATCTAGTTGTTAACAGTTCAGCTCTTATACACTGCTGTGCCTTTAAGTGATGACTGATGCAGTTTTTTCATATTGTAAATCTGAGGTTTTTTCTCAAAACTTAAACTGTTTTGTTCTTTGTAGCGGAGCCAATAACGTTTTCATCTGGAGGAGGCAAGTCATTTATTATGGGTTCTGATGATGTTTTGTTAAGTGTACTGGGCCTTGGAGACCTTGCAGACTTGACAGTAACAAATGATGCAGATTATAGTTATGATGTAAGTGAAATTTTATTTTAAAATTCCTTATACAGTTGAATATAATCAATGATAGTCAATTTTTCAGAATATTTCAAACTTATAGAACAGCTTATTTTAGAGGCAAAAGCTACATTTTTGTAGAAAAACCTCATAAACTAGCAAAACAGCTTGTGAAATCAAAATAAAATATGATTAATTTTTAATGAATTTGTAATTCATATTTTAATTTTTTTATTTAACATATTTTCCAAACAAGTTTTTAGGTGAATTGTTTTAAACAAAAATTGGAATTGCCCCAGAAACTGAACACTAAAAAGTTGGAGCTAAAACCATATATCGTTAGTAACTTAAATTTCTAGATGTTTGCTATTTTTATGTATAAAATGTGTGTATATATAATAGTGTGTAATAGCTTTTTTTGTAGTGTGAATTTTAGATTTACATGTGTGGAATATTCTTTCATTTTATCGTACTGCAGAGTGTCCTACATTTTTTTCCACTGTGCACAAAATTACTGCCCATGGTAACATTTTTAATATGGAGTTTGTCTTGGCTAGTAATGTTGATGTTGGGTTGGGGTGGGGGATTGTTTGTGTGCGTCCATCTGTCCAGGCAAGTCTTTACATGTTGAGGTATATTTTAAATAGTGTTTCATTGTGTTTTAGACAAATAAGACATTTTCATGCTTTAGTTATTTCTGTAACTTTTTCTGGATTCTAGAGTCTGTTTGCATTTTTGAATGTTAAGATGTATGTAAATATTTCTCTTGGGAAAATACTGTCATTGGTTTTCTTAAACACAATTCATTTTATGCACATTTATGAAATGAAAACTGTGTTTATAATATACCCTAGGGTCTTACAGTTCCATAAGTGTTAGAAGCGTACATCTGTTTTAAAAAAAAAAAAAGTTTTTCTACAGTATTACTCAAAATGGTATGAACCTGAATTCTATAAACTATTTCAATATATTCTACCACATTTCAGGATTTAGTGATGGATATTTTTCTTCCTAAAATGACAAACATTAATTGCTCACACTTCTAATATTGGACTATAAAAGACTAATTATAGTATCCTGTTCTACAAAAAATAAAAAGGTATTAAGTAGTTTTGGAAAAAATGGTTTTTACAAACACATTACAGGAGTACTACATTAGATAATATACAATTTTTGTTACCTTTAAAGACCTGACTTATTTATGAAATAGTTTTAATTCAGCATTAACACTGAGAAATCAGGCACTAAAAAGTTAGAAAAAACAAGTTTTAAATGGAGAGATGAAGTTGAAATCCGAGATATAAATTTTATGTTTAGGCCTTAATATATTATGTTTTTGTATAACTGTAAATTTATCAAATGCAGTATAATACAGATAATATGAAGCAACCTGGAGTTTTTATGTAGTAGCTTACAGTAAGCTACAACACACTCAATTGTCACATTTGGTTTTAATTTTGTAACGTTTCAGTGAAATCTATAAAACAAGTTTTGAGGAAAAGTAGTTCAGTAACTTTAAAGCTTTGAACATTCTGAAGTTTCAGGCCCAGAGATTGAGAAAAAACAATATTCTTAACCTACTAGATTTGATTACTTAAAATTGAATGGAAAAGTTACAATTTACTGACTTTAGTTTTTCATTACTTTTAAACTTATTCATCATAGTTCTTCAAACTTTGTTTATCCTTAGCTATGGGAAGATTTTAGCACTGAACTATGTTAATAAAAATGAGTGCTTTCATCCCAAGGTCCCATTTTAGGATCTCAGTGTTTTGATTAAGCCTCAGCTCAGACTTTAGGGTGTTTTACATATTACTCCCATTTTACAGATGGGAAATTGGAGGCATAGAACGATTAAGTAATGTACCTAAATTCACACAGTTCTTGTTGTGGGATTAGATCCCAAATTCTTCTTGGAGGAGACATCCATATGCATGCTTTTCTAGGTGGTATTCGCCCCATGTGTCCAAGCTCGGAATTGTTTGAATTGCCTTATCCTTTGGGCCATAAATGTGTGTTGCTTGTCCTTGGTCTTGTCCAAAATAGATTGCGGTCCGTTAAGCTTGGTATTGAGTGAGGAAAAACAGGCAGGACCAGAATAACAGTGAAAAGCCAAGTGGCTACGTTTATTTGGGGGATAATTACAACTTGGGCCGGGGGAGTAGGCAACTTTGGCTGGGATGGTATCAAAAGTACAAACACACCCCAAAACACAGTAACAATACACTTTATACTGCTCACCACACCACACCAAATAGGCAGACACACCAATCACACAAGATGGGAATCGGGTTCGTCAGGGTGGTGCCCGGTGCAACACAGAAAAGAGGCCCACAGGCCACTGCCTCAACCGCCCTTGCTTTCACACTAAGGGTAAACCCAGAGTGTGGTGCGGCTGCAGTTGGGCAGATTCCACTCACACAGACCGCGGGGACAGGAACCCCTTGGTCAGCTAATCCCCAGGTGGAGACAGCACCTAGCACCAAGCACTCTAGACAAAGACAGAGCAGTGACTCACACACTTAAAACAGTTTGCAATAAACAATTCACTAACAACTAGAACAACTATACAAGCTAGCTAAGCAATTGTGCAATTCTGAGCTCATTAATACAATCCTGATATCCTGAATAGATACTTGGTACAGAGTTAGGGAGGGGAAAAATAAGAGGCTAGATGAGCTAACTGTCAGATATCAAAAAGCAAATACCGCACTCCAGGCGCAGCTGACCAGCAGAACAGACACCGGAAGCATGACGAGCTGACAGGGATCGGGTCCAAACGACAACGAATCCAAACGATACGACATGAGCGCACTTTACCGGGAGGAGACCCTGGCCAAAAGGTTGATCAGGTCCTTCAGCTAACACGCGGATGCTCCACACAAATTTTGGGGGGGAACCTAGTTTTATTAAGAGGTCTCACTCCCTCGTGTCGGTATCTGACTGGCTCCCTGGTCCCTCCTCCCTTCAGGTTTCGAGCTGTTGCCACCCCACGTTAGCAGGATTTGCACACGGCACACTGGAGTTGACAAGTAAACAAGCTTGACCCTTAGATGACTGGGTCCAAAAAGAGCGGGAAAGTGAGTCGCTGGGCAGGATTAACCTGACCTCCAGACGACCGGCCCTAAAAAAACAGGTTGCCGGGCAGAATCAGGCCTTCACACACAGAACTAGCCTGACCTTTAGATGGCCCAGCAGGAGAGAAAAAGCAACAGGAGAACATACACAGCCAGTGTTGCTGGGCAGGATTGAGTCTCTGCCCTTTCCTATGCAACAAGAACCTGGTCCAAGATGGAGGCTGCCTTGTCCTTTTAACAGGACAAGATGGCCGTGGACCGACAATTGGCCATTCAAAGCCATAACTTCGTATCGGATTGCGACAGGTCTCTCATCAGAGGATATAACAGCAAAGTAGCCACAACAGTCTCCTCTTCTTTGAGTAGTGTCCCTATGAGTGCTCCATTGCAGTTACTTCAGGTGCACATGCACCTTTGATTGGAGATTTTCAGTGGCAGCACCTGTTCAGCCCATACTTTTGCTTCAGCCATTCTCAGGCCTCGAACGAGGATTTATGAAGCTGTGCAGGCGAACTGCTCTCAGTTCCTTCTCAACCACCATCTGGTTTGAGACGGCGCATCTAGCACAGTAGTTCTCAAACTTTTATACTGGTGACCCCTTTCACATAGCAAACCTCTGAGTGTGACACACCTCCTCCCTTGTAAATTAACACTTTTTTATATATTTAACACCATTATAAATGTTGGATGCAAAGTGAGGTTTGGGTGGAGGCTGACAGCTCGTCTCACACACACCTGTAATAACCTCATGACCCTCTGAGGGGTACTGACCCCCAGTTTGAGAACCCCTGGTCTAGTAGGTGTTCACTTCAAGCTTCACTGTTAGCTTAGCTTTACAGTTTTAGTATTAGTTTCATTTACTTAGTTCTAAAACTATTTACTTTCCCTCCCCATTTAACACTCTTCCCCTCCCCATTTGAGGCATTCTACTCAGGGGTCTTTGTTGCCATGGTATGTCAGGATCCGCAGGGTTCAACTACTGCTTCTCTTGCTTGGAATCTTCCCTGGTTAGCTATGGACATTCTCAGAGCCCTTGCTGTTTGGGAGACACCCACATACCCACCAAGTGTAAGAGCTGGTCATCTTTTAAAAGCAGATCTAGAAAAAACAGGGCGATAAAATGTAGGCTCCTCATGGTGGAACAAGCCCTGATACTAGCTTCCGATCCAGGCTCAGAACCACTTCCTCCCCCCCCCCCCCCCCGCAGTACACTGGTTTTTAAGTGTGACCGGAGCCGTGTTGTCCTCCATACCCCACTCACCAGCATCTTCACAGGATGAAAGCACGGAAGGTACTAACAAGGCTGCAAAGATAAGTTCTACATCTCCTAATAGAGACCCGCCTGTCAATTCAGAGATTGATAGGTTTGGACAACATCCAGAGCTTGCCTCCTAGTTGACAGGTTTATGACTCTAACAAGCCTCATATCCAGAGTTTAAAATAAGCCCTTGCACAGGAAAGTTGTCCTGCAACACTGAATTGGTGGTTAGACCCCAGTTCAAAGAGGGCAGTGCTGTTTAACTTTCTTCTGATGGAGATATTTCTCATGGGTTCATGAGGCACATGTTGGGGAGCCCACCTGAGCCACCTCCAGATATAAAGGACTTGACTCTTCAGTTAAATTTATTGGAACTAAGGGTAGGTTTACACTTACCTTCCGGGTCGACGCGGTGATTTCAACTTCTCGGAGTTCAAACTATCGCATCTGATCTAGACGCGATAGTTCAAACTCCGGAAGCGCTGCGATCGACTCCGGTACTCCACCACTGCAAACGGCGGTGGCGGAGTCAACGGGGGAGCCGCGGAGTTCAACCCCACCTCGTCTGGACGGGTGAGTAGGTCAAACTAGGGTACTTCGAATTCAGCTACGCTATTCACGTAGCTGAATTTGCGTACCCTAGTTCGACCCCCCCTTCGTAGTATAGACCTGGCCTAAGAGGAATCAGGCCAGCTTGTATAGTATTCTACAAAATCCACCATGGAGATGTTAATCACCTTTCAAGATACCCTCTTTACTATGCAGGATCAGGCCATGATTGTCCAGCTCTTTTCTTTCTTTGGATTCTGTTTTTCTTTGAGGGACTGATAGATTTTTTACATACTCTACATATTATCTAAAAGAATTGAACAAAATTATAATTCATTATATTGTACAACTGCAGTGTATAAAATGGATTTGAAGTTTTGAAATGGAAAAATAATATCTCGTATTCTTTTGAACTTTTCTCCTTTTAATTTTATTTCCCTAAAAGTAGTTTGGTTTTTATTAAAATTCTATTTATTTTAGTATTTTCTGACCGAAATTACAGCTACATTTTCTCATAGAATAGATCTTAAGATCAGAAGGGATGGTTGTGATAATCTAATCTGATCTCCTGCATAACATAGGCAATAGATCATCCAGTCTGACAACAATTATATACAGCAAATGTCAGCGATATTTAAAGCTTTCTTGGAGTAGGAGAATCTCACTGAAGAGGAAAAGAGAAAACTAAGAAAATAAATCATTTTTCAGATTTTAAAATGAAGACTCTAGTAACAGTAGATTTGAGTAGTATTTTAAAAGTGTATTTCCCACAGGACATCAAAAATGCTGTGTTAGACTTTAAAAAAAAAATCAATCTAATCGAGTCCTTTTCAGGATTTTTAGAAAAGATGCTTTTACCGCTTGCTACTGTTGTCATAGTCAATAAGTATTCTTGTCTCTTAACTGGTATGGCTTTTTGCAAGATACAAAACTGATGCATAAATTACTAAACTCAATATTAAACAGTAATAATTTTTTAATTCTAGTCTGTGTGGGCCTAGAAAGATTGGGAATAATATTAATCCTGTATTCGTTATATAGACTTTTTTCTATTTAGAGCTGATGCAAAAGCTACAATTACAACAGAAGAAAAACTTGCTTTTGCAGGTTTAGATAGTACTGAGATTTGATTTGGTATCCTGAATACCTTTCTGGAAAGATGGATCATAAAAGCTAAAAAGGAGATATTAAATAATTTTCCCCCAGATATTATATGAAATACCAATATATTTACGTTGGTTAGTTTGTACACAAATATTGGTTGTCTCTTTAGTTCTGTAGCCTATAAACATGAAGAATTGTGATGGATACTGGTTCACTGGAAAACTTTCCAGTGGCATTTTATATTTTGTTTCTCACTTGTTAGTAAATTTTAAAAAACATGCCAGAAATTAGAAACCATTTGGCAAATAGGCTTTCTTTACTAAATTTCTGTGCCTTTTTTGCAGACTCCTTGGTTTTGTCTCAGTGTTATTGATATAGCTCTCAAAATTCTGTTTGGTGTTGCAGAGCTAGCAATGGATGCTTAATTTTTTGTATCTCCAGCAAAATGGTACTTACTTAAATCCATGTCCTAAATACTTCAGTCTTCAAACACTAACATACAGTATATAATTTTATATACAAGATCAGTAAAGTTACTACATAGATTTTTTTGTATGTTTTTTGTTTTTAGCTGCCAGCCAATAAAGATGCCTTTCGGAAGACATGGAATCCTAAGTATACGCTACGCAGCCATTTTGATGGAGTGCGAACATTAGCTTTTCATCCTGTAGAGCCTGTGCTGGTTACAGCCTCTGAGGACCATACTTTAAAACTTTGGAACTTACAGAAAACAGTTCCTGCCAAAAAGCAAGTACAGTCGAACCCATTTATCTCGACCTCGGTTAACTTGCCAACCCTATTAAGTCGACGTTTTACAAGTGGAACCGCCAAACTCCCTCTTTGTCTTATGGGTTTCTCATCCCTTATGTCGATTCCCCGAACCCTAATATCTCGAGCCCGGCTCCCTGCATCCCCGACCCACCGTGTCCCCAGCCGCCCGCTCCCCGGCTCTCCAGCCGTGCGGTTCCCCAGCCGCCCGCTCCCCGCGTCCCCAGCCGTCCGGCTCCCCACGTCCCTGACCCACCGTGTCCCCAGCCGCCCGGCCCCGCATACCCGGTCCCTGCCCGGCCCCGCCCGCCCCCCCGGCCCCGCATACCTGGTCCCCGCTTCGCCTGCCGCCCGCCCGCCCGGCTCCGCTTCGCCCGGCCCTGCTTCGCCGCCCGCCCGGCCCCGCATACCCGGTCCCTGCCCGGCCCCGCATACCCGGTCCCTGCCCGGCCCCGCCCGGCCCCGCATATCTGGTCCCCGCTTCGCCTGCCGCCCGTCCGCCCGCCCGGCTCCGCTTCGCCGGTCCCCGCTTCGCCGCCCGCCCGTCCGCCCGGCTCCGCTTCGCCGCCCGCCCGGCCCCGCATACCCGGTCCCTGCCCGTCCCCGCCGCCCGGCCCCGCATACCCGGTCCCTGCCCGGCCCCGCCCGCCCGCCTGGCCCCGCATACCCGGTCCCTGCCCGGCCCCGCCCGCCCGCCCGGCCCCGCATACCCGGTCCCTGCCCGTCCCCGCGCGCCCGCCCGGCCCCGCATACCCGGTCCCTGCCCGGCCCCGCCCGCCCGCCCGGCCCCGCATACCCGGGCCCGGCCGCGGCCCGCCCGCCCCCGCAGACCCGGTCCCTGCCCAGCCCCGCCCGCCCGCCCCCGCAGACCCGGTCCCTGCCCGGCCCCGCCCGCCCGCCCGGCCCCGCATACCCGGTCCCGGCCCCGCCCGCCCGCCCGGCCCCGCATACCCGGTCCCCGCCCGGCCCCGCTTCGCCGGTCCCCGCTTCGCCTGCCGCCCGGCCCCGCTTACCCGGTCCCGCTTCGCCTGCCGCCCGGCCCCGCTTACCCGGTCCCGCTTCGCCTGCCACCCGGCCCGCTTACCGGGTCCCGCTTCTTTGGCTGCCCGGCTCCGGGTCCCCGTCCACGGCCGCCCGGCCCCGCTTCCCCGTCCCGCTTCGCCGGATCCAGCCACGTGCAGGCACCGCGGTAAGGGGGCAGGGAGGGGGTGTTGGAGAGAGGGCAGGGGAGTTCGGGGTGGGGGGGTGGATAGGGGTTTATCTCGATCATCGGTTATCTGGACTATTTTTGGCAAACCCCTAGGCCGGCGACATAACAGGTTTCAACTGTATATGGTGGTTTTCTTTTTTTTAAGCTTGTTGTATATGTTGTTGTCTGAGTTGTCTCTCTAAAATCTTTTTTCATTATATTCAGTTTCATAACATTTTAACAGATAGTTTAGTATAATCACCTTTCTGTTTTTGTTTTTTTTCAGGAGTGCCTCTTTAGATGTAGAACCTATCTACACATTTAGGGCCCACATGTAAGTGTTTGCCAGTTAATACTTCAGAAGCAGCCATTGCCACTTATTACGGATTCAGTAAAATGTTTAGACTTAAAGATCACAATTTTATTAACATTATTTATGCATGGTGCCAAAAATGCGCATAATTGTTTATAAATCGAGTAAAAACTGTCTCTGTCCTGAGGAATGCACTGTCAAGATAAAAGAACGACGACGACAACAGGAGATAACAAATGTAGAAGGCTTAAGGGGAAGGGACAGAGGATGTGGAAGAACACACTGAAATTGTGCTGTAATGAAGACTGCTGGGTTTTTTATACAATATGTAAAGTCTGCTTTAAGTGGATTTTGAGAAGAAGCATAGGAGGTGAGGGTGGAGGTTTAGTAGATGGATTTAGGAAGGAAGCTTCACATATAGGGAGTTGCATGAAAAAGGTTACAGAGGGCAGGCATGGGTTGAGTGAAGAGAGTGGATGGGAAGAAGAACAAAATGAGATCAAGCGTAGATGTTGGAAGGATCTAAATTGCACAGGTCCTTGAAAGTGAGAGTGACAAATCCAAATTCAGTGCAAAAGGCAACAAAGGGTTTACAAAAGGGATCTCAGGTGGGTTAGTTTGGACATAGGTATCAGTTGTTTTCACAACAGAGTTTTGAATAAGATAGCTGTTGGGAGTGAAGCAAATGTCCAGTTGGGGGAGAGTTGAGTTAATCAAGATGGATTATGATCAAAGCCTGATCAAGACTTCAGCCAGAAGATCTGCAATGCCAAACCAGACCTTCTTTCCCATGCATCTTGAGTTTACCTATTTTTGTGTTTGGATGGGTGTCTCATCTGAGATGCATCATGAAACCTATTCCCACTTCCCATATCGCAATCGAAGTTTTGGGAAGAGGGGCTAGTGCAAACTGGTTTACCCCAAAAGGGACTCTTCTCCATCAAGTTGTGACAGTAAACTCACTAGAACAAAATAAGCCAGTGCAACCTGTCAGCTGCTCTGTAAAGCAGCTGATCCAGCATTTATAAAAAACATGCTGTCAGATCACTGAATTGTTGCACAGCTACTTGAGACCCAGTCAACTAACCCTGGCTTCTGACTCAGCAGAATAAACTAGAGGAAGGCTAAACAAAATAACTCAGTATGGTGTTGATGCACTGAGGGGAAATTCCTTTCTCTTGGGTATGGCAGTCAAGAATAACCAGTCCTACATCCAGCAACTACAAGCTCCAAAGTAATGCTCTGAGGGGAAGATGTGGAAAACTTTCTGCTTCTGAAAATGGCATATGCTTCTTTCCCATCCAGAAATACTTATGGATTGTCCTTCCCTCTGACAGAATAATTTAGGTGGTAAAATAAATCTCCAGTCCTATGCTAGCCCACAAAGGAGGCAAGCCTGTGGCCCCAGGACCTGGCCCTGTGCTAGGTCAGACAAGTACAGTTGTTCTTGTGAGAATTGCAGGGGTCAGAACTGCTTAGGCACATTCTAATCTTGGGGGAACTCTGTGCCAAAAAATAAATTTTTTTGCATATTATATTTGTCAAAATAATGCAATATAAACATGCCGGTTTCAATTATTTTGGTAATTTATTTAAACTACAATACACTGGATGGAGAATTGGAGCATTGGAGAAAATCCCCAAACCCCCTTTGTCTAAAGTAGCTAGCTAGGTTTGACCCTTTATTTCTAGTTATTAGTCAACAAATATATGCAGCCATATGCTCAGTGTTACATCATAGGCAACTGAAGAGTAAATGAGGGTTGGGGAATCAAAATCACAATTTATATTGGCTACTGACCATCTCCAGAAAGGTCAGTAGTAAACATGGAGCATGTTTTGATAGGAACATTTTTCAGTCCAAAAATTTAGCCCATTTCTAATCACTGAAGCATTTATAAAACCATACTGTCATTTACAGTTAGGCTCCTTTATACAACTTTGGCAATGTAAAGGACCCTTAAAACTTTTACACCTGTTCTATGCTCCACAATCTCTTTTGGAATTCACTAAGAATGGGAACAGTATGTTAACAACAAAGAGAACAACTAAGCAGGCAGGCTGCTACATTATGCTCTACCTGAGTGGACAGAGCCTGCCTCATTCCTACCTCCAAACATCCTGAAGCCCCAGCCCTCCATGATGTTCATGCTGCAATAGCAAGCCAAAGGGACAGTCTCTCTCGTTCACTCACTTCCACGCCTGCTCAGCCCGCCCATGTCCTCCAGTGACGATTGACATCTCCTCTGGCTATAATGGCTGGCAGGGAGGAGCAAGTGACTGCTCTTTCAGCTTCCCTTTGCTTCCCCGTAGAAGTCATTCTTCTGCGGGGAAACAAAGAAATCTGCAGATGACATGAATTCTGCTCCTGCACAGAGGCACAGAATTGCCCCAGGAGGAACATTCTGAGGAACTCAGCAGATGAGATCTTGCGAATCTCTATAATATATCTCAGCGGTTCTCAAACTGTAGGTCGGGACCCCAAAGCAGGTTGCAATCCCATTTTAATGGGGTTGCCAGGGCTGGCGTTAGACTTGCTGGGGTCCAGAGCCAAAGCCCCACGGCTTCAGCTCAGGCTTCGGTCCCCCCTTCTGGGGTTGCATAGTAATTTTTGTTGTAAGAAGGGGCTCGTGGTTTAGTGAAGTTTGGGAACCCCTGAATATCTGTACAGAAAGGTAGATGGCATACTGTTATGGATAGTTGTCATTGTTTCCAGTATATTACCTGTTCTGTGTTTTTTGTTTTGGTTTGGTTTTTTAAAGGAGAAAAAATTGGGGGTATTTCTAGATAGCTTGTGGATTTTTTGATTTTTATTATTTTATGACAGTCAGTTACTCTTCAAAAGTGGTGTAATGGATGTAGACCTTTTTTCTTTTTCAATGTTGTTTATCCCCAGTCTCTCCTATCTCAAAACAGTAAATGCAGTAAACCTATTGCACTATTATAAATGTTATTGCCTAAACTGATGGACAAGATAATCCAAAATTAAAAATGAAACTACATTTGTGTCTGGGTCCTACAGCATTTCTGTGTCTGAAATAATCTAGAGACTTTGTGTAGGGCTTCAGATTTGTTATAGCATTTTTTTTTATCAAAAGTCACAGAAAAGTCATGATGTATGACTTTTTTGTAGTAGAAATCATGGGTTTAGGAGGAAAATGGTGTGTGAAATCATGGACACACTTTTTGAAAATGGGGGGGACCATGTAGGAGGGTCGCATTCTGTCCCCGGGGGGAGGGAGCATGTTACAGAGCAAGTCCACCTCGCACTCATCCCACAGTGGTGGCTCCTGTCCTGTGGGGCTGGCCCAGCTCCCCGCTCCTGTCTTCATTTCTTGCCACAGTGTGCAGGCAGGGCCCTGCCGCCTTTCCCCCCTTTCCTGGCCCTGGAAGGATTGTAATAGATGAAGCTGATTCTTCCTCCAACATTATGGGAGACAGGTGGGGACTGTGCCAAGAAATGAAGTGAAGCTTCCCAGTGTCCGTGGTCTGTATGGTGATGGCAGCCAACATTTTCCCTCATAGGATCACAGAATTGAAGGGCTGGAAGGCACCTGTGAAAGTAATATAGTCCAACCCCCTGAGCTGAGGCAGCACCAAGTAAACCTAGATTATCCTTGATAGGTGTTTGTCCAGCCTGTTCTTGAAAACCTCCAATGATGGGGATTCCAATCTCCTTTGGAAGCCTATTCCAGAACTTAACTACCTTTATTATTTGAAAGTTTTTTCTAATATCTAACCTAAATCTCCTTTGCTGCAGATTACATCCGTTACTAGTTGTCCTGCCTTCAATGGATATGGAGCACAATTTATCACCATCTTCTTTATAACAGACTTTAACATATTTGAAGACTGTTATCAAGTCCCTCCTCAGTCTTCTTTTCTCACGACTTAAACATGCCCAGTTTTTTTTTAACTTTTTCTCATCGGTCAGGTTTTCTAAACCTTTTATCATTTGTTACTCTCCCCTGGACTCTCACCAGTTTGTCCACATCTTTCCTAAAGTGTAGTTCCCAAAACTGGACACAGTATGCCAGCCGAGGGCTCACCACTGCCAAGTAGAGGGGGGGAACAGTTATCTCCTGTGTCTCATGAATGACACACCTGTTAAAGCACCCCAAAATAATATTAGCCTTTTTTTGCAACTGCATCACATTGTTGTTGACTCATATTCAGTTTGTGATTCTCTGTAACCGCCAGATTATTTTCAGAAGTACTACCAACTAGCCAGTTATTCCCTGTTTTGTAGTATGCATTTCAACCAGTTGTGCCACCTACCTTATAGTAATTTAATCTAGACCACATTTCCTTAGTTTGCTTATTAGAATGTCGTTTGGAATGGTGTCGAAAGTCTCACTTAAATTAAGATCTGTCACATCTACTGTTCCCCTTTCTGCCAGGGCAGTAACCCTGTCGGAGAAGGAAATTAGGTTGGTTTAGCATGGTTTATTCTTGACAAATCCATCCTGGCTATTTCTTATAAGCTCCTTTGGGAGCTTGCAAATTGATTGTTTAATTTGTTCCAGTATTTTACCAGGTATTGAAGTTAGGCTGACTGGTCAGTAATTCCCTGGGTCCTCTTTGTTTCTCTTTTTAAAAGATTGGTATTATGCTTGCCCTTCTGCAGTCCTCTGGGAGCTCACCTACCTTCCACAAGTTCTTGAAGATAATTGCTAACAATTCCAAGATTGCATTAGCCTAGTTCCTTAAGTACCAGAGGATGAATTTCATCTGGCCCTGTCGACTTGTATACATCTAACTTATCTAAATAATCTTTAACCTGTTTCCCTCTTTCGGCTTTCATTCCTTCCCCTTTGTTGTTGTTAATTGAGTATCTGGTCACCCTTAACCTTTTTAATGAAGGCTGAAGCAAAATAGACATTAACATTGCAGCTTTCTTGATGTCATCAGTTATTAGCTCTCTTCACCAGCTTCAACCACTCTATTTCCCATAGAATTTTATGTAATACATTAAATCTTAATAGAAATATTTGTAGGTAAGATTATTTCTGTGGAGTGTGAGGTTTTTATGCCATTGGTTTCAAGCACCATTAATAAGTTGCAAAGGAAACATCTTAATAGAATCATTTTACTATTTCATTAGAAATTAAACTTTGCAGATGAATGCAATGGTTTTCAGTTGTCTTGTGTTTTATAAACACATGCTTTTACAATTTTCATTTCTGCTCTGTACTTTAGCCAGTAGTAAAATATTTTTTTTTCTTTTAACAGTGGACCTGTATTGTCATTGGCAATTAGTTCTAACGGAGAACAGTGTTTTAGTGGTGGCATTGATGCAACCATCCAGTGGTGGAATATGCCTAGCCCTAATGTGGATCCTTATGATACATATGGTAAGTGTCTTCTGGGAATGAAAGATTGTCAGCATATAGACTTTGATGAGACTTTTAATACTATTATTGTTTGATTCTAAAGTGGTTCTGAAAGCTCATGAAGAGCTTTTATTAAAAAACAAGTCACAGGTTATCTGAATTACTACAAACAAATCTTTATTAATGTGCTTTTGGGTATGTCTGTATTGCAGTCACAGGGTGTGATTGCAGCTCAAGTAAACATAGCTAGATTACAACTGGCTCAGGTATCTTGGGTACTGGAGCAGGGAAGCTGTAGTGGCTCACACTTCTGTGTGGGCTAGCCCGACAAGTAATTCCCCTGGGTTGTGAGTGGGCTTGTGTAGCCTGTGCTGAAGCACACACTGCTGAAGGTTCACTGTTCTGGTACCCAAGTTAAGTAGATTAAAGCTAGCTCAGGTATGTCTACTTGAGCTGCACTTGTACTGTGATTACAGTATAGATATATCATTTGTGTTGTGTATTCTGAAGGTGTGGGATATATGCATGTTGTACATCAAATGTATAAGTATGACAAAGTATTTTATCTCATTCTCTGATAACTTTTAGTTCCCCAGATAAAGAGGCTTATACCCTTTCTTCCAGTACAGATATTGTAGCTTATTTTTGTTCTAAAGCTATTGATGGGCTTTCTGAGGCCTTGGCTACACTGGAGAGTTGCAGCGCTGGTAGTGGCTTTACAGCGCTGCAACTTACTCCCCGTCCACACTGGCAAGGCACATACAGCGCTGTATCTCCCTGGCTACAGCGCTGGCTGTACTCCACTTCGGCCTGGGGAATAACGACTGCAGTGCTGGTGCTGCAGCGCTGGAGTGCCAGTGTAAACAATGATTAATCTTACTACGCTGTAACTGACCTCTGGAATTTTCCCATAATGCTTTTAACTAAAGAACTCTCTTTGTTTTGTTGTGATGCCTCTTTGTTATGTTGTGAACTTGGGGCTCCCGGAGCAGCTTATCTAAAAAACAAACACAGCTACTGTTTGCTGTGAATGAGGCAGGCAGGGGGATGAATGTCCACAGCTAGTGTTTGCTTGAGGAGAGAAACAGCACGGTGGGGGGCGGGGGGAAAGGGAGTCCCTCGGAGCAGCTGCTTATCTGGTCTGAAGGCTATTTGCATTTAAGAGTGAATGAACGGTGGGGGAAGTGGTAGGAATTTGCAAGGCAGGGAGCTGACACAGTGTCGGCTCCAAAAATGCACTCACTCTCTCCCCCCCACGCTCCCTGTCACACTCCACCCCACCCCCCTCTTTTGAAAAGCACATTGCAGTCACTTGAATGCTGGGATAGCTGCCCATAATGCACCACTCCCAACACCGCTGCAAATGTGGCCACACTGCAGCGCTTTCCCTACACAGCTGTACGAAGACAGCTTTAACTCCCAGCGCTGTACAGCTGCAAGTGTAGCCAAACCCTTTGTGAGACAAGTGCTTAATATATGTGCCTTAGTTTTCCACCTGTAAAATCAGGGTAATTCTTGCTCACTTTTTGTGTAGTGATTTGAGATCCTTGGATAGAAAGTGGTATAGAAACACAGAACTTTTAAAACTGTTTTCTAAGTTCTACTGAACTGTCATTAAAATTATCAAGTGTACGTAAAGATATATTTACCTTTTTTTCTTCCTTCCAGTCACAGGAAATGTGCCTTTAATTTTTTTGGTTTTGTTTCTTTTGTGGTGGTGGTATTAAATGCTTTTTATCATCTTACACATGATCTGTGTAGATTTTACACACTGAAAACAGTACCACTATCTTGAACTAATTAATATATCTTCAATATCTGATATTTAAAATATCCTATTCCAAAGTCACTCTTAAGATAATTTTAAATGCTTCATCAAAATGGTATGTATTTTAATTTCCAACTTAATATATCTTTATGTACACTGGATAATTTTAATGACAGTTCAGTAGAACTTAGAAAACAGTTTTAAAACAAGTTCTGTGTTTCTATATCACTTTCTATCCAAGGATCTCAGCAGGGAGGATGCCTCATTCTCTGATAACTATCTCTGCTGGTGCCTGGTCAGGGAGAACCGCAGGCAGCTGTGGGGAGCCCATGCAGAGTCGCGGACCCTTCACCTACCCTCGGCCAGGCAGGTAGCTTTGGGGGTGGGGACATGGCTGGTGCTGCTCTACCCCCCCCCCCCCACGCACCGCGGGCAGATGGAAGGTCCACCGCGGCTCCCCAGCTGCGCTCCATGCTGGCCTGAGTGGAGGTAGACCTGTGGACCTGCCCGGGGACTGCTCCAAATCCCTGCTCAGAGCTGTCTGCCCATCTCTTACCATGGCCGGGCTGCAGCTCCAAGCCGGGTCGGAGGGAGACGCGCTAGGAGCTGTGGGGAGCTGTAGCGGACCCTCCACCTACCCTGGGTGGGGGGCCTGAGCAGCCCCTGCCCAGGGCAGGTGAAGGGATCCAAGTTATACAGCTACAAGATCAATACCAATTTCTTCAGCTTCCTCATCCATGGTACCATCAGATGTATTGGAATCACCTCTACAGGCTCATGCTGACATTCCATTGTTGGTACTGTGTATGTGTGAATCATTGGTATCTATTGAACATCTGACTGCAAGATCTGGCATTCCCTTAATGAAGACTCCTCAAGCCTAACTGGTGTAGGGTCAGAAAAAAACTGGGTCCATCTGTGAGCAGCCCTATATTTAGGATGGAAGCATTGTTTTGGGAACCCTGAGTGAATTTTTCTTAAGGCTTGTAAGAAGAATGCCAGCTGGAGAGGCAGGTTTTGTTAGATATTTCTAGCTTCTTTCTGAATTACATTTTTCATTAAAAGAACGAGGAGTCCTTGTGGTACCACCAAGGGAGGAAAAATAACTTCCCCCACTGTTACTCATACCTTCTTGTCAACTGTCTGAAATGGGCTACTCTCATTACCACTTCAAAAGTTATTTTTCTTCCCTTGGTATCTTGCTGTTAATTGAATTGTCTTGTTAGACTGACCTCACACTTGGTAAGACAACCCCCATCTTATTGTATTTATATCTGCTCCTGTATTTTCCACTCCATGCATCTGATGAAGTGGGTTCTAGCCCATGAAAGCTTATGTCCAAATAAATTTGTTAGTCTATAAGGTGCCACAAGGACTACTTGTTTTTGCTGATACAGACTAACACAGCTACCACTCTGGAACCTTTCATTAAAAGATTACTGTATCCATGCCACTCACTTTGTTCCTTCCCTCCCTGTCCTTTTCTGCTCCCTCATAAATAAATAAATAAATGCCACAGGGCCGGTCATGCCCAAATCTGATATGAAGGCAGTTTAAAAGTATATTGGAGAAGGAGGGGAAGAGGAAGAAAGGATATATTTTCCTGGAGCCACTCACCCCAAAGCAGAAAGGAAGCCTCCAAGAGCTCTTTCATGTCATTTTTTTGGTGAGGAGGTTGGCACTGGGGATAAATATCCTTCTACACGAGAAGCCTAGAGCTGTCAGATTTGTGAAAAGGGAGAGCCTGGTAAAAGAAGCTGCTAGAGCTCGGGTCTTTTCTTCTCCCTCTCTCCCAGCTACAAACAAGGCCCATTTCAGCTTCTCTGCTCCCTATAACTGGACATCCCTTTGAAACATCACAGGAGCAGAGAAGAGCATCAGGCTGTGTCTGGCCAGCCCCTTCTGTTGTCTTAAGAAAGAAAAATTACCTTATATCCATTTAATTCCATTTTACTCATTTGTCATGGCGAACAGCTGAGGTGCCTTCAGCCATGGAAATTAATTTATATTATACTATTGATTAAAGATGGAAGTGCCTGCGATCCAGACCAATGAGTAACTGCTACCTAACTTATCATCTGGTTGGCTCTATGGAACTATTATTAAAATAGTATGGTAACTATGGAACTATTATTAAAATAGTAATTCTTTCTGTACATCAGAGTTACATAAGAACATAAGAATGGCCGTACCGGTTCAGACCAAAGGTCCATCTAGCCCAGTATCTGTCTACCGACAGTGGCCAATGCCAGGTGCCCCAGAGGGAATGAACCTAACAGGCAATGATCAAGTGATCTCTCTCCTGCCATCCATCTCCATCCTCTGATGAACAGAGGCTAGGGACACCATTCTTACCCATCCTAGCTAATAGCCATTTATGGACTTAGCCACCATGAATTTATCCAGTCCCCTTTTAAACATTGTTATAATCCTAGCCTTCACAACCTCCTCAGGTAAGGAGTTCCACAAGTTGACTGCGCGCTGCGTGAAGAAGAACTTCCTTTTATTTGTTTTAAACCTGCTGCCTATTAATTTCATTTGGTGACCCCTAGTTCTTGTATTATGGGAATAAGTAAATAACTTTTCCTTATCCACTTTCTCAACATCACTCATGATTTTATATACCTCTATCATATCCCCCTTAGACTTCTCTTTTCCAAGCTGAAGAGTCCTAGTCTCTTTAATCTTTCCTCGTATGGGACCCTCTCCAAACCCCAATCATTTTAGTTGCCCTTTTCTGAACCTTTTGTAGTGCTAGAATACCTTTTTTGAGGTGAGGAGACCACATCTGTACACAGTATTCGAGATGTGGGCGTACCATGGATTTATATAAGGGCAATAATATATTCTCAGTCTTATTTTCTATCCCCTTTTTAATGATTCCTAACATCCTGTTTGCTTTTTTGACCGCTTCTGCACACTGCGTGGACATCTTCAGAGAACTATCCACGATGACTCCAAGATCTTTTTCCTGACTAGTTGTAGCTAAATTAGCCCCCATCATGTATGTATAGTTGGGGTTATTTTTTCCAATGTGCATTACTTTACATTTATCCACATTAAATTTCATTTGCCATTTTGTTGCCCAATCACTTAGTTTTGTGAGATCTTTTTGAAGTTCTTCACAATCTGCTTTGGTCTTAACTATCTTGAGTAGTTTAGTATCATCTGCAAACTTTGCCACCTCACTGTTTACCCCTTTCTCCAGATCATTTATGAATAAATTGAATAGGATTGGTCCTAGGACTGACCCTTGGGGAACACCACTAATTACCCCTCTCCATTCTGAGAATTTGCCATTAATTCCTACCCTTTGTTCCCTGTCCTTTAACCAGTTCTCAATCCATGAAAGGACTTTCCCTTTTATCCCATGACAGCTTAATTTACTAAGAGCCTTTGGTGAGGGACCTTGTCAAAGGCTTTCTGGAAATCTAAGTACACTGTCCACCGGATCCCCCTTGTCCACATGTTTGTTGACCCCTTCAAAGAACTCTAATAGATTAGTAAGACATGATTTCCCTTTACAGAAACCATGTTGACTATTGCTCAACAGTTTGTTTTTCTATGTGTCTGACAATTTTATTCTTAACTATTGTTTCAACTAATTTGCCCGGTACCGACGTTAGACTTACCGGTCTGTAATTGCCGGGATCACCCCTAGAGCCCTTTTTAAATATTGGCGTTACGTTAGCTAACTTCCAGTCATTGGGTACCGAAGCCGATTTAAAGGACAGGTTACAAACCTTAGTTAATAGTTCCGCAACTTCACATTTGAGTTATTTCAGAACTCTTGGGTGAATGCCATTTGGTCCCGGCGACTTGTTAATGTTGAGTTTATCAATTAATTCCAAAACCTCCTCTAGTGACACTTCAATCTGTGACAGTTCCTCAGATTTGTCACCTACAAAAGCCAGCTCAAGTTTGGGAATCTCCCTAACATCCTCAGCCATGAAGACTGAAGCAAAGAATCCATTTAGTTTCTCCGCAATGACTTTATCGTCTTTAAGCGCTCCTTTTGTATTTTGATCGTCAAGGGGCCCCACTGGTTGTTTAGCAGGCTTCCTGCTTCTGATGTACTTAAAAAACATTTTGTTATTACCTTTAGAGTTTTTGTCTAGCCGTTCTTCAAACTCCTCTTTGGCTTTTCTTATTACACTCTTGCACTTAAGTTGTCAGTGTTTGTGCTCCTTTCTATTTGCCTCACTAGGTTTTTACTTCCACCTTTTAAAGGAAGTCTTTTTATCTCTCACTGCTTCTTTTACATGGTTGTTAAGCCACGGTGGCTCTTTTTTAGTTCTTTTACTGTTTTTCTTAATTTGGAGTATACATTGAAGTTGGGCCTCTATTATGGTGTCTTTAAAAAGGGCCCATGCAACTTGCAGGGATTTCACTTTAGTCACTGTACCTTTTAACTTTTGTCTAACTAACCCCCTTATTTTTGTATAGTTCCCCCTTTTGAAATTAAATGCCACAGTGTTGGGTAGTTGAGGTGTTCTTCCCACCACAGGGATGTTGAATGCTATTGTATTATGGTCACTATTTCCAAGCGGTCCTGCTATAGTTACCTCTTGGACCAGCTCCTGCGCTCCACTCAGGATTAAATCTAGAGTTGCCTCTCCCCTTGTGGGTTCCCGTACCAGCTGCTCCATGAAGAAGTCATTTAAAGTATCGAGAAATTTTATCTCTGCATTTCGTCCTGAAGTGAAATGTTCCCAGTCAATATGGGGATAATTGAAATCCCCCACTATTATTGGGTTCTTAATTTTGATAGCCTCTCTAATTTCCCTTAGCATTTCATCATCACAATTACTGTCCTGGTCAGGTGGTCGATAATAGACCCTAATGTTATATTTTTATTAGAGCATGGAATTACTATCCATAGAGATTCTATGGAACATGTGGATTCGCTTAAGATTTTTACTTCATTTGAATCTACACTTTCTTTCACATATAGTGCCACTCCTCCCCCTGCACGACCTGTTCTGTCCTTCCGATATATTTTGTACCCCGGAATGATTGTGTCCCATTGATTGCTCTCAGTCCACCAGGTTTCTGTGGTGCCTATTATATCAATATCCTCCTTTATCACAAGGCACTCTAGTTCACCCCTCTTATTATTTAGACTTCTGGCATTTCAGAAGGTGAATCATATCATATCATAAGCTGGATAAGTTTATGGAGGAGATGGTATGATAGGATAACGGGCTTAGTCAATAGGTCAATTAAGTGCCACACTGGTAATTAGTACAATGGGTCAATGATAGGATATTGTTAGCCTTTTTCCAGAGGGTATAGCTGGAGAGTCTTGCCCGCATGCTCGGGGTTCAGCTGACCGCCATATTTGGGGAAGGAATTTTCCTCCAGGGTAGATTGGCAGTGGCCCTGGAGGTTTTTCGCCTTCCTCCAAAGCATGGGGCAGGGGTCGCTTGCTTAAGGAGTGGGTGGATTGGCTTATGTGGCCTGCATCTTGCAGGAGGTCAGACTAGATGATCATAATGGTCCCTTCTGATCTTGAATTCTATGATTCTATGATTATAGGTGTTATGAAAATGATGATTATTAATTTGCTTCCAGTAAAGCATATTACTGCGTGAAAACATTTACATTGATTTATCTAAAATATTCATTGTAGTAGCCCATTTTATTTTATAGAACATAGAGATTGAAATTAGGTTTCCAACCTCATCTACTGACTGACAACTAAATTAACACACACAATGTGTAAAATTACAAGTGTCTGCTTTGGATCCAATTTTAGTTTTTCTTTACAGTTTAGTTCAGAATTCTATAATCTCCCTTTTATTTTGGGGGGGATTTTTTGTTGGTTACTGGTTAGATTTTCTCTTACTGATTTCTACAGGATTGTTACATGGTTATGATATCTATATTCTATTAATTAATGAAGTTGGAAAATACCAACTGTGGTTTTTGAGTTTACCTTAGGAATTATTTTGTACCTAGGTAAAAAGTTTTTTAGTATTTCTCATCTTCAGTAAAAAGCTTTAACTTTTAACTTTGGAATTTTTTTTCCTTTCCAGAGCCAAACGTTCTAGCTGGCACATTAATTGCTCATACAGATGCAGTCTGGGGTCTTGCTTATAGTGGTATAAAGAATCATTTACTATCTTGCTCAGCAGATGGCACTATTAGATTATGGAATCCACCAGAAAAATTGCCCTGCATTTGCACTTACAATGGAGAAAAGGGTGAGTATGATGTTTGCGTTTTTTAAAAAAAGGCATTTTTGTTTAAAAATGTGTGTGATGGGAAGGAGATAAGTTTGTTTCCTCAGTTTGCCCAAACCAAGTATCAACTTGCAGTATTTCTAGGACTAAAGGAAAACTTCTGGAGCTCCAAGGAAATGCAGCTGTGATGAACCTCTTAAGTGAAGCCTTCACTCCTTTCTACAGCCATCCATCCTTCCTCTTCAGATGCTAGCTCTTTAAGTGGAATGAGTTCTGCACAAACCTTAGCTGGTTTTGGCAATCTTACTTTTTAAAATTGCTGATTATTATTATTGCTGATAATTAAGGTAGCTGCTTTATTTCTTTTTACAGCATTTTGTAAAAACTCTAAAAGGAGTTTCTTTGGTAATTACTGTGAAAGAAAAATAGGAAAGATCATTTAAACCTTTTTAAGCCTATAAGATATCTTAAGGGTTTTATTTCTCCATCTAATCTTTTTTTTTTTTTTTTTTCTCCTTAGAACACGGAATACCTACATCGGTTGATTTTATAGGTTGTGATCCTGCTCATATGGTCACATCTTTTAGCACTGGCAGCACAGTCATTTATGATTTAGAAACATCCCAATCACTGGTAATACTCTCATCACAGATAGACTCTGGTAAGTTAATATGAATTAATTTTGTGTCTCATGCAGCTTAGATGTGTGCTCTTTCAAAAGCTTCAGTGTATGGTGAGCTACAAGAGCTTTATTCCTCTTTTTCTGTATTGCACAAATTCACATTTTAATTCTATTCTGACTTTTTCTTATTCCTTGATTGTCATGTGGAGATGTCAAATCATAGAAATAGGGGAGTAAATGAGGAAAAGTAACTTCCTTGGCAAAGGGAAATGTTTTCATCTTTGTGTTTTAAAAAAAAAAAAAGTTTGAGAGAATCTGGAATGATCTGAAGGATAAGGATGACGATAATTCAGAAAGGGTTACAGAGATGCTGAAAGTGACAGAACCTTGCCAAAAACCAAAAAATTTAGCTAGTTTTTCAAGAACCATTTCCCTGAATTAAATATGAAGGAACAGAATTCTAACTACATAAGCATATGCATGAATATGTTAAGTGCAGGCATTATGGTTCTAACGCAAAAGAGAAAGTGTAGAATCAGTATGTCTTAATTGCTGACTCTCTCTGTCTTCTGGACTGGGAGGTTGAACACCAGGATCAGATCCAGTGCTGAGAGTGCAGTATAACATCAGTGTTGCCCTGTTGTAGGTGCCGGCATTTAAATCCCTTCTCAGTAAAATAAAGTTGAAAATCTAGTATTGTAGGAGGGCAACGTACTGCTTCATATGTAACAACTCAGTTTGTCTAGTCTTTACCCCGATAGTATTTAATGGCTAGTATTAAGCACCCTGAGACAGCTAGATTATGAAAGAAACTATAGAGAATCATAGTCTATGTTATATTGGCCTTGATACTAAGATAGACGCCCATATAAAGGGAGGAACATATCTCTTTGGTTAAGGATTAAAAACTTAAATAGCTAAACATCGAAAGGGAAACCCAAAACTTCAGCGAAGTATCCTTTCACAAGGCAAATGATACACCAAGATATAGGAGAGACTATTTTAAAGACGTATGTATCATTAAGTAATTTAAGTAGAAATAAGACATTTGTGTAGTGCATAGGAAAAGAGAATCTAGTTAGTAGGTGAGGAGTCATAGCTTATCTTTTTTGTGACACCCCTCCCCGCCTCCCATTACTACTACCATGAAATACAAACCTAATCTGTTCACCCTCTCTCTAAAGTATCTTTCATACATATAGCCCAATCACACAATTTTTATCTTCATAACACACTGATTTTAGAGTACATGTGGATTAGTCCCTGCCCTGTAAAGCCAGAGCACGTCACATGTATTTCTCTTTCATTACATATTTTATTCTAAAATGTCTCAATTTTCCTGACACTTGAAGTTCCATCCAATACGCTATTAATTCACTGGTTATTTTTAAATATGGTGTTTTCTTGGGCAATATTATTACTTGCTGACTGCATTTTTACTATTTATCCATCAAATATTTTACCTATAACTTTCTATCTTTTCAGGATTGCAGTCAAATAATCATATTAACAGGGTAGTAAGTCATCCTACACTTCCTGTAACAATTACAGCTCATGAAGATAGACACATCAAGTTTTTTGACAATAAAACGGGTAAGGATACTAAAAACCTAGTGCATTAAGCTGAGTAATGTTTAAAATAAATCTGGGTGGATATGGGAGGGTCCTGCCACACAACTTGTTGCAGATCATAGCATAAATTTGTTGTTCCACTGTTACATGTTAGTATAAAAGAGACATTCCCCTTACAGTAGGAAAATATATAACTTTTCCAATATTATCTTCATAACCTTAATCAGGTAATCCTGCCTATACTTACTTCGATATAAGTGAAATATCACATTTTGCATTTTAGTCATATCTTGTTGTAAATCCATAACTGACTGAAAATCTGAGGCCTTGTTAAAGGATTAGTTCTCAATTCAAAATATCTGGATAATCATCCATAAGGCTAAGATTTAGTCATGGGTATTTTTAATAAAAGTCATGGACAGGTCTCGGGCAATAAATAAAAAAATTCACGGCCCGTGACCTGTCCATGACTTATACTATAAATACCCCAGACTAGATAATAGGTGCTCTAAGGGGCCCCAGGGCACTGCTGCTGCTCAGGTGGTGGAGGTTGGGGAAGACTCTGGGGCGGAGCATGGCCCAGAGCGCCACGGCTGCTCGGGGGTGGAGGGCAGCCTGGGGTCTTTTTTTCCATACATAAACCAGTTAGCTTCCAGATTAGCCACTCCTGTGTCCTGGTCAGTCCCCTTACATTTCTCTCTTGGGGCTTCTGACCTTGCTTCAGCTTGCAACAGAGCCAGGCAGCTCTCCTTGCAGATAGGCCTGAACAACATGACCCAAGATTCCCATGGGCTTGTCAGCAATTCTGTAATTGTGTGAAAGAACAGTTAGGCTCTCTCAGTTATTTACGTGGGACCTATCATTTTATCCAGTGACTGCCTGTACTAAGTCATCAGGGGAAGGCTGTTTTTTCTTTGTTCTGGGGGGATATGATGAATTCCCTTTCTGTACTAGCTTCCCAGTTAGTGCTCTATTTTCTTTCACTGAATCTTGGCAGCTGCTTCTAAAAGCCAGTCTTTTTTGGCCAAAAATTTCCCTTGTTAAATATTATCACAAATCCAAATGTCAATAAAGTAACTTCTCCTTTCATAAACCAGTAGATATCAGCCTAGATCTACCCAAACTCTTTACAAGTATGGCTGAAATGCAGTAGAGAGCCCAGGATTGTGTTAGGAAGCTACATCTGAGGTAGTGAGAGAATATTTTCCCTTTGACCCTGATAGGCTTTGAGTACCATGGATAATAGGTCCTCTTCGTCATTGCTAAGTACTACCATATCGAGTGTTTCCTCATTCCCCTGGCCTTATTCTTTCCCGTACCCTGCCTCTCCCCAAAAATTCAACATGTCCTCTGTTTCTCTCCTGTTAAAGATCAAGGTCATTACCTACAGACCTGTTGGAACAAGAAGTAATTTATTGTGGCCAAGGAGTTGTGATTGGGGCTGCTAGAGGCCCATTTTAGACTTAAAATGGCGTATCTGTTTTACAAGCTGTAAGCTCTAGAAAAGGGGATGAGATGAGAGAATGGATAGAAAAATGTAGACACAGCAACTGTGCTAGGGTATGTCACAAGTTGTTCCTATACTACAACAAAAAGATTGAAAATCGCTGTCTCCCCCACATGCTCAGTGTCTAACTGTTCGCCATATTTGGGGTCAGGAAGGAGTTGTTCCCTGGGTCAGATTGGTAGAGACTGTGGAGGGTTTTTTTTGCCTTTCTGTGCAGTTTGGGGCATGGGTCACTTACTTGTTTGAACTAGACTAAATGGTGGATACTCTAACTTAAAATCTTCTCATCAAGATTTGAGAACTTCAGTAACTCAGCCAGAGGTTACAGGCCTATCGTAGGAGTGAGTGGGTGAAGTTCTGTGGCCTGTGATGTACAGGAGGTCAGACTACTAGATGATCATGATGGTCTCTTCTGACATTAGTCTAATGAGTCTGAGTTTATTAGAGTACTAGCTTTCTGTTTTTTAGAGCATCTGTCTGCTCTTCCACATCGTACACTGCATATTTACAATACTTAATGTATATGTAAGGATGTATTTATTTGGGTTTAAATAAACATATTCCAAATGGCTATAACAAACTTTGATATCTTTACCATCATTTTAAAAACAGAAGAGTGGTGCATTGCCTTCCTCTTATTCCCATTTCCCAAACATATGTATATATAACCACCAAAAAAAAATTATAAACCAAATCAAAACATTCCCAAAAGAAAACCAGCCCCTTATGCCTTCGAAATTCCCAGAGCTGATTCCCCAGAGATTGCCTTCAATTGGAAGCTGGAAACCTAGAATAATGCCCCTCTGTTTTCCTTGTGTTTTTACTAGAATGTTCTCATTTGTGAAAAATTTGAACCACCTCTAATTACATCTTGTGCATTTGTTTTGCAGCAGTTGCAGTCACAACTAAAGTTATTTAATTCTAGCGCACATGCATATATACAAGTCGTGGTCATGAAAGGTCATGGTGATGACATTGAAACTGAAATTCCTCAATATTCCTCATCCTGCCCTTCAATGGGCCTCAGTGATGACTTGTGGACATTGGGGCAATACACGGGTAACAGTTGTCACCATAGCCACTTAGTCTTTGGTGGTCTTGTTAAGATTGCCAGCGAAGGTGCTAAACATATGGTGTCTGTACTGTGAATATGCCTACCTGAAAGTCACCTAAGACCACCACCGTGCTCTATATAGGCCATGAAGCATCTTTCATGTAGTTAAAAATTAATAGAGTTTAAAGCTATATAAATGAATGTCAATTCCAGTATGATTCTAACATTTAATTTAAATCTATATTGTTGTGTGCTACCTCATATTAAATTGATTCCTTAATATAATTCTGTCAAAAAATATTAAGACACTTCCCGGGAATTGATGCTTTATTTTGCTTTTAGGTAAAATGATCCATTCTATGGTTGCTCACTTGGATGCTGTCACAAGTCTAGCAGTAGATCCCAATGGAATCTATTTGATGTCTGGAAGTAAGTTTTAATTGTATGTATTGTCCACAATTTTGCTTTAATAAAATTTAAAGGATATGAAAACCTAACTTTTTGTATCTTTCTTTTTAACACAGGCCATGACTGTTCCATTAGATTATGGAATTTAGACAGCAAGACTTGTGTACAAGAAATAACAGCCCATAGGAAAAAGTTGGATGAGTCAATTTATGACGTAGCTTTTCATCCATCAAAAGCATACATTGCCAGTGCAGGAGCTGATGCCCTTGCCAAAGTATTTGTGTGACACAACAAAACAAACCTGCACCATAATAGCAGGTCTGCTTGGACAAAAAAAGAGGGAATGCATCACTGCCATCAATGAAACGGCTACCAATAGGACACTACATCTGATCTGCCTGGGCGAAGGCTGTATGTGGGGCAGGTTTAAGTTGGTGAAAAGTCACCGCATCTTGAATAATGTCATCTTGCTAATTTAACTGTAATTTACTGTATTTTTTTGGGGAAAAAAAAAAGAAGAAAACCAGTATTTGTAGCCTGGACTGAATATGAACTGAGCATATGTCTGTTCTTTAGGTGTCTTTAAGCAAACATGGAGTCTGATCTTACAAAAGACTTTTATTTTGGACTCTGTGTGCTGCCTTAGGGTTAGGAATGTGGTGCTCTTGTGGGGGGAAGTGAGCTCCAAGAGTAGCTTTCTTTTCATCTCTTAGTGATCTTCTGTTTATCAGTTGAATGCCACAGATCCCCTTTTAAACTTTTATTTTGCTTTAAAGAAAAGGAAATTTAACTTAAAATATTTTAGCATTAGTTGCACAAAATGTTTGAATAAAATTCTAGTTTTTATAAGTCTTTTTATATATTTAGCCTGTCACAACAGTGCTCAAGATTGTATTGATGATGATTTTTCTGCATTATAGAACCCTAAAACACAGAGATCTCACTGACCCGCTGCCGTGTAACCACAATCTTCCCTTCTTTTGCCTAACACAGCTCAGCTAAGTCCTTTCATTAAGGATGCTAATTCATCATCATCGCATAACTGTCTTCATAAATATAAAGGACTGTAAAGAAGTATGTTTAAATGAAACACAGAGGGGTTGTAATACCCTCCCAGTGAACTCTTAAAAAAATTAATCTTGGCATCCTATCACTATGTGATATTTTGTACATCTTACTGTATTTACAAGTTTATTTATCAAGGATTACCCATCTTGCTAATGGCCTATTGTTATTTATTTCACTTTTTGTTGGTCTTTATATCCTTTTATGTAGTGTATTAAAGGGCCCTGTATATCTATTATGGCACTCTTTGAACAGTCTAAAATAGACTAAAAATGGGACATTTCATAGTTTTTAAAGTTACAAACCAAGGTTTTTTTTCTGGTTAAGTATCTGGAGTGAAGTTGATTCCAGAAAAAACAATCTTGTTTTAGAACTTTTGGAGTGAAAAATGTTTATTTGCGTTTCAAATAGAGTACAGAAGTAGTTGAATCAAGATTCATAAATCTGCTGTGTTTGGACTAGTTATTCCCTGCTTTTATTTTTTTCAAATGTGCTTCAGTTTATGGTGTAACTAAAGATTTTGTTTGTGTAATGCATGATTAAGACAAAGTATTTTTTCTAGTCTTCCACAAAACTTTTCTGATCAGTTTGCGGGTTTTGATGAGTTTTGTAAGGTTTCTGTTTTACAAACTATGAATCAGCAAATTTTTAAGATTGTACCACGTAGCAAAAGTACAACAGTTGAAAAATAATGTATATAAAATGCATATAATAAATATTAAATGGTGTACCTGTATGTTACTATTGGCTACATTATTTTGTGTTGCACAGTTTAAAGGTGACATTTTATTCTGAAGGTTACTAAATTAAGAAATGTCTAAATTTTAGTGAAATTACGTCTTTTTGTGCTGTTTAAATAAACTGCATTGTTTTTGAAAACTGGTAGTATTTGTTGGGATATAAACAATTTTTTTAGTTACCAGCTGCAACACTGCATATAAGAACATGTCTCCAAAGAGTGAAACTCGTACTGCATTTTTAATTGATAGTTTTTCTGTCTAAGAATAAGTTGAAAATGACTCAGACATTTTTAGAGCATTTTTGGAATTGTAATCATCATGCTTTTCAGTTATTTCAAGAGATGAAATGGTATGAACATGGGATTGGGGTCGAATAGATACCCAGGTTTTATTTCCAACTCTGTCAACTGACTCATGATGAATAAGCTAAATTTTTGTGCCACTGTTTCACTGTCTGTAGAATGAGGTCTACTCACCTTTATAAAGTTCTTTGGGATCCTCCAGTGAGGGAGGATGCACTGCAAGTGAAGAGTCTGCTTCTGTTAAAAGCAGACTAAAGCTGGCATTGAGCCAGTTTGCATGTTGACTCGGTTTGCTGAAAACGTGTTAGCTGAGTGGAAATTAAAAATGAATATTGCATTGTGGTCTGTAACTTTCTTTGTAATAATTATCCTTTGCCCAGATATAAATATGCTTTGAGGCCTTGGAAAATGTTCTTATAAGTGGTGATATCTGTAGTTGCATGTGATCCATCCAATTTAGCAATGAGAAGGTAAATCTCTGCATCTCAAGTCAAGCAAATTGGATGAAAAACAAAAGAAAACTGATGTGCCCATGGGAGGCATAAAACAGAAATCATTCTGAAATTAATTTTGTTTTTAGAAGCAATATGGTGCAGTAAGTTATATTGTGTAGAAATTGGAGAACTTTTGCCCATTACCATCAAGGTGAGCCTTTCAGTAACTTCTTGTTAGGACACTACGTTTCTTTTTTTTTAAATAATTAGCTAATTTGCTAATTCATTTTTTGTTCATTTCAGTCTAAAGTGTTCAACTAATCAACAGACGAGAGTGTGGTTTGAATTTTATTGGAAGTAATTTCATGATCACCTTTTCTGAAGCTGAGCGTTGTTTCTGGCAGCTTTTCTAGACTGCTGCATTTTAATGCTTAAATGAAATGTGATTGTTTATTAAACATTGCCATTCATAAACATTTACCTCATTTTCTTTAATTGTATTAAAATTGAAATGGTAAAAAAAACCTGTTTTTCTTAAGTTGAATCCTGTTGTTATGGTGTTTTTAGTGTCTTAATGTTATGTTGGACCAAGTGATGCATCTTGGCTCCAGTGAATACTGACCTTACCTCTAGTATAGACTGTGTTATTTAATTCATTGCAGTGCCTAACATTAAAAATGCTATCTGTTTATTTAAATTACAGAACAGTTTATGGCATTGTCGATGGAACAAGTTGACACTGTGTGCTGCAGTAGACACTAATTAAAAACAAAATCTAAAATAAATCTCTCTGGTTTGAAATGGGTGTACTATAAGGACTGACTTGCTGGCATTTCTGAAATCAGATGTCTTTCTGCTCTTGTTTCATCTATTGTCATTCTCTCAGCATACCTGTGTGTTGCAGGATCACTCCCCACCTTGCTACTCATTATAGGAACTGTCTTAAATGAGGTGTGGGGATTGACTTCCCTTGTAATTTTATCCTCATTGGCGAACATGTAGTGTTCTTACAAAATACCTGTTTTTGGATCTTTTGAAGCTTATCTTTTTTAATATTTTTATTTATTTTCCTCAGTAATACTTTGTGGCACATGCAATTCCATAGGCTAATGATATGCTGTGTAGAAAGTACTCCTTTATTCACTGTAGATCTGTTTACTTCAAAATTCATAGTGCTGTCTTGGCCTACCCATTTGTTTTAGGTACTTCTCTAACAGCAGTTGGTTCCTAAACTGAAGTCCATGGAGAACTGTCTGGTCACATAATGTTGGTTGCCTTCCTTATTTTCAGCTGCTGCATCCCATAAAAGGCAGCTAAAAATAAATACTTCCCAGGTAAACAATCTATGTAGTTTAATAGGGATGTTAAGTGTTTCCAATTTGGAAGGGAGATTGTCCATTTGATAGTGAACTGGAGATGAAGTTCATTGGACAATCTTTCTCTAGTAATATGTGATACATCCTATGAAAATATGAACTACTTTATCATATTGTCTTACTCGTCTTTTCTTTTCACAATAAATATTCAATTTTTTACTCTCATCAAAGACCCCTATCTGTCATAGCTGCATGTAGCAAATTGGATAGCAGAAACAGAGACAAGGAAGAGCTGAGACAAGGTGATTACAATTAACACTGCCTTCAAGATGGGGACGAATGGAGGTATATTTTCCATATTCTGTATCTTCTACTATTGATGCACAGAGTGTACTTCCCTGAGATGAAACTATCTATTCTTGAGAAGTTAAGCTAACTCAGACCACACTGATGATAATGTATGTGAATAGTTCCGATTATTTTTTAAACATAATCAGGTTGGTATTTGCTTCACTGGCCACAGTGTGGCCCAAAGTAGTCATTTGGCCCAATCTAAGTAATTGTCATCAGCAAATGTTCATATTGCTGATTTTTAAATCAGTAATAGCTCTTTACCCTTTCATCCTTGTTTACCAGGATTCTGTAAAGGCCCTAAGGGGGACTTCAGCCAAACCCCTTCAGATACAATTTGCACTCAATTATTTTATTTCTGTTTTTGATAAGGAGGTTAGGGAATTAGGTAACTATATAATAAGTTTGGCTAATATGAAAATATGGGAAACAGCATTGTCTAGTCATGGCCAGGGCAGGAGGCTATGCCTGACACTGACAGTTAATCTGTTATCTTGGAGAAGTCATTTAACCTCCCTGTCAGTGCTTAACCTTAACCTCAGCACTTTAGAATCTGCTGAAAGGTGGTAAGTTAAGTGTACACTATTAATGTTCACTCTTACAGCAGCAGTAGTAGTGGTTTGCCACAATTACAATTTTCCTTATTTTTCTATAACTATTTTTAACTAGTTTCCTTTGTATTGATAAATAAAGGTCAATGATAAATAATTCCTGGAAGAGAAACATTGTATAGTTGCATTGTTGGTGATAACACTGGGTGACTCTGAAATAAAACAATGGCTAATAATATGTGCTGAAGACCATTATAGTATGGGGACAAGACTCTCTCATATGAACTTACTTTGCTGACTAGGAGCCCACACTATTTAAAGTGAATTGGAAGGATTGTTTGAGAAAATGGCCTGTTAACATTTTGGCGTTCTTTGGTTGCAAACTGGGTTAGTCATCAGAAAGATAATGAGAAAAACCAACTGACTCTGCCTTGCCATCTAGCTGGTAGAATTATTCCTTAGGAAGAAAAATTGGATTAGCTATTTGCCTCTGTTTGTTTTGGGCCTTCAGAGTTACCTAAACAATGCCTAAATCTGCTTACTATTGCTGATAAGTTCATGCTTGTGCAATAATAAACCCTACAACATTTTATTATGAACAATCCAGTATGTCTTCAATCTTGAAGTTTTTATGCCAGCAAAACTCACATTAGTTTCTGGGTTTGTTTTTTGTTTGTTTGATTTCAGGATTGGACCCTTTACTTACTTACTTACGCATGCACACACACACACTCTCACTCTCACTCACTCCTTCCGTCATCTCGGCAGAGGTGAAAGTAAGCCGGTACGGGGACGGGTAAGAAAAGGTGCAATAGCTACCGGAAAGAAAATGGAACATTCCCTCCCTCTCAGACTCCGCCTCCTGGCTCCAGCAAAATTGAGGGTCTGGGAGCCCAGCTCCAGGAATGTTTGGGGCCGGGTCTCCCCCCTGGCCCTACCTGCTGCCCCCCCACCTCCCCTGAGTGTGCCCTGGCCCCCCTTTGCTGCCCCCATGCACCTCCCTGGATCCCGGAGCAGAGCATTTGTCTCTCCCTGTCCCCTGCAGTTCCATACTGCCTGCCTGCATTAACTGCTGCCACAGGGTCCTAGTGCCCCACTCCACTACTGCCAGGGCAGGCTACCCTTCCCCCTTGGACCCTTTCATTTTCCAGTGGAACCCTCCACCAGTACTGCTGCCCCCCTGCCCACAGTCACTGCTCTTGCCCCACACAGGGCGAGGGGCAGCAGCAGGGAGGAGGTGCACATGTGATGGCAGCTGCCCCCCTGCCCGGCATGGCACCCACCACAGGGGAGGCAAGGGGGATTCCTGGACCTGAGAGGGGCCCTAGGAGCATGTGCAATGACAGTGGGGGAGTGAGTGTGCTGCTGGGGGGAAAAAGGGGGTCCCTACCCCAGAGCTTGCTGCTGCCAGTAGGGAGAGGGCTGGAGGGAGTCCTCCTCTCTGGCTCCAGTCCCAAGGCAGCCTGTCTGCACCCCAAACTCATCCCCAGCCCTGACCCACCCCAGAGCCCACACCTCCAGCCAGAGCCCTTATCCGCCCCGCACTCCAACCCTCTGTCCTAGCCCTGAGCCTTTCCAACACCCCAAAATCCTCATCTCCAGCCAGAGCCCTCATCCCCCTGCACCACAACTCTCTGCCTTAGCCCTGAGTCCCCTCCCTCATTCCCAGCCACATCCCAAATCCACCCCGATCCTCCCCCCACAGCCCTCACCCCTGCTCTCCCTCCCTCCACCCCCCCTCTTATCCCAAAACTCCCTCCCAGAACTTGCACCCCCTCCCTCCACATACCCTCCCATCCCAAACTCCCTCCCAGAGCCTGCACCCCTCCTCCAGCCCAGGGCCTGCACCCCAGACCACCTCCCCCACCCAAACTCCCTCCCAGAGTCTTGGGCAGGTGGGGGGGTGGAGTTTGGGGGGGCAGAGTTTGGGCAGGGGCAGGTTCTGGGCACCACCAAAATTTCTACAAACTTGCCACCCCTGCCAGCAAGAGCTGGTGTGCCATACCAGGGTGGACCGGCTTCCTGAGGCAGCAATTTAAAGGGCTGGAGCCCAGGGCCCTTTAAATTGCTGCCAGAGCCATGAGGTAGTGGCTGCGGGGCTCAGGTGTCGATTTAAAGGGCCCAGGGCTCCTGCTGCCGCTAATGCCCTGGGCCCTTTAAATCACCGCTGGAGCCCCACTGCCACTAGTCCAGGGCTCCGAGGATAATTTAAAGGGCCCAGGCCCTTTAAATAGCCCCCAGAGCTCTGGCATAGTGGTGGCAGGGCTCTGGTGACTATTGAAAGGGTTCGGGGCTCCTGCTGCCTCTACCACCCTGGGCCCTTTAAATAGCCCCCGGAGCCCTGCCGCCGCTACCCCAGGGCTCCAGCAGCAGGGCTCCGGAGACGATTTAAAGGGGCCTGGAGGGTAGTGGCTGCAGGAGCCCTGGAGCTCCGTCGGCAATTTAAAGGGCCCGGGGCTCTGCTGAGGTAGCAGCAGCTAGAGCCCCAGGCCCTTTAAATCGCCCATTTAAATTGCCCCCGAACCCCAGGGCTCCCAGCCACCTCTGCAGCTGGGAGCTTGGGGTGTTTTAAAGGGCTTGGGGCTCCCAGCTGCTCCTACCACAGCCCTAGCCCCGGGCCTGAGGATTTAAAGGCTCCGCCTCTTTCGGTGGAGGCCACATCCCTCCTTCCGATTCCGGAGTACCGGCAAGTCCTTTAAGTTACTTTCACCCTGGCAGAGGGGCAGTTTGGTTGGACTAGGAGTATGTCAACCCCCAGGCTCCTGAGAAAAGAGAGGAATACCATTTCAGAGCCATATAACTCCTCCCACATTCAGAGTTCACAATCAGATTGTGCCTGGGTGTAAAGAGAAAAGGTGTCTGTGTCCCTTGACCACAGTGGGGAGTTGATTGGCAATCGTGACTTACCATGCACCATACACTCCTCCTTCTTAGCATATGAGCAATGTGCCTCAGGTGGTATGTGACCAGGATTCATCACTGAATTTGGTTTACTGGGTCTTTTTGCATGTAAGCAGTTCTGAACCCAGACCAGCTATCTTGTTACTGTTGCTCTGCCCTCTCTATCCTACCATATAAGTATTTTTTTAAACTGTGCATTCAGTGGAAGCAGGTCCAAAAAGAATAAACTTTTTCTTCTGCGCCCTTTCCCCCCCCCCCCCCAAAATAAAGGAAACTGGCTACCCTCACTTGCTTCAGGAGTTAAAACAGTTCAGGCTTGCCTTGTTTTTACTCATGTAAACAGGAATTTCCTTTGTCTAGATGGAGACACTGAAAAGAAACAAGTATATTTCCAGTTGAAAGAGTGGTGTATGAGCGTGCCAACTTTGGAATGACAGCCTCATGAGTGCTACAATTTACAGAATAAAGCCACAAATAGAAGAGGTATCAAGAATGAAAGTTAGACTTGTGTAAATTCTTGGAATGTAGCCATGCCCAAATTTATACTGGAAGTTTGAAAAGTTGGTCGTGTTCGGTTATTAAAATCAAAGGACCCATTAACTTTAACTCAATGAATTTGCTTCTGAATTCTTAACAAAAATAATTCCATATTCTGAGAAGAGGTTCTGTGTTAAAAAAAAAATAGAGGAGTAAATGAGGGGGTCTCTGCCACTGGGGTCCTCCTTATGGCTGCATCTGGGGAATAGCTCTATCTGTCTATAGCCCGTGTTGTCCCTTGCTTGTGCTGCAACCCTTCAGGAGTTACAGGGCTTCCTCTGGGAATCAGGATGCTCCTTCTTCCTGGGTTTGTCCTCCAGCCAGATTACTTATAATTCTTCGAGTGATTGCTCATATCTATTCCAATTAGATATGCACATGCCACATGCACAACCTTTGGAAAGTTTTTCCCCTAACAGCACCCGTCGGGTCAGCTGTGGAGCCCCCTGGAGCGGCGCCTTTATGGCGCTCAATATATGACTCTGATGACCCAGCACCGCCTCAGTTCCTTCTTACCGACTGTGACCATCGTTGGAACTGTAGGGTCTTGCTTAGCAAGTTTTCCACTTTTCCCTAGCTTGTTTTATAGTAGTTATAATTTTTCTTTAGTTTTCATTTTATTTTTGTTGTAGTTAGTAGCAGTTGGGCTGAGGGGTTTACCCTCTGTCCTAACTGCTTTTTCTTGGGACTTGGGCATGAAAGCCCTCCCAAGGATTCAAACCCTGCAAGTCCAGCTCCAAGCGCATGCCAACAGGCAACCCCCACGACTCTTGTCTGAAGCGTCTGGGGGAGGTTCACCAACCATATAGGTGCAGGATTTTCAAGGGGTTTCATCCTAGGACCAAAAAGGAGCATGACTTTCACCTTAAGCAGCTCCTTATGGAGGTGGCACTTAGACCTCAGTCTCCTTCGGCACTGCAGGACCTGGCACCAAGTTCAATGTGCAGCACCCCAGCGGCGGTGGTGAAAGCGGCACCGTGGATGGACTCCGGTAGACACCCGCGGCACTGCCGCTCCCCGGCACCAAAACTGGTGGCATAGACCCAGCACTGCTCCCACTCTCCAGTGCAGAAATGGCACCAGAAGCAAGGGAGGAGTGGCTCTCCATCCCAGAGACCCACCCCCCTGAAGCCAGCCAATGGTGCATGTCCCAGAGAGGAGCATCCAGGGCTAAAGCCTGTGAAAGTGGCACCGTAGACTTCGGCCCCATAAAGGGGACCATCAAGTCCAGTGCCATTGGACTCCCCAACCCACAGCATTGAGGAAGTAGAGCTGCCATCCACCCCGGACCTTTGTGGCTGCAAGGGACCTCATCGCCATGACAGCACTGAAGTCGCCTACGATCCGCACCAAGCCTCCAGTACCACAGTGTATGGCACTGTCTTGAGGCAAACCAGCAACGGTCCAGCCTTAGGCACTTATCCCCATCGTGGTGCTGGTCGTAATCACGGCACTGGTCATATTCGTGGCGCTGGTCCAATTTGCGCCAGCACTCCCGGTCATGATGCCAATCCACTTGCTGGTTGCCTTCGAGGAGCAGGTTCCAGACCCAGCACTGGTCCTGGCGCCTCTCACCCTCCCTGCGTACTCACCCTCCCTGCATAGCTCCAGGTTGCGGTACCACTCCATGTTGCGGCATCGCTCCCCAGCCTCACAGCACCGCTCGCCGGTTCAGCTCTGCTCAGCCCCACCCTTGCCCTCACTGTCCTGATCCTGTTCCTTGGGCTCAGAGACTGGGTCTAGGTACTCAGAGCGGGACCAGCACTGGTCATGCCGTGAACGCCCTGAAGTGGGGGCAGGGCCATGGCCAGTGCAATGGCAGGGACCAGCTCAGTGGCCATTCTGGACCCCATGGGCCTATCACCAGGCCCAGGGTGCACATTCTAAAGACTTCCAGTCAGCCGCCTCTGAACTGAGAGTGCCAGAGGCCTCAGCTAGTTGTCCCACCCCTGGGGGTACTGAGGAGGCGCCGTGCCTCCTCGGAGCCAAATCCAACCCCAGTTCCTGAGCCAGAGGTGAACTGGAGGGTTGGGAGGACCCTATTCCCCCCCCCTTGGCCTTTTCATCCTCCTCCCCAGACAAGGCCGTTTCAGGCACTTCCATATCCAGGCCACCTCCCATAGACACCAGGACCTTCTGCACAGGGTGGTGCGCAACATGGTCCTGCAGGCTTAGGAGGTGGTGGAGTCAGAGGACCTGGTGGTAGGTTGCCCTGCTCCTCATCAAAACTATTCTGGCCAATGCCAAGACTATCTGGCAGACTCAGGCCTCCATCCCCCTACAGTCAAGGGTGTGGAGAGAAAGTACTTCATGCCCTTGAAGGGGTACGAATATCTCTTCATGCACCCACAGCCCAGCTCTCTGATGGTTGCAGCTGTGAACAAGAAAGGGAGGCTGGGGCAGCAGGCTCCAGCGCTCAAATCCAAAGAGGCCAAGCGACTGGACTTATTTGGCCACAAGGTGTATTCCACGGGAGGGGGCTCCAGCTCAGGATTGCCAACCAGCAGGCAATCCTGAGTCGATATAACTTCAACTCCTGGAACTAGATGCTCAAGTTCAAGGAGCTTGTGCCACCTGAGTCCAGGGAGGATTTTGGGGCTATAGTAGAGGAGGGCAAGGCAGTGGCACGGACCTCTTTACAGGCCTTACCTGATGCTGTGGACTCGGCGGCATGCACCTTGTCCTCAGGAATTGCCATAAGGCACACCTCTGGGTTACAAGCCTTGGGCCTACCGTTTGAGGTTCAACAGACAATGCAGAACCTGCCCTTTGACAGGGTGGGCTTGTTTGGGGAACAGATAGACTCTAGGCTGCATAGCCTAAAGGACTTGAGGGCAACCATGAAGTCCCTGGGTATGTAAACCCCAGCAACCCAAAGGAAGCACTTCAAGCCCCAGCAGTCGCAACAGCGCTCCTACCCTCCTTGGCCAAAGCAGGACTTTTACAGGCGGAGGGGAAGGAACGGCAGAAGGAAGCCTTTCAACCCCCCATCAGGACAAGGCCGGGACCCAACCAAACCTTCGTCGGGTTCCAAGTGGGCCTTTTGAAGGGACGCCTGAGAACGGCGTACCACACTTAATCCCGGATCCTCCCCCATATTTTTGAATCATTTGTCCCACTTCTACTGTACATGGTCCCAAATAACCTCGGACCGCTGGGTCCTCTGCACAGTGGAAGCAGGATAGTCTCTCCAGTTCTGCTCCTACCTACCCTGCTTCCCCGTCCCTCTTCAGGGACCCCTCTCACGAGAAACTTCTCATACAGGAGGTGCAGACGCTCCTTGCCATGGGAGTGGTGGAGGAGGTTCTGCAGGAGCTAAGGGGCAAGACTCCAGTTACCTCAAACAAACATATATCACACTTACAAATACAGCAATGACATTTGACTATGACCGACATAAAACCACTGTTCAGACTGACAGACAATTGATCTGCTTGAGAATTACCAACAACAGCTCAAGAAAAGAGAGTTAATACCTTTACAGCAGATGCAGTCAAATATTGTAGAAACAGTTAAAGGTACCAGATAAATCTGAGATTTATTTGAAATACCTTTTGAATTCCGGAGACACTGGTTTATACAGGAGAAATTCAGGGGGTGAAAGCTTAATTACACAAGGATCAGATGGGGATAAGGGAGTCTTTGTACTGATACAAGCAGGCTCAGACCCAAAGTTGCCAAGTCCAACCAGCCCTTGCTGAAGCTAAAACCATCAAAACCTAGAGTGAGTTATGCTAGCAGTTGTGTCCTGAGAAACAAAAACGATACAGACAGGACTGAATAAATTATACTAATTAAGTGACGTTTGAAAAGCATTGTAAATGCTTTAATCAATTACATATGTTACTTCAATTCTTCTGACACTTAACTTAGAAGTAGCCAAAACAAAGAGAGAAAAAGAAAGCAAGCCAGCCAGCTAGTTATAAAGATCAGTACCATGTATGGAAGTGTCTGCATTGTTAGCTAGTATTATAATTTCATTGTTTTAAAGATCCAAACTTGATGTGTTTGTGTTCAAAGGCTGTATCTGTGAAAAGCTCTGTGGTTGTCCCTTCAACAACAATAAACAGAAAAAAATTGTGCACTTGTGAATTCACTAACTGGTGAGTGTGTTTGTATTCAGCTGTTTGCGTTTACCATCATATTTAGCATGGAACATTGTTGTTTTGGTATTAGTAGACTCAACAGTCATGAACAGATGTATAACTAGTATCCTTTCATTTGGGGGGGGGGTTAATTCAATAATTAAAAACAATACTGATACTTGCATTCTTTGATTGCTTTATTGATGTATTCAGAATGTATTACAGGGGTTCAACATAGAATGGTTTTTGCATTACTGAATATTAAAATAGCTAGCTGCAATCTCAGTCTAAAAGTTTATTTGCAGTATGTGTATTTTCATATCAAAAGAGAAAACTAAAATGTTTATAGGCTGCACAGAGTTGATATTTTATTTTGAATATCTGGATGATTCATACAGGAATACCTGAATACTGTATATCTATAAACATATACAAAATTAAGAATAACAATTAATAGAAAAATACAAGGCATCCTTGCCATTCATGTTTACTGTAATATATAGCCAGTCATAAGTTATTAAAAATATACACTACAAAAAGCCTGATAAACAACCAACAGCACAAAATGAGAAAAATGAAAAACCCCAGACCGATAGCTGAACAGGAAAGTGCTGTGGTTTGGTAACAAAAGCTTACTACCTATAAAACAGGTTATCAAAAAGTATTTGGGTCAAAATGTCCACTTCAGATGCCTGATAAATGCCTTACAATGAATTATTATGTAATTTTAACCACATACATATATGGGTGCAAATATGGACAAAAATCAAATGGAAGAGAGATTTTTCAAAAGCTATTTTTCATATTTTAAAAACAATATGAGGGTTTAAATCTGTTTTAAGTGGCTTCATAAAGAAATGTTCCAAAAGTAATCACCTGCTGGCTATGGTATCATCTATCTCTTTCTTTCTTTTCTTTTCTTTTTACCTCCCCTCCACCTGGTTGAGTAACTCACTATAGACAAGTTCAGATTGGTGATCTGAGCTCATTTTGGATGTCAGTCTGTATGCTCTCAATTCCAACTGAAGGCTCTAATCTAGTCTCTATGGCCCTGCCTGGAACTTTGTCTAGTCATTTACACTTGTAAAAAGTCAATGTAAAACACTACTGAATAAGTATGGTAGCATTTTACTCCCACATGTAAATGACTACCCAGTGTGCAAGGCAGTGGAGAAAATCAGACCCATTGAATTTACTGGGAATTTTGCCATTGACTTTAATAGGAGTAGGAAGACAGTTAAGCCCAAGGCCCAGATGGTCAAAGCTATTTAGGCATCTATCTCCCACCGAAACTGATGGGAATTAGGAGTCTAAATACCTTTTGAGGATTTAGAACTTAAACTGTATATTTTGAATACAAGGTGTTTAGATATCTAAAAGTCTATTAATTTTCATTTGTAAGGTGACATTCAGCAAAAGACATCCCACAAATGGCAGAGCTAAGTTACCTTGTAGTTTCTCTGTATACATACAGCTGATATCTGGTACCTTAAGTGTAACGTATGCTTAACTTTAAATATAACTTGAGGGATGTTAATACACATTTAAAATAGCTTTTGGCAAAATCCTGCAGTCCCTAATCAAGCAAAACTTGCAATGATGTCACTGGAAGCTTTTATTTGAGTTTAGAAAGCAGAGTGCGATTCTTTGTATTTTATCCCAAGACTGACTGTGTATTAAAAGACTGGGATATTTGCACTGTAGAGAGACCTTCTCAGCTTTCTTGATTTAGTTTCAACAAAGTGACCACAGCCTTTCCTTTACTGTTTAGAGTTCAAGAAATCTCTACAAATGCCTCTAATAACATCAGGAACAATCTGCTCCAATCCTGTGAACTCTCTTGTGAAGAAATTATGTGACTCTCTCGGTTCAGAGGCCATGTCTTTCAGATCATCCAGTGGTGCCCAGGCAACACCAATAGAGAAGACTGTAATACCTATAGTGTTATAATAAAAAAAGACCACATGTAAGCCCAAGAAGTTTGTAGATACAAGGAAAATAGCTCTCCAGATTTACATTTGCTGGATTAATTTGGACCAAAAAAAAAAAAGTGTTTAATATATGCAGCTGGCCAAAGACAATGGGACTCTTACCACTAGACTTCTGCAGGAGCAACATTGGGTCCTAAATATTTGGAACCAGAGGAGATTTGCTGCTTTCACTTAAACAAGTTTACAGCAAGAAGCATGGGGCAACGTATAAGGCTAGCATTTTAGATATTTTATAATACTGCCTATGACAGTAGTAGTGATGTCATTAAACTTTGATAGGACACATGGAATGGAAGTCTGATCTATTGCATACTAGACACTAATTTAATAATTGAAAGATTTTCTGAACAATAGGACTGATTCATAATTGTGCTCGGTCAGTTCTCTCAAATGACAGTAGTTCAGGGAGGCTCTTTAGACAAACCACCTTCCCCCCCGAGTAGAGCCAGAGCTAATGCAGATAGCTTAACAGGAGTTTATCTGGTTACAAGCACAGTGGTAGGATATTGGTCGTAGGCTGTGGGTGCTGGAAGCAGAAAGCCCGGAAAGGAGGTGGGTGTATGACCCGGAGAGGAAGTGGAGGGACAGAGCTTCTTGGGCACAGAACTTGCTGGAGTGGCAGAGTTGCGGATTTCTGAGTAAGGAAGTTGTCTGCTGCTGTTTGTTGCTACTATGAGCAGGGAAACAAGCCTTTGTGTGCCTATTTTATAAACAAACAAGATTGCACAAGAATGTACCCAACTCAAATCACTGATTTCTCACCCTAGCAACCAACCTTGTAAGGTCCTGAATAGTGGCTAACTGTTTGGGCCAAAGGGGCAAACTTCTTTGTCTACAAACTTCGAGTCCTCCTCCCCCTCCCACCAGTGAAAGACACTATAGGAGTGTGAAATATTGGCCTCCAGTTTCTTTTGTTGTCTCTCAATCATTTACCTGCTTTGTGTGCCGCAGCAGCAGGACCTCTAACATCATCGTAAGACTGACCATCAGTCAAAACAACAAGGAAACTTTTGTTGGGTCCATCTCTCACAGGTCCAAACACGTTTCTGGTTGTGAAAGAAATGGCATCACCAGTAGCAGTACCACCACTCATGTAACGAATGCCCCGCACAGCAGAGAGAACCTTCTCCTTTGTGGTATAGTCGGTGAAGCTGAACTCTATGCGCTGATCATAGGTGAACTGCACAGCTGCAATTTTGGAACCAATATCGGAGATCTCAAAGGCTTTGGCAACATTACTGATGAATTCAAGCACGAGGCGGAAGTTGCTGTCTCCAACACTGCTAGAGCCATCTATCAGAAAAGCTATATTGACAGAGTTGTAGCAAGTTTTGCTACACAGCATCTGCTCATGAGAACACAGTTTTTGGACAAGAGGTTTTACATATTTGGTAGTACCAAACCAGGTGGGTATATGGTAAGAGAAGAAGCCATTGTTTTGACAGACAGCCTGTTTAAAAACAAAACATGCATACAAATATTTCTGTTGAATGTACTATTAAAGATGTATATAAATCATTTAATTCAATAGTTTGATAGGAATCTAGGATCTGATTTCCCCCAAACTGCCCCCCCCCCCGGAATGCTGACCACTCCAATTGAAGTTAATGGGAGCTGTAGATGCTGATCCTCTCTAAGAATTAGCAGTACTCCTAAAAAGATGAAGGATAAAAGCTGGAAGTTCTAATTATACATTTTAAATGTTGAACAAAAGAGACAATGGGAATACAAATATATAAAGAATGGAGGGTTCTAGATTTTGCTTCAAAGTATAATTACCTAATTTTCTGTGATGGCTCCTAATTTTGCAAGTACAATTTTGTATGTACGGTTAATTGTAGATACAAACATATGTAGTCAGATATCTCCATGAAATCACATATCAGGTAAGTATCTAGTTACTATTATTTATGCTAGCGAGCAAGGATGGGCACAAAATTGTGGGAGGCAAAATGGTGCCCACTAAAATGAGTAGAAAATCTGGCTCTAAATAACTTCATTTTTAAATGGCCTTTTCAACATATAATTTAATGGTTTAAAACCAAGAGGGCTATACAAAAATTACAGCAAAAACCTTTAGAATTTAATAGTGATATTATTCCTACAGAGTGCTTAAACCACCTTTTAGAATTTTATATCTGGGATATAATTCACTTATTGTACAAGATGGTTAACAAACTCTTTTTAAAACTCTGTTACATACGTATGACTTTTTCATTTGCAGTTCAGGCTGGAGAAAACTTAGTCATTTGAAATGTATAATACCCATGAGTGAAGAGTAAATTACATTGAGGACATTCTCTCATACCTTGTCAACAAAACCAACATCTTGAACCATTCCCTGTTCCTCAGTTGTAGGTCTTGCTACAGACACAATGAATACATTAATGCCAAATTCTCTGGCTACTATTCCAGCTTCTTCTATATCATCTGAGGGCCAGCCATCTATGAAAACTACGATGATCTTAGGAATCCCTCTGCGTACTCCATTTTCCAGAGAGAAGAATCTCTGAGCTGTGTGTTTCAAGGCTTTTCCTAGTTTTGAACAGGAAAAGGAGAATCTGAGGAAGCTGTTTCACAACTGGGAAATTGGGTTTCTGTACCAGTCGAGTAGTACTGGATGTAACCCTTTCTATAGGCGGTAAAGACTGTTCATACTGAGGGGAACACCAGAGATGAGGAATGCCACCTTTCTACAGAGAAATTTTAAAAGATCTGGTGGAAAGATTTAATCTGTAGGATACATAATTTTAGTTAATCAGACAGAACTTTCCTGGTTATACTGCCAGGATTATAAATGAAAGGATTTTAAAAACATTTTGAAGTATGAGTAACACACAAACATGACCTTCAAAACAATAAACCAACCTAGAAACATCCCTGTTCTAGCTCCAGCATAATTTCCATTACACGGGTTGGAGCTAGGGTTGCCAACTTTGTAATATTTAAAAAATGGACACTCGAGAGGGATTGCTGAAACCTCCCCTTCCCCCTGAGGACCTACCCCTGCCTTTACCCCCTAGTCCTCACTGCTGCCCCAAACTCTTCCCCCACAGCCCCGCTCCTGCCCTGCCCCTTCCCCCCGTTAGTTCCTCTTTCCCCCTCTGTCTGTCACTCACTGCTTTTCCCCTTTCCCCAGCTCCCTGTGTGGGTCAGGAGGGACTCGCCTGCAGAACTAGGGCTGGGAGCTGCAGTTGCCTGATGCTGGTAGGAGGTGGCCCTGGTTGAGTAGGGGCTGACATGGGTGATGACTTGGTGCCTCTTCCACCTGCAATAACTGGACTTTGGGTGTCCAGTCAGTAGATCTGATTGGACACCATCAGGTCTCCTTTTTTACTTGACTTTCTGGTTGTAAACTGGACAGCTGGCCACCCTAGTTGGAGGACTTAGATCTTCCTAAAATATAGAATTTTCAACAGGGTCGCCAAGAGGATTCAGGGGGCCTGGGGTCTTCGGCGGCGGGAAGCCCCCGCTTTGGCGGTAATTTGGCGGCGGGCGGTCCTTCCACTCTGGGACCCACCACTGAAGTGCCCGAAGACCCGGCACTATGGTGGTAATTCGGCGGCGGGGGGGTCCTTCCGCCTGGGGGCGGAAGGACCCCCCGCTGCCACCGAAGACCCGGAGCGGAAGAAGCTCCGGGGGCCTGGGCCTTGTGAGAGTTTTCCGGGGCCCCCGGAGCGAGTGAAGGACCCCGCTCCAGGGGCCCCAAAAAATTCTTGTGGGGGCCCCTGCGAGGCTCAGGGCCTATTGCCCACTTGCCCCCGCCTCCCCTCTGGGCGGCCCTGATTTTCAAAAGGACCTTGGAAGACTGAGAGACACATTCCTCTCATTTGGTACAGTGTAAGTCTGGAGTTACTCCACTGACATATATGACATTACTGTGGATTTATCCCAGTTTAATAGCAAAATTTTCTCCTGGGAACTCCAGATAACACAGAAGTTTGAGTGGCCTGTAAGTCACAAATCAATAGAAAGTACAGTAATTTCCAACTGATCAAAAGTAAGTGGAGCTTTACGTGTAGGTCTAGTCAGCCCTATGGAAATAAATACTCCAAGGAAGCTCACTTGAAGTGGACTGGTGAAACTGAGGCAGTGGTGGAAGTAGAGTTTAACTCTTACTGGTACGGTTCTGACCCCCCTCATCTCCTCCCCCCCAAAAAAGTTCCATGTCTAGAGCCCTGCGCAAACATACATTTATACCCGCAGATGTGGATATCTGCAGATAGAAATCGATATCTGCTGAACCACAGGGCTCTCTCCGGAACTGCAGTGGTGAAAGGAGCAGAACGTGTGGCTGCCACTCCCGAGAGCCCACACTGGCAGCTCCTCCGGCATGGCCGTACTGCCCCCAGCCCTGTACTCTGGCAGGGCTGTTCAGACCCCAGACAGGAGATGCAGCTGCACAGAAGGGCTGGGGGCAGTACAACCAGGCCAGAGGAGCTGCCAGTGAGGGGCACTGGCTCCTGGGAGCAGCGGCTCCATGTTCTGCTCCTTTTGCCACTGCGGTTCCCAGGATACAAAACAAAGTGACAACAGTAACATTCTTTGGTACAATTAGTTCTTATCCTATCTCTGATCAGATTTGTACTCACCCGTATTGGAGTTGCCGCCTCTGAAGCCAATTTCCTTTATGGCAAACAAAACATCTTTTGCTGCAGTAAAGTTTTTCAGATAAAATTCAGTTTTTGGATGCTCACTATGTGAAAAAATAAAGCAACCGGTTAAAAAGCAGACATACATGACCAATCTTAAAATAGAAATGAAATGCCTTTTACCCTGCTTAAGGGCAGAATCCAGGGTGCTGAGTTTTGTCAGGAATAGTTGATGATGATATTAATTCTTAAAACAGAGTAGGGACCCTTACCCTTTGCAGTGTCTGTGATTTTCTCAAACAGAGCGGAAGGAATCAAATTCAGAACAGAGGTCTTGGCAGGTAAGGAGAGAATGATTTTCATTAATTGTAAAATGTATTCATTTGCTGTTTTTGTATACTGTTATGGGGACAAATTTTGCTCTCAATTATACCTCTGTAAATAGACCTACTTTTGAGTCACATTGGAGTAAGTCAGAAATGAATTTGGCCAATTTTTCTATTGTTGAATTTGGATCTTAAACATTTGCTAAATATATTTATTTTTTTAAAATTTCTTTTAAATGAAAATAGTTTCAGAGTAATGTAATTTGTATGGATTTTAGATGTGCTAGCTAATTACTCTGTTTAAAAAAAGGAAAATTTTAGCTGCAATGAATTTCACCCTCTGACTCCTAATTTAGGGCAAACAAAACACTAAATTAAAAACTAGTTGTCATGTGAACTGTAAGAAGTACATTTGGTCTCACTTGCAGTTGAAAAGGACAATTGTTATGAAGTCAAGGTCCTGAGGCAGCATCAGATGGACTCCTCTGCCTATGCAGAGTCGGATCTGCACAAGTGGATCTCAGTGCAGGACCAGGACTGAACACTGCTTTTATTGTTTCTTTTTTTGTTTTAAGATAGGGTCATTGGAGGGCAATTGCCTTGATCCATTCCAATTAATAGCTTGATTCTTCAGGGTACTCAACTCCAGCTGACTAGCCCCCAAGACAGCCATATTTGCCCATTAGATAAGTACTCCACTTTTGGGGACTGATTCTCCTCTCATCTTATTTTGCAGTGATGTAACTCCGTTGAGTCCAGGAGGGTTCCTGTTTTAAGTGAGAAGGCCTCAGGCCCTCTGTCTTAATCTCTCTTCAGCATTCCATCCACTCATTTCATAAGACTTTATCCAAGCCTTTCAGTTCAAACAGTTGTTTTGGCCATTTATACATTTCTTGACAAATCCCATGGCTTGGAAGGTTAATTTTTACAAATAAATGAAGCCAAACAATAATAATTCTCCAGGAAGCAAAGTCTTCTTTGCTAATGTGGCCAGCAAGTAATGTTGCAACAATTTTCTTTTCAACTGAACTGGAAAAGCTGACTTGGTAGTTGATGATCATCTTGATAAAATTAAATTCAATTTTTCCCCCCAGAAATTTTTGGATCCTTTTGTTCAGTATCTATTTTAATAACGTTTAGTATTTTTTTGCACAACATTCACACAATATCTGTGATTGTTTCTTGTTGACGGTATTGGTACCTATAATTTAATACAGGCTTCTTGATGAAAGATGTGGGAGAGACCTCACTTGTTAATCCACCAGATATTTCCGTTTTTTGAAGAAACTTCTTTTAGACCAGAAGCAATTGCCAGAGTGGTTGGGCTTTGGAAAATAGTCACCTCACAAAACCATCTGCCCAGGACTTAAATCAAGATAATCCGCAAACAAAAGTGTGTGTGTGTGTGGGGGGCGGGGGGGGGTTAAAGGAAAAAATAAAAGCATTAGGCTATTGGGCTGGCCATTCCAGTGCCTGACAGTTTTATGCTATAAGCCATAATACAACCCAATGTTGTCTTTCCTCCCCCCCCCCTTTTTTTCATTAACATGTTTGGAAGTATCAGTTGCTATAAGCTGATCAAGGATACTTCATTTTTGTGTGGTATTAAAAATTACACATAATATCAAAAATAGCCAAGTTTTAGAACCCCCACTCTGCTGAGATTGTCCTCATCTATATAGATTTTTTTTATTTATGTATTTTACTTTTTTTGGAAGATGAGATACATGCCTGTGAATGGTGCTGGCAGCCCTGAAGGCCCTAAGTCCTCTCCCCAGAGATCAAGGACAGGGCAGGCAGCAAGACAACCTTCTCTCATCCTTCCACATCAACTCGCCTCAAAACTAACATAAAGGAATGCTTGCTGGAGATGAGAGGATAGTTTGTTTTCTAAGCCCAGTCACTCATGGTGGTTGTCAATTAGTCCCAGTTGTGTTTTTGTGCACTGGACACCAGTCCAATCAGAACTGGACTGAAACCACAAACACACTTCTTATAGATGAAACAACTACCATGAAGTAGTTCATACTGTCATTCACTGTGTACCATTATTGGAGTTGGGTATGAACTAGAGACTTAGAAAAGAGAGGCTCTGTGTCCCACTACCATTGTCCTAGCCCAAGTAGTACCCAACCTGAGGTCTGTGGACCAAGAACTGTCCAGAGAGAACTTGCTGGTAGTATGCATAGACCTGTCTGGTAGCATGGTGCTGGCTCTACTCGTTTTCTGCTGCTAAATAATATTAAAAAAAGGCTTAATACTTTCTTAATATTGCTCCTGTTTTCATGGGGATACTACTGGATCATCAGTGGAGGTGTCTGTAAGACTTGTTATTTCTTAACAATGTAGTTCACATTAGAAAAATCTTTAGAAACCCCTGTCCTAAACAATCCAGTCCCCCATAATACATTGATTTTAGTTGGATGTCTCAACTACAACAGTTCCTAAGCAGAATGTTATAACCTATACTACTCAAGCAGTGGTCTGTTGAATAGGATATTTTTATGTTTCAGCCTTCTCATTTTAATAACTCAGTTTCTAGAGTTTTCTTATAATGTTGTAGATACCTGGCTTGTACAACTCCCACATGTGGTCCTTCAGTTCCAATTCTCAGCATCACAGCTATTTTCCCAACAAAGTTCTTCTGCAAATTAAATCTACGCTGCCCAATATTGTAGCTTCCATCAATCAGAAAAGCAATATCCGCTTTACAGTCTGTGAACACGCAAGATAATTAGATTAATTGAAAGTCAAATAAACAGGAATTTGCTTTGCAAGAGTTAGCTATATGGATTCCTACCTTTGTTCCCAACCTTTTTCTCAAGAAGTTTTTTAAGTCGTTTACCTAAAATGTAGGAAACAGCAGAATTATGTAGGGAACAACAGGCTGAATAGCAACAGCATAAACTGAAGCTAGAAGAGGTCAAGACATTAAAGGCTAGGTTCTAACCTTACCATCTGTCCTGTGTAAGAAGTGGCACCTATGTGGGCCTTCCTTGGGCATTCAGAAAACTGTGATTCCAGCCCTGCTTTCCCCCTCATCCTTTTATCATGGTGTATCTCAACTCCTCTTTATGCACCTGGCCAGCTATTTGGCTAGGGGTTGAGGTGGGCAGGGGGAAGGAAAGTCAGGGCTACTCCCAGTGGAGAGTAGCAAGTGAATAACCCACTCTCCTCCCCACAACCAGACTCATAGTCTCTCTTGCACAACTAGATACTGTGACAATCTAGCTCTGAAGGAATTTAGGAGAAAGGTCTTAACACAGAGTAATATGTAGGACAGATTCTGCCAGAGGAAACAACTGCAACTGTGAAGATATTTTTAAAAAGTGCTAAGCTCTCAGAAGAAACTTTGTAGGGCATGAATGTTGGACAGGTTGGTGGATCACAGTGGCATTCCATCCATCAAATGTTAATATGGGGCCAATTGTAGCTTTGCAATTGCCCCATATATGGGACAGTACGCACCTGTACTGCCCCAGGAGCAAAACAGGACTCAAACTCAGTCATGTGCTTCCTAGTTTTCCCTGCCTTCAGGAAAGATATACCTTGCATCAGATCTATATCCTGATGGGAGGGATAGCTCAGTGGTTTGAGCATTGGCCTGCTAAACCCAGGGTTGTGAGTTTAATCCTTGAGGTGGCCACTTAGGGATCTGGGGCAAAAATTGGTCCTGCTAGTGAAGGCAGGGGGCTGGACTCGATGACCTTTCAAGGTCCCTTCCAGTTCTAGGAGATTGGTATATCTCCAATTATTTCCTTTCCTATACCAGGTGCAACACACTTTCTCCAGCATGCTGGTGCAATTACACTAGTTAGTATGTCTGGGGGCAGGGAAGAGGAGCCAAGACTCTGTCCCATTCACCCATCCCTTCTTGATGACTAGTGCCCCTGTGGCAGCTGCTGCTCCTTTTGTACTTCCACCCACAGCACAGGTAGCTGGAGCATCGGAGTAAGGTGTACCTTATACTGTCTTACCCTCCTGTATGGTCCTGAAGGACCAGCTACAATCTGGCCCTATGTTATTAACATGTCACTCACAGTGACAAAATATTGTTACTGCTTCATCTCTGCAAAAAACAATTTAAAGCAAGCTCCTTTGTTTTTGCCACTCTGTGAATATAAGACTCAAGTTATGATAACATGAAGTAAGAATGTTTAGTTGCAGCACAACAGAAAATTGATACTGCTACTTCCATGAAGTTAGAAGTGAAGAGAAAGGAGTTGCTGTAGGAGCCAAGAGGGATTCATGGTTGCTAGAAACTCAGTTTGGTAAAGAGTTTACTTTGTTTTGATCCGAGAATGATTTTCATCAAACCCTTTATGTATGTGTGCTTCTAACAATTATCGTGACGGGCATGATGGACTGGGGATTAGATGTCTTCAAAGCAAGGATTGATTCTTTAACCAGTGAAAATCCTGACAAGGAATTACACCCTTTAGCTACACCCAAGAGTGCATTCACACAAGACTGCCCATCTTTTTTCTGGCTTTGTCCATTACCAATGTATCAACTCCAACTCCAATATTGTGCCAGAATTTTTCCTTACTTTCCTGACTTTGACCAAAATCATGGCTGCTGCTGTTAATTCTTTAAAGTGCAGTAGCTGAACTACAAACACATGGCTGAGTGTAAAATTTGGTGGTGAAAAAGCAGGCACTTAATTTTTGTTATTCATCTTTGTTTTTTCAGAAATACACAGGCTCAAATACTGATAAAGTTATGGCAGCCTTAAACCTGTGGTAATGAGCATCAGTGGTTCCTCCTGACAGGCAAACCTGGGAGAATGAAAACCATTTCCATAGCTTTGTCTACTGTCATATGAGCAGTTATGGGATCATATTGACTTTGAATACAATGTGTAATAAGAATGACTTGGTATTGACTTATTTCCTTTTCAATGTTTCTACATCTGATCTGATCAAGACTGACTACAACTGCATGAATGACAAAATTCTCCAGTCTATCCTTGACAGTGCACCCATCACCATGGTCTGAGGATCTAAACTTCACCAATACGCTGAGTCAGACAGACAACTCTCTCAAATTCCCTCTCTAAAAAGGAATGCATTCGCCTCATTTTCATCTCCATCACTTGATGTAAATGAAAAAGTCCCTGAGCACACAATAGGTTTCCTTCTTCAATTATCTTTGTGACTCCACTGTGTTCACTCAAGTTTCTGCCAGTTTACATCAGCATAACGGAGATTGGAATCAGCCCCATAGATTACAAATACTACCTGATATTGTGTGTTAAGTATATTGGGTAAAAAGTACTGACGTGTAACTTTATTCAAAAGATGAATATGGTCCTATGAGTCTTGCCCTATCAGGCAGCCATTCACACATGAGGGTACATTTTGCATATAGTGTGGAAGGCTTCCCTTGGGAAGATCATCTATTAGAAATGTTTCAAACCTGTGGAGGGGCGTGCTGTTGATAGCGGTCGTCCAGCTGCTTCAAGTGCTCCACTCTTGGTCCCTGTATAGTATTGAAAAGATGAATTCATTGCATCTCACTGCAGTCAAATTCTATTGCAGGTGTTTAAAAAGTAATCAAATTTGAAAAATGTACAGTTGATAAATAATTAGAACACATCTAGTTTATAATGGGCTGTGAGCTAAGGCAAGTACATTTTATAATTTGTAATAAGCAAACTCAGACTGCTATGGCTCCCACTGAAGCCATCTGGATTTGATGTCACTCAGCACCACTCAGAATCAAGGCCTTAATTTGCAGTGGCCACCGTATGGGAATTACTAGTGTTTCATAGACTTGGCAGGTAGAATTTCTGTAAACAGTTTAGAAGCACTACAGACATTTTTAATTCTCCTGTAAAATAATAGTCCAGAAACTACAGAAGCTTTCTTCTGTCGACGTATACTTCTGAAACCAAAGCCGCAATGGACAGCCACAGTTTTGCTAAGGGGCATCCTCAGTTTTGCTAAGGGTCCATCTGACCCAGTGATACCTCTGACCCTGCTTGCCAAAAATCTCTTTTATAATATTCCTTGTCCCAATGCTCTTTAGAGAATGAAAGCCCTAACCAGGCATGATACAGATAGACACATAGCGGAGTCTCTCCTTGCAGGTAGTTTTACTGTATATACTGAAATCATGACAAGGAACAAGTTTCACAGAAGACCAGGTTTTATCTGTCTGCGTGATGGGAGGTAAAGGAGGAAAAAACTTGACTGGCCAGTCTTTAAGATTAAGGTAGATTGCCAAATGCCAGTTAACTGATTGTACAGACAAAATTCTCTTTAAGGATATGTGAACCTACAGTGTAGAGTAGGGGTCGGCAACCTTTCAGACGTGGTGTGCCGAGTCTTCATTTATTCACTCTGATTTAAGGTTTTGCGTGCCAGTAATACATTTTAACGTTTTTAGAAGGTCTCTTTCTCTAAGGGTACGTCCATACTACCTGCCCGGGTCGGCAGATAGCAATCGACTTCTCGGAGTTCGATATATCGCGTCTGATCTAGACGCGATATATCGAACTCCGAACGCGCTCCCGTCGACTCCAGAACTCCACCACCGCGAACGGCGGTGGCGGAGTCGATGGGGGAGCCGCGGACTTCGATCCCGCGCCGTGAGGATGGGTAAGTACTTCGAACTAAGGTACTTCAAGTTCAGCTATGCTATTCGCATAGCTGAACTTGAGTACCTTAGTTCGAACCCCCCCCCAGTGTAGACCAGGCCTAAGTCTATAATATATAACTAAACTATTGTTGTATGTAAAGTAAATAAGGTTTTTTAAATGTTTAAGAAGCTTCATTTAAAATTAAATTAAAATGAGAGTCCCCCGGACCAGTGGCCAGGACCCAGGCAGTGTGAGTGCCACTGAAAATCAGCTCGCGTGCCGCCTTCGGCACCCGTGCCATAGATTGCCTACCCCTGGTGTAGAGATTCAAAGGAGACACTTAAGCACATTATACCTAACTAAGGTCCTGATCCTGTGAGGTACTAAACTCCTATGAGAGTTGAGCGCAGGACAAGACAGGGCCCTAAATGAAAAAACATACAATGTGGTATTACTGACCTACATGATGCCCTATCTTTATTTATTTTCTCACAAAATGAGGATAGGAATTTTCCTGGAGGCCTTTGGCAAGGTTGCTTTTTGCGCCATTTCTCTAGGATGAAGTCTATAGCATTCGGTACACTCAGAACAGTAACAGACTGGTCAATGGGTACTGGTGCCCAGTTCCTCAATGGGAGTTGAATTCAGTGGGAGTTAGGTGCCTACATACCTGCTTTATGTATCAGAGTCAGCGGCAATCATTGACTGAATAGTCCAAATTGGAATAGTATGGTAAGGGGATTATAAGAAAATGGAGGATAAAACAATGAGAAAAGGAGAAAGTCGGTCATTGTTTCTACAGCATGCTGTATAGCCACAGGCCACTGAAAGGCCTGGATAAATTTCTGTTAACATTGCAAATATATGTTACTAAATAATAAATACTTGATCCACCTACCAGCCACTGAGAAAGATGAAGCCCATCTAGTGAGCACCTGAGACTGAATCCCATTAGCATAGACGGCAGAGTAGTTCTCTTGTCCTGGCAGGGTCTGTACCCGTACAGTTCCTCCCGCACTGGTGATCACCCCTCTGGGATAAAAGAGGATGGTCTTACCACAATGCCAACTAAATACTTTACAAGTATACAGTAACATTTTTAAAGAGGCTTTAAGGAAACCCTGGAAAGGACAAGGTCCTTACTTTAAAAATTATTTTACTATTACCAACTACCACTATTTTAACCAACTAAGCTAAGGAAAACTGGGAAAAAAACAACAGCTGAGGTAAGCAAGGATGGACACTGCTGAGACTCCATCTCAGGCGGAGGTGTTTGAGAAGGAACCGAGGATGGGTCACCCATGCAGCTCTATATAGCCATGGTGCAAGCACAAGGCAGAGTAGAGCACGTGCAGGCCGACTGGACACTGCTACCTAAAAATCTCAGATTGAAGGTGCCTGGGGCACATGGACACCTAAAATGGAACGCCCATAGGGACACAACTCAAAGAAGAACCAACGGCTCTGGTCAAAAGAGGTAAATTAGAAAACTATAAGGGGATGGGGTGAAGGTGAGCTCCTAGAATTTCTACTGAACCTGTTCCAGCACAGTGCTGTATGCTTAAATTGGGAACGGTTTAAGAGACTTCTGGTTAGGATTCATGAGTTGTTCTCCCGGGCCCACAAAGGTATAGGTTGTACTGCACTGCTCTAGCTCTAGATTGATACTAGGAGAAACCAACCAATTAAACAGCAACCTCACTGGTTGCCAGTAGAAAAAAGGAAAGCGGCACTACAGGACATTGAGGAAATATATCAGGAAGACATATTGAGCTTTGGGCTATGGGTTCACCCATAGTTCTGGTTAAGAAAAAGGAAGGCAGCACCAGATTCTGGATGGACTATAGAAAATTAAATGAAGTCACTTTAAAGGATTCTTATCCATTACCATGAATAGATAGTACCTCGCATGCTATAGTAGGTTCAGTCTGGTTTTCCACACTGGATCTTAAAAGTGAGTATGGTGAGTGGAAGTGGATCCAAAAGATGGAGAAAAAATTGCTTTCATAGCAGGACAAGCCTCGTGGCAATTTAAAGTGATAGCTTTTGGCTTGTGCAGTGCACCAGCCATATTTGAAATGCTAATGGAGAGGGTAGCACATGGCATGTCCCTCACAGCCTGTCTGTTATGCCCACATGATATCCTGGTGCATGGAAAAAAACCTTTGAACAGGAACCAAACCATTTACAAAATGTCTGTGAGATGCTGAAGGCAGCCAGTTTGAAACTGAAGCTGAAGAAACGTGAGATGTTCCAAAAAAGAGAGACCGACATTAGCACATGATTACTAGGGAGAGATTTTTCACTGACAAAAGAGAATTGAGGTGGTACACAGCTGGCCAACTCCGAGACACTTATAGATGTACTGAGTTTTGCAGGGCTCTGCTATTACAGACGGTTAATTTGAGTATTTAAAAAATGATGACATAAGTTGGGTGGGAAAGGGAAACAACTTCAGTGGTCAGTAGAGTATGATATAAGTGTTTGTTTTCAGAGTTGGAAAAGGCTCCACTGACTGCTCCTGTCTCGGCCTACTTATGTTTCAAACTCGGATGGAAAGGCTGGTGCTTACGGTTTGGTAGAAGTATTGACACAAGAACTCCAAGGACTTGATAGGGTGGTAGCTTATCATAGCAAAAGTCTATATTCTCTTGAGAGAAATTATTGCCCCACCTGAAAAGGAACTCTTAGCAGTGGTTAAATCTATAGAATGTTTTTATCACTATTTGTATGGGAGGAAGTTTATGGTCAGGACAGACCAAGCTTCTCTGCAATGTCTCTTTAGATTCAGAAATCCCGAGGGACAGCTTGCCAGATGGTTGGAGAAACTGCAGTGCTATGATTTCGCAATAGCACACAGCCCTGGCCATATGCATGTTAATGATGATGCCTTGTCCAAGCAGCCTTGCTGCAAACCCTGTCCTAAGAAGGAGAGCAAGGAATTAGTTGCTCAAAGGAATGGGAGTGCTTCCCTTCCTCTAATTCACAAAAGTGCCCATGTTTCTAATTCATCCACTTAACCCTGGGGTGGGGTTGCAGGAATGGACCCAGATCAACTCAAAACTTCCTAAAGAGAGGATCCTGATAGTAGGGTAGCGTGTGACTGGAGAATCACTTTGCAAATGCAGCCACCTTGGAATGTAGTAAACACCACAGTTAAAGCTTTCTAGTCACACTGGCAAAGCTTGGAATTTAATGATTAAATATTGTATAGGAGCAGGGTGAAACCAGAGAGTGATGGATCCAGATACTGGTTGGTTGTGCCAGATACATTGGAAAAGGAGTTTCTGAGGTTATGTCATGATTCAAAACTCCTGGACATTTTGGGGTTACAAAATGCTACAGGAGAATTTCTATTAGGTAACACACAAGCAGGATGTAGAAAGTTGGTGCAGGAAATCTGATCCTTGTGTTACAAAGAAGGGTTCCTCCAAAACTGGGAGTACCCTCTTGCCGCAATATCTTGTGGGGGCATCAATGTAATGCATTGCCATTGACATTCTTGGGCCCTTGCCCTGTGACAAAGGCTGGCGAGTGATATTTGCTGGTAGCTATGGAACTACTTTACAAAGTTGCCTGAGGCTTACCCAATAAGAAATCAAAAGGTTATGACAGTAGCAGAGGTCCTTGTGAATGATTTCTTCACCAGATTTGGGATTCTGAGTGAGTTACACAGAGATTGGGGTGAAACTTTAAAACCAGGGCTTTGGAGCTGTGCTCCAGCTCCAGGCAAAAACCTGCAGCTCCACTGCTCCGGAACTGCTCTCTGCTCCAGCTCCGGGCTCTGCTCCAAAGCCCTGTTTAAAACCAAAGAGTTTCAACAGGGTTGTGAGATTCTAGGGGTCCACAAAACTTGCACCACCCTGGCACATTTGCAGTCTGATGATGATCAAAAGGTTCAACAGGACTTTGGGGGTTCAGCTAGCTACTGTTGTAGAACAGCACCAAGGGGACTAGGACTAGCATATCCCATTCCTTTTGATGGCTTATAGAACAGCAGTCAATGAGAGTACAAAGTGTACTACAGAACGCCTCATGTTTGGGCATGTGCTAAGGCCCACTCCCAGCAAACATTTTGTATGGAGTTTCTGAAGAGGAACAAAAGGATTTCAACGATTTGGATGATGCAGGACCCCTGTAATCCAAGACTGAAAAAGTTCACAGCTTTGCTAGGAAAAATTTGAGAACAGCTGCTGATAAAATGAAAAAAGACTCTGTGACCTGAGGTCAGATGGGGAAACTTTTAAAAGAGGAGATGCTGGTCTGGTTCCACAGTCCTAGGAGAAAAAAGCGTAGGAGCCCTCAACTGGATAAAACTTGGACAGAACCCTACACAGTAGTAACTCAAATAAACAAAGGGGTGTGTAGGATACAGTTTGGTCCCAGGACTAAACCCAAAGTTATCCATAAGGACCACATAAAGCAGTATCAAGGAGTGTAGTGTTTCAAACAGAATGGGCAGGAATTGTCACAGCCAGCAAGTTCCACAGAAACAATAGACATGTCTCAAGAGCACACTGAAACGAAATCCAGGGAGTAAAAAGCCCCAAAGAGATTTGGGAGGGAATAAAATTATTTTATGTTGGGGATGTGAACTGTCCTAACAGACACCATGCATATGTAAATAGTTAATCTGTAATTTGTTAAATTAGTTCTTTTCTTTTTGTTTGGGATGTGTTATTGGGTGTCACCATTTTGGGCCTCATTGAGACTATTGACAAAGCTGAGGTTGATGTTAGGTAGGCGGAATGCACACTTGATATTAGCTGAAATGAAATAACTATTTCTGGTCTCTGTTTCTGTTCCTTGGTTAATGAATTTGGAAAGTTCATTTTCATGATAGCTCAAGATTTCCTTTAAAGGTGAAATTCACCTTATATAGAAGGTCCATGTGGGAGCTAAGCAGTGCAGAAGTGCTTGTGAATTTCTGCCTAAATGAAAAAAACCCACAATTTTTGCTATCAAAACCTGATCTATATTTTTACAGAACCACTGTCTTTTACTCTGGTGCCAATGCCTTGCGTGCCAAGGCTGTTTTGGTTATACTAGAACTTTATACATTTTCCAGGAATGCTTTTAATTCTATTGGTTAACTAATGGTTACCACATTTTTTTCCTGTTGTCCTATCATTGCCTGACAGTGACAATCCACAGAAGTGGGCAGCCCTTTCTCTTGATGAGCTGCACTGTTAGTAATAACCATGGTTTACATTGAGACAGTTCTTTTCATTCCAAAGCGCACACAAACAAAACAGAGGTACATGTAAACCACTGAAATGCAAACACACAGAGGGAACCATCCAATATCTCATTGCGCAATACTGCACGGGAGGGAGAATTTTTGCCCAGGACATCAAAACAAACTAAACAAACTTCACTATTATGAAAGGTATAACTCTAATCCAAAGCCCCCTGAAGTCTATCAACAAGTTCAATTATCTTTAGACCAGGCCCTGGGTAAGCAGACAGGACTCCAGTTTTTAAAGTCTCATCTTCCCCTTCAGAGGCATGGAACAAAATGTATCTATAGTATCGCAGAAGCTGATGAAGAGCCATCTTGACCTTCTCAAATTTTTGGCATGTCTCTTTCCAGAAGGTCTTGATGTATCAAACCCAATTTTTAGACTATTAAGCTATTCCTCCAGATAGTAGAGGTGGCCTTTAAACATGTATCTGACAAAAGCCTTTTTGTCAGATACATGTATAAATCAAATCAAACTATTAACACCTGCTGGAGCAGCCAGTGGTAAGCAAAAACAGTTCTACAGTTCAGAGAAAAGGGAAATCACAGATTTTTGCTTCACAGAAATTGTTTTCCTCTGGATAAATGTTCAGTCAATTTGGAATTCATGATGGTCCTGCCAGGTTTTTCATGTGAAGAGGTGCCCAGCGGCTCCACACAGCTCTCCTCAGTAGCGCATAAGCTACTTAGTTTAAAAAAAATGTTATTTGAGATGATGCCAAGTGCCTGTTCTCTTGACTGGGCTCAGAGTAACGTAATGTTCAGATCGATGCAATTGTCTAGGGAAGGACAAGTCCGATGCCAAAACACAGTCCATGCAAGTGGATAGAGATGATGTTATCATGCAAGGACAGGAAAAAACACGTCAAAATGAAAGGAAATTGATATTCTCTTTTAACTATGGAGTCAATGTTCCAGTGGAAAAACATAAATATCAAGGAGCCCAGAGCTGAGGCTGAGCCCTTAACAAAAGTGTGTACTCATTTGACTCAGTCCAGAAATCTAAAGGCAAACTTCTCCTAGCATGTTTCGATGCTAATAGTTTTGCTCCCCAGTTGATGTTTATGGGAAATCTACATGTGCTATACAGGGACAGAGCAGGATCTGACAGAAGTCAGGATCTGATAGGGGATACAGAGATATATCTCTGAGAAGGCAATTTTGCCCTGGAAGTTTCCATGATAAGAAGCACTTTTCACCATGACTACACTCATGTTTTTAAGTAGTTAATTACAGATGTCATTTCTGATGGAACCAAAGGATGAAAACAGAACCCCAAGTGATGACAGCTGAATTAACTTGGCTCCCATCTTTTTCTCCCTACTCCCTGACTTCTAGCTGCTAATGCAACTCCTTCCATCTCCTTCCTTCCCTGTGGCCACAAGAAGCGGCATCCTTCCCAACTGCAGCTTGCTGCTGCTGGCCTGCCTGTATTCTCCATCTTTGACCCAGAGCTGTTCTGGGTTCAGTGCCAGCTTCTTCCTACAACACAGGTTCTGTTGTCTCTGCTTCCACTGCACTTCATGTTTCTGGCATGACTTAGGAACAAGACCCCCCCAGCAGGAGCAGGCAGTGGGCCAAAGTTTCCCAACAGACCTAACTGCCCAGAAGTGCATTCCTCTGGCCAAACAAACTCTCTGCCAATTTTCTCCTAGTGACCACCACAACTCAGGAAATTCTCATACCCCTTGGGATTAGCCTGTGTCCTAAAGACTAATATAGCTAACTTGGTAAAAGTGTGACATTTCTTGTGACACTGGCAGTATGGGAATCCAGTGTCAGACTTGAGGCATGTTCCACCTCTGACTAGGCTTTAAAAGTTATCTAAAAATTAACATATTGGGCCAGATCCTTAGCTGGTGTAATTTGGAATCTAGGCCACTATTACCCCAGCTGAGGATCTGGTCCTCAATTTTGCCTTCTGATTATTAATCCAACTAATGTTTCATGGGTAGCTTTAGCTCAGTTCCTCATGCCTAGGCATAATCATCATCAGTAGGTTCCCTTCCACTTCCCATGACAGAGCTATACCTTTTATTGTCTAGTCAGGAAAAGGCTGGTGATGTTCCATATCTTGACAGTAATTAGGCATATTAAAAGGAAAGGAAGGATTTAATACAATAACCGAAATGGGCACAAAACCTCACATCAGTTACAGTATAGGGAATTATTTGGGGCCATATTCTACAGTCATTACACTTGTCAAATAGTATTACTCTAGCAAGTAGTCCATTGAGTAAAGGGGACTACTCGTGTGAGGAAGGATTGGAGAATCCAGCCCTGAATTAGTGATGGGTTAGTTCCAAATCCTGACTCCAGATTTGCATCTAAACTGTCACATGGGCCTATTTTTTATTCAAATACAGTTTTACTGTGAAGAATTCTTTCATTTTTGGTTGCAAAGTCAGTTCTTTAATAACTTGCATTAAAAGTTTTTACAGCACGTTCTTGTGCTGTTAACTTTTTAAAATCTAAAGTACTGTACTGTATTGTATTTGTACTCACTAAAAAGCATAAAAACTAGTTGCGTAGCTTTCAGGAAACATACACAATACTATTGTACAGCAAGTAAATGCCTCTACAAACTGGGATTTCAAGAAGAGTTCAGTACATGTGTAGAGGGTAGTATATTGCCCATTGCCTAACCCTGGTTGGGAGTGTGGTGGGAGTTTAAATTTCCCCAGCACAACCTCCCCATGCTCATGCTTTACACAGGTGAAGTGGTTTTTCACCCTAAAAGAATAAGCAAAAACACCAGAGAAGAAATAATTTCTTAAAAGAATAATAATTAGAGTTTAGGTGTTGGGGTTTTTTTTCTTCTTTTTAAAGCAGAGGTTAAAACTAGATTATTCTCCTGAAACTGGGCCAGTACCATTAGTATGTAATGTGAGATGCAGTGAGGAGGTTTTTTTCGTTTGTTTTAAAGTTTTACATGGAATGTATAGATTGAGATATGCAGCATTACAGAAGGGAACTGTGCAGCAAAACCAAGCACGAACAAGTTTGGTTGTGCCTATTCCTGCTCCTTTATGATGCATAGAGAGAGCCTCAAATTTTTATCAAGTTTTCTGCTTGTGTAATTGACACTACTGCTGCCAGCAGTGGGGTTTGAACTTGAGACCTCTAAGGCTAATAGTATGAGCCAGCTAAACACTTTATTGCTTAGCTGGAAAAGTGGCAGATGTATTAACATATTTTATAGACCAGCTACTAGGGAGGGACAAAGATCCACATGTTCATAATTCATTCTTAGGGAAGAAAGAGAGTATACAGATAAAAACAAATGAAGTATATTAAGCTGTGAAAAAAAAAAGTCCTATGCCCACACAATATTTTTGGGCTGTGAGAACTGCTGCTCTCAAGAATCATATTACTGGAAATAGGCAAAAGAACTTTACCGTTACTGTAACTTGCCTAATCATTGCAGTATGTGAGTGCATAATTAGAGTCAAATACAAATAGTCAGATACTATTCAAATACTGCTTGTTCTTCTGAAGTGTGTAGGAGGCTGGTTTGCCTATAAACGTAATAAAATAAGTTCTTTTTATGTACCTGCAGAATCTTTGACTGAAATCTATGCTACAAGCATTGTTAATCATAGAATAGAATAGAATATTCATAGGTTGGAAGAGACCTCAGGAGGTCATCTAGTCCAATCCCCTTCTCAAAGCAGGACCAACACCAACTAAATCATCCCAACCAGGGCTTTGTAAAGCCAGGCCTTAAAAATCTCTAAGGATGGCAATTCCACCCTTCCCACACCCCAGTAACCCATTTCAGTGCTTCACCACCCTCCTAGTGAAATAGTGTTTCCTAGTATCCAACCTAGACATCCCCCCTGAAACTTGTGACCATTGCTTCTTGTTCTGTCATCTGTCACCACTGAGAAAAGCTGAGCTTCATCCTCTTTGGAACCCCCCTTCAAGTAGCTGAAGGCTGCTATCAAATCCCCCCTCACTCTTCTTCTGTAGACTAAATAACCCCCATTCCCTCAGCCTCATCTTGTAAGTCATGTGCCCCAGCCAATCACATGCAGTAGGACAAATCCTTCCTTAGAACATAGATGTTCCCCCAAATTTTAACCCCAAGAGCTACATAGTGCACAAAAACTACACTATAATTTGAGTAATTTTGTTTTAAGGTCATAACATGCTACATTACCTAACTTCCATAATTAATTACCCTTAAAAGGAAACAAATTATTTCTTTTAAAAATTATATTTAATACTGAAATATTTCTAACCCACACTAAATGCCTGATGGCCCGTATAGTGACAGTAATTAAAAATATATTCAAAATCCTTTTCTTGCTATCCAAATACCCAGATTCATATGCAAAATTTTGCAGCAACATAAGTGGTGGTGTACATTACACATTGTGTAAACTGTAGTCATGAAAACAAATATAATTGGTAAATTAATGTAAATTGATTGATTAATATTGAGCTTGTATGCTGCATGCAGTAAATTCACCCTGATCATTGTTGTGTCAGCTTAAACTGGGACTGAAATTGACTTGAGCAGTGTTGAGAATGGTGTGGCATAAGAAAGGAGGAGAGCGGAAGCCTACTTTATCTTACACCTTCCAACTAGTAACTTTTCAGGCTATAGTCTGCTCACTTCCACCTCCCATATCTATAAATTATACTCATTGCGCACCAGTTGCCAGGCTAGTGCAAGTTATTCTACTTTGCCATTTACACCAGTTTTAAGAGCATCTTTGTATCATTATTGTCACTGTTGAATTTGTCCCAGAGACTTTATGAAAGTTACAGCCACTTACTCCAAGCTGTATTTGACTTGAAGTCTTTTAATGACATTTTGTCGGTGTGTTTTGAGAATTGTCAGGAATATCCATAATTCGGGTGGCAGCCAAAGGTTACAACTGAAAAATATAGTTAATTTCTAAAATATGTTTCCTTGTCATCTTGATTAGTAGTCTTCTAGCTTACCTGTGAATGGCAGCGCCACAGATGCTGGAAAGGGAGGCATAAACTACATTCCCAAAGACATAGAACTGCCATAGCGGGCAGTCTGCTGGACAGAGGACATCTGCTCTCTCCTTTCTGAGGTCAACTCCCCTTGTAAGGCATGTGATGGTAGTGGGGGCTAAAGAGGAAAAGAAAAAATTGAGCTCTGAGGCTTGAACAGCCTATTATAATGAATCTGGAGGATCATTTCCAATCTACCCACCGTATCTCAGTTTAAAGCACACATTTTAATTTGAATTTAAGCTACAGCCTTGTCTTGTACTGCAGTCTGGCTTTAAGGATTCGGTCACAGCATATATCATGGGCAATGACAAGGAAGATTACACACTCTTGTTTCACAATCATGTTGGAAAAAGCAAGAACCAACAAGAAATGATTGAAAGCACTGAGCTACATTCAGCAGAGGACAACACAGATGATGGTGGAAAGCTGGAGGGCATTGGAGGAGAAAGGCACCAGCAGTTCAAAGCAGCAGCAGCAGCTTTCTCTATTACTAGGGCATACGGGCATGAGGAAGGCTGCTCAGAGCCAATGAACCCCCAAAAGTGGGCAGCACTGTCCATGAAAGGAACGAGGGTCAGGGATGTTTTGACTCAGACTGTCCGCTGGACAGCCTCCACCAACAGAGCTCCTAAGAAGCTCTCAGCAGAAGCTGAAGCCACCATCCAAGATGGAATTCATAAGAGAAGGTGACAATGGTACCACCTTCACTTCACTTCACTTCACTTCACTCCCATTAAGACTATCAGAAAAATTTAGGCCAGTGCAGTGAGGTTAGATATTCATCTGTCTGCCTCAGCAAGAGTGAATTAGGTCTATTATTGCAAAGCTACCTATTTCTAGAACATGTAAACCACTGCCATGGAGAGTATAGGAGAGACAAGGTGGGTCCATCTTTTAATGGACCAACTTCTGCTGGTGGAAGGTACAAGCTTTTGAGCTTCACAGAGCTTGTCTTCATAGACAGTACAGAAAGCTTAGTGCAAATAACTGAAGCTGCTTTTAGTCAGTCTTTTAAAACAAATGTCATCCTTAAGTAACAAAGGACACAGTGAAAACAAGTCAACCGCGTGGTCAATAGACATAGATAAAATGTAACTTGGCAAAGTGAAAACTTCATGTTTGTCTTTGGCTGGGATTTTGAAAAGCACCTCAGTGAGTCAGGTACCTTTGTCCCATGGGAAGTTGCTGTCTTTTACTTCTGTTTTTTCTATTGTTAGCTCAGGCATATTATTTTCTCTTTTTAGCAACAATAACTATTTAACATACAGTACCTTACATTTTGTATAGTAGCTAAAATATACCATAAACATTCAATCATTAAGATTAGCATAAGAAAATTTACTTAAATATTTAAATAATAAATAAAGTTGAAAAGAAATTACAACAGCCAATATACTACTTCAGTTACTGTAGACAGTTCCCTGCATCAAATATATTCCCACTTTCTGAGATTCCTAAATACAGCTGTGCAAATCACAAGTACCTAAAGCTATTTTCCAGAGAGGCTTTCCATTATGTAAGTATACAAAGGGAAAGCCAAGTTATTTTACAAGATATTTCTATGTAATGGAAATGGATGGTCAAACGACTTAACTGGATGTAGGGGTCTGGTTGAGACAGTATGCCATATTAGCACTTCTCTTTTATCTCCATCAATGTCTGCAAAATTTATTTTTTATTAAAACCTAAAAATATTACTTGGTAAATTTTTGAACTGGTGAAGACATTTTTCAAATATGAACCTATGTCATAATTCATCTTCAGAGAAACAATAGTTCTAAAATGTGTGAACTGCTCCATTTCTCTCACTATGCTGTATGATGTTAATTCTGAAGTATAATGATGGTTACCATAAGGGGCAAGTTTTCAAAACTGAAAATCTGAAAGCCTTGCACCTACATTGTGTGAACAATTACTGTGACTGTATGTGGGAATTTGGCAGTTAGTCATGCAATGATTTTAGATGGCTTACCATATGCAAATATACGTATGGTAACAGCACACAAATGTAGGGTCACTCCTGTGCACACATTTTTTGCATGAGGATCAAGCCTAGTTCTTTTGAGAACTTGGTATTTAATGTGCAACATCATTAACTATTCTATCCCCAGTCAACGTAGCACATCCAACTAGTGTGGGAGTGTGGCAAACTTGGGATTTTTTCAGGAGTAACATCACTTCTGCCTCACAATCTGACCCCTGACTGGATACCGATATTGACTTTCTAAGAACAAATCTTGCCCCTGATGTCTTTGCAACAGATTTTTTTACTCTCCATTAACTACTGTATCATCAGCTATTCAGCCTATAGGCCTAAAATGTAGAAATTCTACCAGCATAAAGAAAAAACCATGTTAAATGGATCTGAATAGATTCCAAGGCCAGAAGGGACCATTGTGATCATCTAGTCTGACCTCCTGTAGGCCACTGAACTTCCCCAGTAACTTCCTAGAGCATACAAAATAGTTCTTTACCAGCTTCACCAGTACATACCCTGGGCTGCAGAGGTTTTTAGGGGGGTCTGGGACTAACTCTGTAAGTGAGGCCCCCCCTCATCATGAGAGGAGGCCCAGATGGGGAATTGGGGGGGTCCACCTGGCAGCAGCAGCTTGATTCGTGTCATGAGGGTCTGAGCCCGGCTCCCCACTCTGGGCATTGTGACCTGGACATCATGACAGAGGGGCTGCTGGGCCAAATTTCAGTGAGTGTTGCTGTGACCCGGTGCACCAGGTTGCAGCACTACTTGCTTTGGGGGTCCTCTCAAATAGGAAGTCCTGGGGCAAACTCCCCCTTCTCCCCCTCTGGGACAGCCCTATCCATATCACTCATACTTGCAGCAAAGATCACATGTGATACTATTACTAAAACTGCTTTACCTTGGGATCACAGCAAACAATTCTGTTTTTCATTAGCATATTGAACATACTGCATGCCAGTGAGACCACCCAGAAAGTCACATTTTTATCTCATTTATTATTTTATAAATGTGTTAGTTTAGATTTTTATCAATGCATTTGCCAGTAAGGGCCTTATTTTCAAAATAGAAGAAGTGCTAGGAACAGAAATGCAGGAGGAGTTGTGAGATAACTTTCTGGATATTTCTGTGTGCAAATACCATATTACACATTTAATCACAGTAATTGTGTGTACCAGATACGCATGCAGTTTTGCAGAAGAGCCTTGGCATCTGATATTTTGAAAATTAAACCTATAATATGAGAGACTTAAAATGGGGAAGGGGAAGGAGTGAAATGAGGACCTCTAAGCTTTGTCAAATCATTTAAAATACTTTTTTTTGGATATTTATGAAATGTTTTTGTTTTACTTAAAAAAAAAAGTTAACATCTTTCTGTGCCTCTAGGGTCCATCTTGTCCTATTTATATTGTAGGATCTTCAGGGCAGGGACAGGGACTTTTAAAATTTGAGTCTTATACAGAACTAAGCATATTTTTAGTGCTTCTAATTCTCTGGAAGTGACAGCCACAGCACTTAAATTCTGCATTACTCTCTGGGTACTACTTGCTTTCAGATATAATACTTACATTGGGTCAGAGCCTAAGCCACAGGGTATTATTATTCAGAAAGCTCATACCACTTGCCTCAAAAATATTTCCAGTATATAAGGCAATTGTACTTGAACAAACAGGTTAAGTTTAATCCAGACTGGGTTTTTTTTAAATGTAAAGGAAACAATTTTATCTCTGTAAATAGTTTCATATGATTTTCAGATTTAAAAGTAGCAGGTCCAAAAATTTGACTAAATATTTCCAGGAAAGCAAATGGCTAAAATAAAATCAAGAGCATACTGGCAATGAGGGTATAACTCCTCTTCTATAAATAATGTAAGGAAGTGTCTTCAGGCTAAGAGATTCCCCATTTTTTGTTACAGTCATGACAATACTCCTATCCAATTCCATTAGTATCAATGGGAACCGTGTACACTTCCAAGAGCAGATGAGGCAGGTGGCCTGGTATAATTGTTTAAGTACAAGTCTGGAAGTCCAAAGCTCTATTCTCATTTCCCTTGCTGACTGGATAACACATCATGGGATTACCTGGTTGTCAGAGGTGCTGAGCAGTACAACCCCAGCTCCCACTGATATCAAGTACCTTTGAAATTCTGGTCATTAACTTCTCATTCTCAGTTTCTACAGCTATAAAAGGGGCACAAATATTTACCAGCCTCAAAGGAGTGTTGTGGGGATTAAGTAGTTAGAGTCTGTAAGGAACTTTGAACCCACAAAGTGCTTACAAAAATCCTCTGTAGTATAATTAATTAGAGTTCCCACAGTCTCCCTTCCCCAATGATCTCAGTTATTTAAAGATACTACTGTACCCATCACTACAAGTGAGCAACCTAAAGGTCTTTTCCTCTGGCTCACTGACACTATTATATAGTCCACTCTCTGCTTCATGCCAGCCCATTGTGTGCAAGGTTGTAGAGCTAGTCTGTCCCTGTGATAAGAGAAACAGATTTTCCTTTTGATTATAATTTGTTATTTTAAGTTCCTCTCAGGGAATTAGTTACATCTTTTTTGGTTTAATCTTCATAAATTCATGGCTATGTAATGGTGCCTGTTGCCATGATGCTGATGTGTCCTGATAGTCCCTTGCCTGGCTTTCCTCTTTCATTTGTCATGTGTCTTGGTAATCTATGGAAAATTCAGCATGCTCTTTGATTTTAATTGACTTTCTGAAATTCACATTACTCATATTTGCAAGCAATTAAACTGGCTCCTGGTGAAATGGCTAATTTAGGGACAAATGCAGGAATCTAGCATTCAACCCAAATAGTGAGATGTACACAGGTTATCTCTAAGAGATACCTCTCCACAGACTGCTGTGCAGCTACAGAGCCACTGCACAGGGTATCTCAGCTCTGGTGGCTGAGATAACATGTTGTACCCCACACATGCATCACAGTAGTGATTTTGGGAACAGAGGAAGGGCCAAAGGGTCAAGAGCCTCTGGTCCTCCCACAATGCCTCTCTCAGCTGCACAGTGATATGCATTTCTTGCATAGCCCTTCCCCCAAACAATCCAACTCCTTTCCTAGTTCAGAAGAACTACATCAATTCTGCTGCCAGGAAGAACTCTGCAGCCACAGACATGGGAGCTGGATTTGATTCATAGTCTCACCCTTTCCATACTTGTATGGTCTAATAAGTTTTCCTCTACTTTTAAATGTTCATTTGTAGACCTCCACCAGTCTCCCCATGTTACAGTTAATATTACTGTTATGTTTGTATTGTTCTTCTCCAGTACAGCAATTTGGTATATGCATAATTAATAATAATTTAGAAATTAATAATCATTTTGGTCTGATGCCAAACTTTTTACCTTCTTAAGTACACATCCAAATTCAACACTGAGGATAAAGCCTGTTCAATGCATTAAAACATTTGAAACATAGAGAGGTCCTTTTAAATATTCAGTGGTTTGACTATCTGTGCCTACCTTAACTGCAAATAACAATTGTAGTAGATAAATGCTAATGAAAATAGTTACCCATAAGTTACACTCCTAAGTATTTTTCACTCGATCCCCGTTCTATTTCTGAATGAATTTGATAGAACTTTCCCTTAATTTCATGAAAATGTTTTGTGATGGGAATTTGAAAACCTAGACCCTAAATCTAATTACGTTGCAGGAGAAAAGCTTATCTTGCAATTTATCATCACAGATCCATTCATGTCCACTATAGACTCCCAGTGGCATTTGGAGTGCACAGTGAATGAAGGATTGGGTTTTAAAAACTCCAAGAAAATGACCAAACTTCCACTCTATCATGGCTTGCACATACACTCTATACGTCACAGAAACACAACACCTCAGAATATTGTGTGGAAACACACTGTATTTCTTCCTGATTAAAACATGATTTAATGGAGGAAGTTCCATGTAGAAAGATAAGGATGGATGTCTTGCTTCAGTGCTGGACCTACAAAAGACAAGGGAGAACCTATTACAAAGGCGTTTAAGTCTGTCTTCTCTCCTATGACATCCATCAAATAACCATACTATAGGCTTAAACATTTTGTGACTCAAGAACCTCTTAATGCCACCTGGCAAGGGAGTGCAGAAGGGTTACAGGAATCTCCTGATTCTCGTGTGTGCATTCTGGTTCACCAAAGAATGCCATCTGAGGTCTCAAATGAAAGCAAGTGTCACACCAGACAGCAATATCACTGTGAAATGTATGTACAGATGCTATGTAAAGAATTATGTATATATTAGGGCTTTCAAACGATTAAAAATATTCATTGCAAGATTAATCATGCAATTAATCGTACTGTTAATAATAGAATATTTAAATATTTTTGGATATTTTCTACATTTTCATATTGATTTCAGTTACAACACAGAACACAAAGTTTACAGTGCTCATTTTATATTTATTTTTATTACAACTATTTGTGCTATAAAAACCAAAAGAAATAGTATTTTTCAACTCATCTCAGACAACTACTATAATACAATCTCTTTATCATGAAAGTTGAACTTACAAATGTAGAACTATGTACAAAAAATAACTGCATTCAAAAATAAAACAAAGTAAAACTTTAGAGCCTACAAGTCCACTCAGTCCTACTTCTTGTTCAGTCAGTCACTCAGACAAACAAGTTTGTTTACATTTGCAGAAGATAATGCTGCCCACTTCTTATTTACAATATCACCTGAAAGTGAGAACAGGTGTTCACATGGCACTGTTGTAGCCGGTGTCTTAAGATATATTAAATATATGCCAGATGTATTAAAGATTCGTATGTCCCTTCATGCTTCAACCACCATTCTAGAGGATATGTTTGCAGGATTCTGCTCGATAACAATTCAAAGCAGTGCAGACCGATGTATGTTCACTTTCATCATCTGAGTCAGATGCCACCAGCAAAAGGTTGATTTTCTTTTTTGGTCGTTCGGGTTCTGTAGTTTCCACATCAGCAGGGCCGGCTCCAGTGTTTTTGCCACCCGAAGCGGCGAAGAAAAAAAAAAAGCCATGATCGGCAGCACTTCGGTGGCGGTAGACCGTTCTTTGGCTGCAATTTGGCGGCAGGTCCTTCCCTCTGAGAGGGACTGAGGGACCTGCCGCAAAAGAGCCAGATGTGCGGCCCCTTTCCGTTGGCCGCCCCAAGCACCTGCTTGCTGCGCTGGTGCCTAAAGCCAGCTCTGCACATCAGAGTGTTACTCTTTTAAGACTTCTGAAAGCATGCTCCAAACCTCATCCTTCTCAGATTTTGGAAGGCACTTCAGATTCTTAAACCTTGGGTCAAGAACCAGGAGCCATTTTAATTGCTTGCAAATATGAGTAATATGAATTTTAGAAATCTCACATTGGTACCTTCTTTGTGTTTTGTCAAATCTGCAGCGAAAGTGTTCTTAAAACGAACATGTGCTGGGTCATCATCCGAGAGTGCTATAACATGAAATATATGGCAGAATTCCAGTAAAACAGACCAGGAGATATACAACTCTTCCCCCAAGAAGTTCAGTCACAAATTTAATTAACACTTTTTTTTTTTAACAAGCATCATCAGCATGCAAGCATGTCCTCTAGAATGGTGGCCGAAGCATGAAGGGGCATACAAATGTTTAGCATATCTGGCATGTAAATACCTTGCATTGCTGGCTACAAAAGTGCCATGTGAACACATGTTCTCACTTTCAGGTGACATTGTAAATAAGAAGCCAGCCGCATTATCGCCCGTAAATGTAAACAAACTTGTCTGTTTTAGTGATTGGCTGAACAAGAAGTAGGACTGAGTGGACTTGTAGGCTCTAAAGTTTTATATTGTTTTGTTTTTGAGTGCAGTTATGTAACAAAAAAAATCTACATTTGTAAGTTGCACTTTCACAATAAAGAGTTTGCACTACAGTATGACGTGAATTGAAAAATATTTTGTTTATCATTTTTACAGTGGAAATATTTGTAATAAAATAATATAAAGTGCACACTGTACACTTTGTATCCTGTGTTGTAATTGAAATCAATACATTTGAAAATGTAGAAAAACGTCAAAAAATATTTAATAAATTTTAATGGGCAGTCCATGTTAAAAAGTGAGATTAAAACTGCTATTAACTCAAAAAAATTAATCGTGTTAAAAAAATTAATCACGATTAATCACGTGAGTTAACTGTGATTAATTGACAGTCCTAATATATATATATATATATATATTCTTAAAGTTTGTATCAACGTGTTAACCTGTTTTTCACCTTTTCTGGTGACTATCTGTCAGACAGGAGATATCGATTCATCTATCTGTTTACATGTGAACTGAGTATTGTTTCATTCAGAATGGGTTCCCTATCACCAGTCTGAACTGAATGCAAATGAAGGATTGTAAAAAAGAACTGCCAGGAAGGGAAACACACTTTAGATGTGGAGATAGAGAACTTTATCTTGAGGTGCATATAGGAGATTTGCTTGAGTATATTGGGTGGGGCAAAGAGCCTGAACAGACATCCTTCACCGAGGAAGAAAAAGGACAGCACTTTTGCTTCATAAATGAAGGGTCTAGGCCAGGCTTGGTTGAAAATGCTAGAGAATTTAGGGTGAGTTAAGTTTCTTTAGACAAAAGTGTAACTTGCTAGTTTAATCTCTAGAAAGCGAGTTATGATTTTGTTTTTTATGCACCCATTTGTCTCCAAAGTTCTTATTCATTATTATTTGAATCTCTAATCTTTGATAATAAATGTATTACTGTTTTCACTATAAATATATCTAAGTGCTGTGGTGTTAAACAAAGTGCTGTCCTGAGTTACAAGATGGTGTACACTGTTCCTTTGGGAACAGCAGACCTGGTAATTCTGTGAGTGTTCAGTGGATAAGGGCTGGACATTACAGGGAACACTGAGTATTCGGGCATGGGTCTGTGCTTGAACAGAAGGAGTGAGGCCTACAGGGGTCTGGAAGGCAGCGCTTGTGCTGCTAGAGGCCACTAGTTTCAGAGAACTGACCCACAGCAGGCACAGACATAGCTGCTTCGTGCTAAGGGGCAGGCAGTGGTGAGGTGCTTCACAACCCTGGATACCCCTAGGATGCATCACACATTCTATAGCTTGTCTATCCAGTACTTTCCTAAATTACCATCTTTGCACTATACAGTTCTGCTACTTATTACTGCAAAAAAATGACCAACTTTCACACAACTGTCAAATGAGTCACTAAACATTTAAAGGGAGTCTTATCAAGGTAAAATCCACAACTAAATGTTGGGCTATGTTGCCCTGTGTTGCTTGGGTATAGGAGAGAGCAGAATCTGTCCCAATATATTTAAAGAACAGTTTCATTGTAAACTATCATAAAGCCAGGGATTATGAAGAGTGAAATAGCTTTCAGTCATGTCACTGCTTATGCTGTTTTTTTCCTTTTGCTGTTTTTGTACTGCTTGGACAGTGAAACTGAAGTATTCACTTTCCTTTTCTGCCTCAAGCCTTCAAACAAGCAAGCATGTGTTTAAATTACACAGAGAAATAGTCCCACACGTCTTGTCTATACTGGGAAAATGCATCATGTTGGAAAACATGTTAACTAACAGGTTTATACTAACACAATTTTGCCCTGAGCATAGACAAGGATAACTGGGTTTTAAAATGTGTTAACCGGTCATGGCTATGTTGGCTGGGTTTTTGTTTGTTTGTTTTGACATTTCATTTATACTGTTTTGTTTCCTTTTGAACAGCCTAGGGTTAACTAAGACCAGCTAACAAATTACCAACATACACAGGTGTTTCCAGGATTGGGCAGATATGGTCAGTTTCATTTGTGGCATCTAGAGGCTAATCCAGCTCCCACTGAAGTGAGCTGAAATATTCCTATGGATTTCAATGGGATCAGTAGGCTCAAGAGTAAAAATTTTGAAAGCACCTAAGTGATTTGGGAGCCTAAATCCCTTTGACTTTCAGTGAGACTTAGGTTCTTAAGTCACTTTTGAAAATGGGATGTAGGTGGTTTTGAAAATGTTGCCCCAAACCTCTGATGCGCTAATGTCATGTTGTTGAGTGAGTGTGGGTGGGGAAATATTTTTTAAACTTTTCATTTTTTTAAATGCATACAAATTTCTGTTAATATTACCTTATGGAAAACCATTTAAAGCAAACCTAAGCAAGGGCATAAATTAAATTGCCAGTGTCCCTTTAATATCTCTTTAGTTGCTTTGACAGAGACCTTTAATTTACAGGACTTTATCCCAGTTAGGAAGGATCCTAAAGAGTTCTTCTATTGTTCCCTGCCAGTGTCGCAAGCTATTCCCTCTCTTTATATTGACCTGCAAAAGAAACGGGCAAAATTGATCCTGGTTTAGGTTCTGCATTACAGCCTAGTTAGGAGGTCCTCAGTAATGATTTGTATCTAGCAATTGGACACCAGGCCATCATACTAACATTAAAGAGTTTGCCAAAAGTTAAAACAAATAAACAAACAAAAATAGCAAAAGAAATTCTTATATGATACATACGAATTTGAAGTCACTCACCATTTGGGGTCAGGATGATGCTCTGCTTCCAGGACACTCATTGCTGGACAGGAGCGATTCTGGATCCTTTCTTTTGCCCTTGCTTCTCTCCCATTGATGGAGGGAATAGACAGAGTTTCATTTGGGAACATGGTCCCCAAGCCAAAGTGGTTGCACTCCTTAGTTGCTCAACTGATTTGCCTTCTTTAGTTTTTCTACTGCCATGTGTCCACTTGGATGTGATTCCGACTCCATGGAGTCACCGTTCTCCCAACAGCAGAGTTTCACTCATCCGTGACACTTGTCAATATGCCACCCATAGTCTGTTGGGCACTTTCTATATGTCTCTTCCCTTCCAGGGTAAAATCATGGCAGAACAGGCTTATAATGTTTGCATTGAGTCTTATAGTCATAATATGTTTGTAGGTTGTCTGATGACAAATCCTTTTTAAGCTTTGTGAGTATGTCTCACTCTCTCATATACATACACTACTACATTTACCGTTCAGTTTGTTACACTATAGAGAAGTTAGATACCTTTGCCTCCTGGAAATACCAACCCCCTCCATTCTCCATCTCCTTCTATGCTTCTCACTTTTAAAAGACAAGTCTTGTCATATAGCTACAAACCTATGTTCTCCCCTCAAAGAATTATGTCAAAATAATATGGAACCAACAAAACAAAACAAACATTCTACACAACATTGCTCAATCATTTTACTTTTTGTCGTATGCTATCTCCCATGTTTGATCTGTTTAGTTTATTAGCTTTTTGGAGCAGGTATCTTGTTTATCTAGCACATTATTGGTACTAAAGAATAAAATAATAAAAATACAATAAAAATATTTTTCTTGTGTATCATTGTATCTGGATAATCCCATTTGCAAGCTGTGTTTTGTTTACTTTTTTGGCTAGAGAGAGGGAGGATAATATAAGTTCAGAAGGAAGTGTTAGTTAACAGTTATCCCATCACGAAATTCTCTTTCACAACCGGATAGTATGCAGGGAAGGAAAGGCTGGTGCTACATCCCATCCCATCCCATCTCATCTGGAAACAGCATTGTTTTTTCCCTTCAATATAGACGTGGATTTCAGAGCACTTTGAAAATCCAGTTTTGAATAGAAATGGTGCTGCAGTCTTAACTCTGGAGCAGCTAGCAGTGGCTCAGTAACTCAATGACGGCACGATAGGGTAAAGAGACGCAGTTAGCATCTAGATTCAACAAATAAATAGTTCTAGGAGCTCTGAGATGTGATCCCATCAATGTGGTTTTAGTCTGAATATTTGCGTGTTTTACAGAATCTGCTAATACTATGCGAAAAGCAAGGTCACGCTGGTGCTAGACTTTATATAAAAGAAAAAGGCTACTGTGTGTTCAGTCATTTCTTACCTTAGAGCATAAACAAATTCCCGGTAGCCCATACACAAAGAATTATTATTTTCCTATCACCGTTAAAGTAAGAAATTTTCAGGTGAGATAGAAAAGGATTCTACAATCACAAGCCAGGCTGCTTTTGTACGTGGTTTAACTTGCACTTGGTGTGTGACTATTAAAGCCGTGAATAGTTACAGAGATGCTTGAACGCCCCACAATTAGACATTTTAAACTAATCTAAATAATGAAAAAAAGTTCGCTTGGAAAAACCAAGCGCAAATTTGTATTTAGCAATTGCGGAATTCCCTTAAGTCAAGCCCTACGCTGGAAATGTATGTCCGGGGTTGTAGCGGGAGATGATCGCTAGTGTGTCGAACTGGCTCAGCCCTGCAGAGACCCACTTTAGAGGCACCATCAGTTGGAGACCCATGAAGGGTCCTATGTAAAAACCGGAGTCTCTGAGACATAACGGAGACGAATAACTCACCCGAGCCGTCGCTTGCCCGCCCCGGGCTGGCCAGCAGGAAGCCACCTGTAATCAGAGACGCAGAGGGGTTCAGTAGCGGCCCCACAGCCGAGCAGCGTAGCTGGGCGCGGGGCGCGCCGGGGGATTCGGAGCGGAGCCGCTCCCCACCTACCTACCTAGCAGCATCAGCACGGGAGACATGGCGGCCGCGCAGGCGGGCACCTGGGGAGAGGGAAGAGAACTTCAGCGCGGCGCTCGGCAGCGGCAGGGTTAGCTGGCGCCGCCCGCCGGCCCGGGGTGCGCTTAGCTGGAGTGAGGGGCGCCGGTGGCCAAGCCCCGGGGTGTCTCCGGCACCGGGCTGGCCGGGGGAGTGTGCGCACCTGCGCGGGGAGGGCGGGCTCTGCTGCGCCCAGGCACGGGCTGCTCGGCTCCGCGCGGACCCCGGCCGGGGACCGGCCCCGGGAGCTCCTGGCGGGGGAGCCGGGGGAAGAGAGACAACCCACCCCGGGAGCTGCCGCACACGGCCTGGCTGGCGGCGCGGCTGCTGCGGCTGGTGCCTGTGACAGCGCCGCGAGCCCCGCGCGCGCTTTAAACCCTGCCGCGAGCGCATGAGCACTGGGCAGGCCCGCGCTGCCTGGGTGGCCTGGGCGGGCGACCCGGCGGGGAGGGAGCGAGCGCCAGGCTGGCGGCCTCACTGGTAAATTGCCTGAGGGCAGCAGCAAGCAGATGCGCGGGGCGCCGGCAGGGCCTCTTCTCCCGGCCCTGCAAGCCTATCGGAACGGATTCTCAGGCACCCGTGTAAACCTGGCCGCCTGTGGAGTGACTCCGGAGTCACACCTGGACAAGTGAGGCCGGGGAGCTCTACTCTGCCCGCAGAGGGTCGATGGACACACAGGCAAACAGCCCCGCCGCCCATCCGGGCCAAACCTTGGGCGATCGTGTACAAACTCATAGACAGTCCCTTACCATCTGGTGGGATAGCACTGTGAGCTGCATCTTGTGCAAGGACAGCTCATTGCTGGGCAGGAGGGAGCTCGGCTCCTTTCTCTCGCCTTCCCTTCTCTCCCGTTGGTGGAAGGGACGGAAATTTTCCTTTGGGAACAGGAGTCTCCAAGACAAAGCCGTTGGGTTGCTCAGCTGCTCAGCGGATTCCCATCCTGTAGTTTTTCTATTGCCATGTGTCCACTTGGGTGTGACTCTGGCTCTGTGGAGTCACCGTTCTCCCATCAGCAGCGTTCCACTCACATCTGACACTTAGCAATATGCAGCCCACCGCCTGTTGGGCATTTTCTGTACGTCTCTTCCCTTCCTGGGCAAAATCGTGGCAGAACAGGCTTAAAGTGTTTGAACTGATTCTTGTGGTCAGACCAGGTTCGGAGCTCTGCAGATGTCAAATTCTTTAATGTCTGTGAGTGAGTTTGAATCACACACACACACGAGTCTACTGACCCCTTTCAGTTTGTTACACTGTAGAGATACCTTTGCCCTCTGCAACAGCCTCTCAAGCCTCTGCCTGTAAGATTTTTAAAGGTTTAGGGGAGCTATTGTTCCCTTTCTTTACACATTATGTTATCTGCAAAAACAAGGAGGAGTCCTTGTGGCATCTTAGAGACTAACAAATGTATTTGGGCATAAACTTTCGTGGGCTTAAACCCACTTCGTCCACAAAAGCTTATGCTAAAATAAATGTGTTAGTCTCAAAGGTGCCACAAAGACTCCTAGTTGTTTTTGCTGATACAGACTAACACAGCTACCACTTTGAAACTTGTCATTATCTTATCTGGTGGTTATGATGTTCCAGGTGCATCTTTTGTAACATAACGTTTTAAGCAAATGTCAGTCAGCTGGGCTGTGGTTACCTCGTCACAACATTTTGTTCTGAATAGGAGATATTGTACGTGGATAAAAAGAAATGATGGGGGCTCTTTGTCTTTCCCTAGGAAAATGGCACGTTTTATCCTAGCTCTTTGTACAATCATTGGCCCAAACTGCAAACCCTGTATATAATGGAAATCATTTCAAACCAGGGAGTGCAGCAGCACCCCTTGTTCCAGCACCTATGTGTACAATCGCAGCGTGGAGGGTGTAGCCTGGAGGGAAATGAACTGCTGCAGCTGGTCTCCTTAAATCCACAAGGCAAAAGTCCCGCCAGGTCTGCGATGGATTGACACCAGCCCGGTTATAAATGGCTTATTTGCGTGTTTAATAGAATCTGGAACGTCTACTCATGTCAACAAATCCCGTATATCAATTAATTTGAACCTAATTAGAACTAAGTGGTCTCTAAAATTGCTGTTTGCGTTTAGATTTGTTGAAAATCTAATCCGATTTTGGTTTAAATCATTGGTATACAGCTAGCTACTTCATCCCCACCGATGAACAGCTATGGTGAATCCAAGCACACATGAACCATGCGTTTTGAGTGGATAGTCGTTTTCCCCCAACCCCTCTTGAAAATGTGTACAAAAACGTAGCTTTTCCTTATAATCTGTTTTGCATTTGTTCTGAACTGAGTGTTCTGTGTGAAATGCTGATGATGCAGGACGGTTGGGCACCACAGATACTATCGCTGTTTGGGACGATCATATTACTTATATATGGAGGAGTGAATACTAGCCTGTAAGCATATTTTCAGGGGTATTTGTAGGTCTTTTTTTTTTAAATTACTTCAGCCACGTTCCTCCTCCTTTAGCGGTTGCTGTCTATAAACACACATGTGGTTGACTGTTATTAACGCAATTGTTCCTGGAAAGGGAAATTTAAAATTGCACATGAGTACTCACGGAAATTAAAATAGTAATTGGCTTTCCATGAGCGTTTGTAGCAGCAAATTGATTGTAAGTGATATTACACTTATCCAGTCAGTGAACAGAAATGGCAGCATGGTTCTTTTGTGACAAATCTAATCAACACATATCGAATTTTGGAGTCTGAATAATAAATTACAAAATAATTGAGTTTTGTGAAATACATCAAATAATTCTGAATAACAAATACATCTGAGAAAATGACAATCTGTTCACTGACATTTTGCAAATAGGAAAAAAACCGAAAATGTTATCAGATTAATGATTTTCTGCAAGGCATCAGATAAATGATTCATCATTAATTATTTGTTCAACTCTGCTGTCAGTTGTTAAATTGGAATTGTGTGTATTGACTGCCAAAACATGGGGCTGTCTCTGCCATCTGCTCTGATCACTCCAGAAACATATTTCTCTGTTTCCAAGATTGCAGTCCGGAATCAGATGGGGGTGGGAGGAAGAGGCGGTACTCTACAAAGTTCCACCCACAAAATAAGCTCCTCCTATGTGAGTCACCAAAATTAGATACTGCTGACTAGGCTGTGTAGATGTTCAAAATGTGATCATGTGTTCACTCTGAGGTCTACTGGGATCCTTGATCTTGGCTTTCCTAGTTGGGGCTTCACTATGTCTATAGGCTCTGCTAGGCTCCTTCAGCCTGGGTTTTTCTTAATAGGGAGGAGGGAATGGGTGGTATCTCCCAAATTTGTCCACTGAGATGGCCCTCTCAGTAAATTCTGCAGATTTGTGATCCTCCCTCTCTGTTCCCACATAAGAAATGAAATATTTAACAATGTTGACATTTACACTGTGGTCATCACTGGCCTCTGAGTTAAGTACTGATTGAGATGATTTAGTCAGTTCACATCTCTCTGAGCGATTATTCTAGACTTTCTGCAGATTCAGATAGACACCTGTTCCTTGGTTTCACTCATGTAAGTAGGTCACCATACAGCCACTTCAGTAATTAAAGCATGTTCACCCTATGCTCCTTCTGTTGTGCATCCTCACCAGGAGCGCTTCCACCAACTTAACTGTCTGGGGCATTGTGGGGCACTGACAGATGGAGCTCCCCCTCACTCTGGGGCTGACAGCTGGAGCCCCTCATCCCACCCCGGGGCTGGCAGCATCTGCTTGTAAAATATATCCAATTCACTGTCACTTGGTGCATTTGTTGGTGGATATATTTGGATTATTGTACACTTGATGCATCTTGTTTGCAGCCTGGCTGATGTTATTCTGTTGTTTACTGGCTCCCAAGCCAGTAGGGTCTTGCTATAAGGTTACCCAGAATAATTCCTAAATCTCTTTCATGTGTTCCTCCTCCTGAATAGCAGATTATAGCACCATCAGACACCATCTTGCCATACCTTGACCATATTGTCTCACTGATGCCAAGTATGTTCAGATGGTATTTTTTCATTTCTTGTGAACCTGTGTCAGTTTTTCCATACTATACAAAGTATATACGTTCCATGTGCCTACTCTTGTACAGATCCGAATATGATGTCTTCAGATCTCAGCTTCCTTTTGGCTTTCACCGGGCTCTGTCATACTTGGGTTTTGAGCTCCATCTGCCCCTCCTGTCCTCAAGTTTTGGTTTAACTGAACTGTTTCTATTGCATTAAAGGTTTTACCTGAGTGGGGCGCAAACCCAACTGCAGAAGCATCCTCTTTTATCTGGGCTTTATCTATAAGGCCTTTATTAATTAAATTTTAATTTTTATTCCATTCAGTTTCTTTCACTCAGAAAATAAGGTCTCCCACCTCTATTCATGCACTTTGCTGCTTTTCTTTCCCATTCTCCTTTCTCTATTTTTCTCCCTCTTCCCTGACTTTGTGTCTTTCCTCTTCTCTCTGCATTTCTTTCCCTGCAGCAACTCCCAATCTTGCCTCTTGGAGCTTCATTCCCACCCACTCCCTACCTATTCCATCCACTAAAATGATCAGCAATGAAATGGTTATCACGGACTCACAGATCGTGCCCACTCATGGCCCCATGCGGTCCGTGGGGGGTGCCCCTTTCAGTGAGACAGCCCTGCTCGGGGTCCACTCTCTCTCTTGGGGTCAGGCGCCTCCACCTCCCGGAGCCACACCTCTCTAAGCCTTAGCATGTCTGTCTCTCGCCCTGGGTCCCCTCAAGGAGTCCACGCTCTGGACCCCCCGGGCCTCCTCACACTCGAAGGGGTTGATGCAACCCTGTTCTCTAGACCGGAGTGACTATCAGCCAGCATAAAACAGGAGGGTTTATTGAGAGTTGAACACAGCACAGGAAACTCTCAGGGCCTCAGGCCTGGCCTCCCTCAGCACAGCACATCCCAGTCTCCCTGCATCCAGGTGGGCTCTGCCTGCTCCCCCTCTCCAGCCCAGAGCCCCCCTGCTTCCCAGCTGGGCCTCCGATATCCCCGGCCCCAAGCCCCGCCTCTGTCCATTGTCTTCTCTCCAGGTAAACAGGGTTGTAAACAGGAAGGCCTGGCTCTCTTCTCCTCTCAGCCCTCCTCTGGCCCCCTTTGGCTGGAACTGGCTGGTCAAGTCACTGGGGTCCTCTCTTCGCAGCCCATTGTCCTCCCACGGGCCAGAACCGGCTGTGACTCCTGAGCTGGGTCTCTGGGTCACTGATCGGTGGGGTCTCCATCCTCCAGGCCATCAGCTGGGGTCCCAAGTTCCCTCTCCAGTCCTCTGTAACAACAAACTCCCTCTCCCCTCACCTCACCTCATTAAACGAGTAACACCCGGGGACACTGAGTCCCCCTCCCTCTGCATGCAACCCACTGGAAAACACAGAAAACCCCCCACTTCATCACAATGGTCAGTGCTGACCTTTAAATGTCATCTTTAGTCTTTAGCTTTAACACATGTTTCATGGAGTCCAGACCTTTCAGATCCAGGAGGCTGGAAGGCTCCAGCAGCTGCATGGGTTGTGTTCATACCTGTGGGATGGGACCAAAATGACTGAGCAGCAGCAAGAACAGTGCTATGCCATCACCCCACGTTGGATCCCCAAAGAGAGGCACCTAAAGAGAGGCTATATGGACTCCCAGTGGGGCCACGACTCCCCAGCAGGGGTAAGTCATTTGATGGGTCCTCTGAGTGCACTGACAACCTGCAATGGAGCCCTAGTGCGAGAAACCACTGAATTTAGCAAAGCAAGGACTGACTGCGCCTTTGTCTGTGTGTTTAATACAATCGCAGCCTTTCTTTCTCATAAAGCATGTCTCTTCCTGTCCTTTCTGAAACGGTGGCACCAATGTGAGCCTGTCTTTAGAAACTCTCTTCTAAAGTTACCTAAGCAGAACTTGGAAGCTCCTGACTGCCTATTGGTTGTCCATGAAGATTGTACTGACTCATTCACTTGTGTGTTCTCTCACAATATTTAGAATAAGATGATGCACACAATTTGTCACCAGGCAGCCTAATTTGCTAATTCATATGGTTGTGCTGGTTGCTTTAATGTCTTGTTTGCAAAGCATTCATGCTGTTTTGCGCTTGAATTATTTTGGCATGTTAGGAAAATTCTAAACATAAACATGGCTACCCAGAGAAAAATGAAAATATTGATTCAGAAAATATCTTGCAGAGTACAACTGTTTGTAAAAACATTACTGCATCTTCTGTGTATTCTTCAGCATTTTAATTTTATTAACCAAAGCTGGCCATCAAATGCTTACAATTCATTCTGGGTTTTATATCAATAAGAAAGTATTTTGTAGTATGTTGCAAGAGCCATCTGAGTATCAGCTATTAATTAGCAAAACTAGCAGCGGGATGATACTAATACAAATATATGTATCCTTCTATTAAAGAGAATTATAGGAGACACTGGGTATGTCTATGCCCACCCTGCAGGTCCCAGAGCCCAGAGTCCAGCCAGAACCTGACGTCTACAATGCAATTAAACAGCCTCTTAGCCCAAATCCTGTAAACCCAAGTCAGGTGGCACAGGCCAGCCATAGGTTTTTAACTGTAGTGTAGACATACTCACTACAACCCAGCGAACAGGGCAGTGGTGTGGGAATGAAGAAAGCTGGGTTTTAGTCCAATCTCTGCCTCTGCTGACTCAGTGGCTTTGGGAAGTTATTTAACCTTGCTGAGTCTCAGTTTCCCCAAATAGTGCTATTTATTTTCCTTTAAGAGCTGCAGATGGAAAGAGCTAAATATTATTATTGTATTAAGACACAATCATGTATTTTGCTGTAATAACAAGGACAAATATGCAGAGAAAGGACAGATTCATAGAAAATAGACTAATCTCATTCATGTAAGTGATTTTACAAGGATAAAATGAAAAATATAAAGATTTTCAAAAGTGAGTCTCATTTTTTAGATGCCCAGCTGGAAAAACCTTAAAGGGTCCTGATTTACAGAGAATTAGTGCTTAGCACTTTTTGAAAATCAATCCCTTTAAGGCATTTTCAGGTGATCCCCCAAAAACCTGAGGCACACCAAATCACTGGCCACTTTTGACCACCTTAGTCATTGTTTATAATGAGCAACATTGTATTTTTTAGAAAATATATAGATTTTATAATAAAAACAACACTGTAGTTTTGCAACCATTTGAAAGCATTTTTCATGCAAATGTAGAGGTCTGGTAAATAATTAGAAAAGACAAGGCCAGCACAATTCCTGCTGCAGCACACTCGCTTCTCTGTTTCATTTTGGATGGGACTCGTGCTGTAAGAAAGGGTGAACTGCCAAACTGTGGAAGTTATTCTTTATTCATTGATGCTGGGAGGCCAGTATTTTGGAGCACAGTTGTGCTTTGTGAAATAAATCATGATTTCCAACCATTTAAAATTCTTTTCCGGCAGCTGCCACTGATAGTCTCAGGGTCCATCTCTTCAATCAATTTTCAAGGGGCTTGGCAAAATCTTAGGTAAGTGTGTAGCTTCAGGTGAGTAATATACAATATTCCCCATTCCTATAAACATTGCAGTAGGCGGTTTTGAATAGAAAGTGTCCTGGCAAAGCCTGCCTCCAGTCTTATTGATGTTCTTGAACATACAGCATCTGCTATTTCTGGCTCTGCTACTGATGAACATGTTGTTCCTTCCACTTCCTCTGCTAATGGTCATCCGCACATTCTGAGGATAATGCAGGGGACCACCCACCCACGCATGCATATTCTGGCACAAGTTATAAAAGGACAGATAGAATGCTGGACATTTACTTAGTTTAACCTTTAGTTATAGAGTGAGATTGTGGAAGGGAAATCCCGTATAGCAGGCACCAGATTAGAATTTGGATAGCTATCTTTTCTCTTTGCTCCTGAAAAAGAGAGATATGGGGCAACCAGAACAAGTGAAGATAACTAAGAAACAAGATGAAAAGATGGATGACATGCTAAGATCCACAATGGCGCTTCAAGAAAGTAAATGGTAGCTAACACAATCATTGCTCAGGCCATCTGAGGCAAGGACAAAGGTTTGGGATTACTACAGGCCTATGTTTTCAAAAATGACTATTGACTTTGGGTATCTCAATTTTTTTGATGCTTAACTTGAGACATCATGGGAGCTGCTGGAAGCGGAGTGGGCCGAGGGACGTATTGGCTTCTGCTTCCAGCAGCTCCCACTGGCCTGGAGCAGCGAACCGTGGCCACTGGGAGCCGCGATTGGCTGAACCTGCGGATGCGGCAGGTACACAAACTGGCCCAGCCCGCCAGGGGCTTTCCCTGCACAAGTGGCGGAACAAGTTTGGGAACCACTGGTGTAGAGTGATGTAAGGCTACTATTGCCAGTCTGTCTTTAGGAGACTCTGGGCTTACAGGAGAGGGGAGGTAATGGATTGGCTGCTATGTGTATAAGTTTCTGACTGCTAGCTCTATTCCTGTATCTTTGGGCAGGTTATGGCTCTGAATTAATAACCCTGCCCCCTTTTACACTACAGCTACAACCCACTAAGGGAAACTGGTTACAATGTGGTTTCAGTGCAGTTGGGTCCTAGCTGGGTCTCCATAACCAGCTCGAGTCTTGGGCCACACATTTATGAAGCCATTGCTAGGTCCATCTACGCTACAACATTTGTTTTCTGTAGGTCAGAGACAACTGTAAGTGTGCCCCCGTATTCACTTCTCTTAATAATTTCAAAGCCACCTTCAGCTGTTGACTCTGCCATGTTTGTTTTTGATTAATAGTGTCAATAGAATTAATCTTTTCTATGTTAACTGCAATTTTTTTTGTTACTACTAGGTTTGGAAACCTTTGCTTCCTTATTTGAGTTCTTGGGGAGGGGGGGGCAGGAAAGAGGGGGAGTTTTTCCACAGAGAAATCCTTATGCTCCCCCCATCATTTGTTGCATCTTGTCTTATACTGCCCTTGTAAGTTCTTTGGGGAAGGGACTGTCTTTTTTCTGTATTTGTACAGTGCCTAGCACACATCATGGGGTCATGGTAAATGTCTGGGTATCCTATATGCTACTGCAATCCATATAATAATTAATAACAATACCGTAAATGGCTATCTTGGCTCTTGGATACCACAGTGATCAACAACTTTAAACTTGGATGGGTAGATGTGTTAGTGTATTATTATGCTTCTGAACGCTATATGAAGTCACTGGGTATGATTCTCAGTTATAGTAAGGACAGCTCTGGCAGCATAAAGAGGTCTTAATATAACTGAGAATTAGGTCCATAATGAAGAGACTACTCCAATTCTTGAGCAGGTGTAGTGGGGATGCTTCTACATATTGGAATTAGGCATCTAAAAGGAATAAAAGTTAGTAACAAACCTATACACAAGTTTCAGTGGCTGGCTATCTAAAGGGTGATGATTCATTATACATATATGCTGAGTGTTTAGGGTGAAAAATTAATCACTTAAAAATTGGATGGGTGATATAAGGTTAATACATATATCCACCAGGTCCAGGTCTTCAATAACAATTCTTTTTAAAAAAAATTAGAGATAAAAATGTTCCCTTCATTTCTGAAATAGAGGGTATTTCCACCCTTTCAGCCCCAGTTATCAATAGTGACACCTGACCTTGCACACTGATCAGTTAAAGTGTGTTAGTCCTCTGATGGGCAGCCCATTAAGAGATTTCTAGGATTCTTACACACTGGCCCACACTCTGGAAATTTGGACACATTTGAAAATATGGGCATCAGTATAGAAGAAAATTGCATTGGTCAAATGTGAGTGGAAAATATTGTTGTCTCCAAGTATGGCTGAAGTACGATAAAGTGTCTGCCTAAAGGCCCAATCCAAAGTCCATTGAAGTCCATGGAAAGACTTCCACTGAGATCAATGGGCATTGGATTAGGCCCTAAGTAGTGATTACTAAATGTGGCAAATCGTTGCACACAGAGACAACATGTGTCGGGGGGCATGCAAGGTCATGTGCCTTCCACCTAATTGCTTCTAGGCTTGTACTAAGCATGCTCACACTGACTGAGCATGCTCATTAACATCTGCTGAAGCCGTTGCCCTCACACTTCTCTCCCCCTCCCCCACTATCTTCAGGTATGGGTCATCTCTGGTTGCACAAAAAAATGTTGTACCATGGGTTTTGTATACATAGTTTGACTCTGATCAAGACAGATACGTTTTTCTGTCAGCATCCACTTGCTATTGTGAAAGTTAAACAGTGCTTTTTGGGGGAAGGAAAAAAGGTGCTTACCTTTCTTCAACCGGGTGGTTGGCAAGAGCAGATGCTGCTATGGCTCTTTACCACAGATATGCAGAAATTAAAGACGTTTTAATCAAATGTAGCCAAGATGAGTCACTGATTTCTGCAAGATTAGGAACTTACTGGTTAGCTCAAAAGCTGAGCTATTGGAAAAATGTGCTGATAGTAACATGAGTTATGACAGTTTATGAGTTAGGCCTAATGGTGGATGGGAGTTCTAATATTGATTGCCATGGGAGTAGGAGACAGCCCCATGTGAGGAAGGGTTTGTAGGATTGGGCCCTAAGATTGTCTGTTTTCCCTTGCCAAACAATTTAGGCCAACTTTTGCCTTACTTAAAATTCTTATAATTAGTATTGGTGGAACATGGAGTCTAAATTTTATTTTCTAAAATATGAAAAATGTTCACTATTCCTATCTTACTCATCTTTTCTGTATTTCATGGTATTAGTTATTTTGGTGGGTTGGGTTTTTTTAAAATAGTAACTACACAAGATTGTGGTTTTGTGCAATCTCTACTGATTCTGAAGTCATATCTGAATAAGAAGTACGTTGACTGACATCACAGGTGATTCTGATGCACACAGCCATATTAATTTTCTTCATTAATTTTGAGCTATATTAGTCACATGGATGAAATAATGTTTGTCAAATAGAAAGACCAAAACCAGAAATTATATTTTAAAACCACTAGAAAAGTGTTTAAAAATGGAAAACAACAACAAAATCTTTTCAGAAATGCAGTTACAATCATAAGTAGCCAGTAGTTAAAAAGTATAAAGGGAGAAAGAGTAAAGGATACTGATAATGGAAGCTTGGACAAAGTTTGAAATAAATAAAGGTTAAGCAGCAAATGGAAAGGGTCAAATACTGAGGGGGTTTTAAGTGCCTGATATAAGAATACAAGCACCAAATACAGGTCCTCATCCAAAGAATTGGACCCCTGCTGATAAGATTTCATGATACTACAAAGATAGCTAGCAAAATTCTGCTCACACCTGGATTAATTCCACTCACTTCAATTAAGTGATTATTCCTGAGTGACACCAGTATGACAGAGAACAGAATGTAGCTTAGAATGAAGTGATTTTTAAAATATTTGGTGTGTTCATATAACAATATTATCTAATACTATTATACTTTGTTTACACTATATAAAATCAGTGCAATGAGAAAATAAACAGAAAACCATACACACCCAACAAAAATAACGTAAGTCCATCTGCAATAGTCACTAACTCCATTTTCAGCATCAAACTAGCAACCATTTAGGAGATACTGGACAACTTAAGGAATAGCTATTCTGTATTTCACTTGTTCATATTGCTCAAAAAGACTGAAGTGTCAGAGTACATTTCTAAAAATCCTGCAATTTTAGCTTCTAGCACCATTATGATACACTTGTGTAGATAGGAAAATAAAATTGATTTTTATAAATTACCAACTAAAAGAAAATTAATCAAAGCTAAAATGAAAGCAAATTGCTTTTAACTCAAGGTATACATGAATCCTCTAGATTTTGCATTTCCAAATCTCTGCCTGTAATTCATTCATTTGACATCCTTTGTGCTTTCACCAATAATTGTTGTGGCTATCTGTTCATCCTAGAGCTGGTATCCCTTGCTAGAGTATTTTATGTGAAAGAGAATCACTGCTTCTATTCTCCTGACTTTGGCAGTTTGATGCTAGCGTCCTCTAAGAAACATTTTTTTTTTGCTTGGTGTCCTGGAAAGAAAGTGCTTGTTGGTCATTTTAGTTTTGTAAATAAAAGAAATATTTCATTCTATTTTCATTCTTGACTTGTATATTGGTTACGTGAAAATGATTGTGCTGCCAGCATTACATTCTTCATTACTCAGACAGATCCCAGTCTTGGCATCAATGAGAGTTTTGAGTAGGGACTATGGGATGGGTCCCAACGTTTTTCTGAGCAGGCAATAAGACTGACACTGTTTAATATACATGGATTCATCTACATTTAATATCAGTAGGGCCCAATTTTCCTCTTTTTCAGCAACCAGTGGCAGGTTTGGAAATCTTTCATTTTTCCTCATGGATTTGGATCTCTAACAGCATCAGCCTTTATTAACAGTTGATCTCATTGTAATGATGTGACCCCAGCTACAGCTTTGTCAAATTTCTTCCTGGAAGCAATAATTCATGTTCAAATTTGCTGTTTATGTCACACAGTACTCCCGCAGAATTTGTGTGACCCACTCTTGATTTATTGCAGGTGCCTCCTGCCAGGAAAACATTTCTTTCTGACCTTTACAAATAAAGCAATTTTTAAGTGAGGGATGTAAAATATGAACAAAAAGAGGAGAGGCAATTCTTGATTTAGTCTTAAGTGTAGCGCAGGATCTGGTCCAAGAGATGAATATAGCTGGACCACTTAGTAATAGTGACCATAATACAATTAAATTTAATGTCCCGGTGGCAGGGAAAACATTCCAGCAGCCCAACACTGTAGCATTTAATTTCAGAAAGGGAAACTACACACAAATTAGGAAGTTAGTTAAACAGAAATTAAAAGGTATAGTGCCAAAAGTGAAATCCCTGCAAGCTGCATGGAAAATTTTTTAAAGACCCCATAATAGAGGCTCAAGTTAAATGTATACCCCAAATTAAAAACATAGTAAGAGAACCAAAAAAGTGCCTCTGTGGCTAAACAACAATGTAAAAGAAGCAGTGAGAGACAAAAAGGCATCCTTTACAAAATGGAAGTAAATCCTAGTGAGGAAAATAGAAAGGAGCATAAACTCTGGTAAATGAAGTGTAAAAATATTAGGATGGCCAAAGAAGAATTTGAAGTGCAGTTAGCCAAAGATTCAAAAAGTAATAGCAATTTTTTTTTAAATTACATCAGAAGCAGGAAGCCTGCTAAACAACCAGTGTGGCCGCTGGATGATCGAGATGCTAAAGGAACACTCAAGCACGATAAGGCCATTGCAGAGAAACTAAATGAATTCTTTGCATTTGTCTTCATGGCTGAGGATGTGAGGGAGATTCCCAAACCTGAGCCATTCTTTTTAGGTGACAAATCTAAGGAACTGTCTCAGATTGAGGTGTCATTACAGGAGATTTTGGAACATTTAACAGTAATAACTCATTAGGACCATATGGTATTCACCCAAGAGTTCGGAAGGAACTCAAATGTGAAATTCCAGAACTACTAACTTTAGTTTGTAACCTATCATTTAAATCACCTTCTGTACCAAATGACTGGAGGATAGCTAATGTGACACCAACTTTTAAAAAGGGCTTCAGAGGTGCTCTTGACAATTACAGGCCAGTAAGCCTGATTTCAGTACTGGGCAAACTGGTCGAAACTATAGTAAATAAGAAAATTGTCAGACACATAGATGAACATAATTTGTTGGGGAAGAATCAACATGGTTTTTGTAAAGGGAAATCATGCCTCAACCTACTAGAATTTTTTAGGGGGTCAACAAGCACGTGGACAAGGGGAATCCAGTGGATATAGTGTGCTTAGATTTTTAAAAAGTGTTTGACAAGGTCCCTCACCAAAGGCTCTTAAGCAAAGTAAGCTGTCATGGGATAAGAGGGATCATCCTCTCATGGATTGGTAACTGGTTTAAAAGATAGAAAACAAAGGGTAGGAATAAATGGTCAATTCTCTGAATGGAGAGCAGTAAATAGTGGTGTCCCCCAGGGGTCTGTACTGGGACCAGCCCTATTCAACATTTTCATAAATGATCTGGAAATGGGGGTGAACAGTGAGGTGGCAAAATTTGCAGATGATACAAAACTACTCAAAATAGTTAAGGCCCAAGCAGACAGTGAAAAGCTACAAAAGGATCTCACAACTGGGTGAGAAGGCAACAAAATGGCAGATGAAATTCAATGTTGATAAATGCAAAGTAATTCACATTGGAAAACATAATCTCAACTATACATATAAAATGATGGGACCTAAATTAGCTGTTACCACTCAAGAAAGAGATGTTGGAGTCATTCTGGATAGTTCTCTGAAAAAATCCACTCAATGTGCAGCATCAGTCAAAAAAGTGAACAGAATGTTGGGAATCATTAAGAAAGGGATAGATAATAAAACAGAAAATATCATATTGCCTCTATATATCCATGGTATGCCCACATGTGTAAAGATGTGGTCGCTCCATCTCAAAAAACATTTATTATAATTGAAAAAGGTTCAGAAAAGGGCAACAAAAATGATTAGGGGTATGGAACAGCTTCAATATGAGGAACAATTAATAAGACTGGGACTTTTCAGCTTGGAAAAGCAACGAATAAGGGTCGATATGATAGAGATCTATAAAATCATGAGTGGTGTGGAGAAAGTAAATAAGGAAGTGTTTACTCCTCCTAACACAAGAACTGGGATCACTAAATGAAATTAATAGGCAGCATGTTTAAAACAAAAGGACGTATTTTTTTCACACAATGCACAGTCAACCTGTGGAACTCCTTTCCAGAGGATGTTGTGAAGGCCAAGACTATAACAGGGTTCAAAAAAGAACTAGATAAGTTCATGGAGGATAGGTCCATCAACAGCTATTAGCCAGGATGGGCAAGGATGGTATACCTACCCTCTGTTTGCCAGAAGCTGGGAATGGGCGACAGGGGATGGATCACTTGATTACCTGCTCTGTTCATTCCCTCTGGGGCACCTGGCATTGGCCACTGTTGGAAGACCATATCCTGGGCTAGATGGATCTTTGGTCTGACTCAGTATGGCTGTTCTTATGTTCTCATACTGTGGATTAATTGTAATCTTGAGAAGATGAATGTCGACTATAACAAGGTTATTCCTCTCTAGTAATGGCTGGAGCAAGTTCTTCTGACATCTATCCCAAATCTAATTCCAGACTTTCTCACAGAAGTGAGACTGGGGAATGAGTGAGTGGCAGCCTGACATGAGAGGTGACTTACTCTATTGAAAATAGACTGGTAGTGTGGGAGCAGCCAGAAGAGAGCTCCTATGCTTCAGGGAAAGACCAGAAGTTTGTGCATGTGATGGTGTGGAAAATTATAAGTAAATTTCAGTGTCTCTTCAGACTGATTGTGAGGGGAGGAAGAACACGACCATGCATAAATTTGTGCATAGCATGTGGACAGGGAATGTTGCAGGAAAATGTTTAAAGGAGGGTGAAGGAAGTTATCCCGGGGTGCGTGCATGTTTATGTGAGTGTCTCAAAACTTAGAGCATATGTGTGTAATAATTTCTGAAGTGTGGTGGCATGGGGACTACACTGATGAAAATGCATGTAATGGGAAGGCAGAAGGGAGTTGCACAGTGTGAAGGGTGTCAGGAAAAATACTGTGCCATGAATGTGTATATGCCTGGTGGGGAGAAAAGATCGGTTGGAGTTGGAAGCACCAGAAAGGAGTGGCTTGGGGGCAATCAGGGAGGGACAGAAGGAGAAAAGAATAGATGGAAGAAGGAGGCAGAGTGTGAGGGAGCCAAGAAAGATGGCAGAGAGAGCAGGACAGAATGAGGGAATAGTGTTTGGGTTTAAGACTGCTGCTAAATCCTATGCCAAATAAGATTTCATCCTTTGAGGCCCCTGCCTTACTCTTCTCAAAAGTGTTATGAGATGCAGCGCTGTTCAGCCAGAAGTTACCAGCAGAGGTGGGCAGACAGAACTTCAGTTTCAGTACTTAACTGATCAGGACTGGGCATAATCCCAAATCCTAGTGCAGACTAATGGTCAACAATATTTAAATCCAACATGCCACATTTGAAGAGTATAAAGTGTTGCAAAATCCAGTAGCTAACATTGATACTTTTCCTGCGTATGGAAGTTCCCACAGTAAAATCCTTGCTCTTTCAGCAGACAGGCTGTCTGCATGGGTTGTTCGGCCAACAGCTGAAAAAAAAAGAAAAGAAAATATGTAGAACAGATCTCTTGCCTTTCAGCATTATTGTCACTCAGCACATTCCTTCAGCGCAACCTCTTTTGGGTGTATATATGTTTTCTTATATCTCAAATGTACTGACATGTCCTCTCTATAATTCAGACTCTGCTGTTGAGTGATACCATCCCTGGATACCTGGGCACTTGCACTGGCAGTCACTACATTATTGATATTGGAACCAAGTACTTTTGGTGTCATTATCTGGCATGTAAAGATTGGAAGAAATTGCTCCAATGAATGTCATCACTATCCAGTTGTCTTTGTGTTCAGAGTCTGCTGACTGCAGTCACAAAAACATGGTGTAAACTGCTTTTTAATCATGTTAGTACTGCAGAGCCAACATAGGTATGGGAGAATAAGCTGTATTCTCTCTTTTTTATAGATCTTAAATAGAATAGTTAACTATTAAACTTTAACACAAGGGAGGGTGTTAGAATATAGATATTCAGGCTTGCCTGTAAAGGCCTATACTTTAAGAACGTAGGTGTATTTTATCACTTAGTTAATTATAGAGGTATAAAACAAAATCAAAATCACAGTCAACCTGTGTATGGGCCTTCTCTCACTATGATAGTCTGAGGCCTTGTTCTTAGGCTAAGGCCTTTCGCTAAGTAACAGGGGCAGCCATAAGCTGGGAAGTCTATGGTCACATCCTCACATCCCAAACCAGTCACATTGAAATAAAGTGGTATTGGGTTGTTAGGAAGATGATCCTCTCCTGACAGTGCCCATCACCACCAGATAAAGAAACAGATCTTAAGATAGCATCCTGTTTGGCAAGAAATCACTTATCAATGGTTGTGAAACCCTCATTTCTGTATGTTTTATCATTATGGCCTCCACTTTTCTATTGTTAATCTGTCTGGTTCTCTAATTGTTTTTATATGCTGTATAATTAATTTTGCTAGGTGTAAATTAATGAGGGTAGTGGGGATGTAATTGGTTAAAGAATTATGTTACAATATGTTAGGATTGGTTAGTTAAATTTCAATAAAATGATTAAGGTATAGCTGAGCACATTACTATATAAACTGGGGTCAAACAGGAAGGGGGAAAGGGAAATTGGAATCATGATTGCTGAGGGGGGGGGAATGGGAACAGGGACACAGGCAAGGCTCTGCAGCATTAGAGCTGGGAAGGGGGACACGGGGTAAACCCTCTGCGGTGTCAGAGCTGGGAAGGGGGACATGGGGTGAATGCTCTGTGGCATCAGAGCTGTGAACGGAACGCTGGGGAACAGACTCTATTGGCATATAGAGATAAGACCAACCGGCGTGAAGGGCTTCAGAATATGCTTGCTTGGAAACTAACCCCAATAAACATTGCATTGTTTGCACTTCGGACTTCTGGTCTTTTGCTTCTTGATGTCTGCGTGACAAGAACCAGGGAGGTGGGAGAGTTGAGGGAAAGCCCTCTAACAGAGGAGTGCTACCCACCTATCACCCATACTCTCCTATACCAGGAATGTAATTGGTTCTAGTATGGGGATTACAGAACTCCTTACCATATAGCCCATAACTAGTGCCAGGGATACAGGGCTCCTTACCATATAACCCATAATGTGGGGAAGGCTCTCCTCAGCATACGTCCCAAGACTTAGCTCTCTCTAAATCCTAGCATCATCCCTGTCATGAGGGGGACAGAGGGTGCAGCAGGTTGGGAACCATGGTGTGTGAGGATCACAAGGTCTGACAGCCCATTAAGTCCACAAAGTCTCACCCTAGCACATGAGCCCAAGGTCCATCACCAAAATCCAAGGTCTCTTTACCTTCATTTTATTCTCTTAGCCACACTGGAAACTGGCCACAGGGCGTGCCAGCGACTAGCGTGGTCCCTCCTCAGCCAGAATCACAACACCTGCCCAATCCATGGCTGCACATGCCATAGCTGTATGCCAGCACTTCTGTCTGACATGTACACCATCATCCCTGAAAACTTCCAGCCAACTGCAACCGATGTCCCTGTGCTGTATCACTGAACCCCTTTTCTCCAGGAATATCTTGGTGACCCCCTTATTTAGTTTCTTTCTAGCATTGTTCACATGGCCTGGGTCTGCTCGTATCCCTTGCCTGTTGGTGAGTCAAAAGTGGCATGAGCTGGTCCTACTGCATGTTTCTTCTGGTTACGAACAGCTTCAACCCTGAAGTCCAGCTGAGATCTGGCTGCTCTCTTATGGGCCCAATGCACTATAGAATCCCTGCAAATCCAGACGTTGCATGTGCTCTGGGTCGCTTCTGAAACAAACAAGCACGTTGGATTAGTTATGTTTTGCCCTTTCTTGCCATCTTTTCCTTGGTGCAGACCTAAGTCCTGTAGCACCTTGATTTCCAGTGGCCTATTGCCTGCACCCGCTGCAGGCCAAAACCCTCTGCAACTGCTCATGTTGTTGCCTCAATCCTGAAAGAATGAGTACCAAATTTACTTGGGTTAAGACTGCAGTAGTGTAAGGTTTTTCTCAGCACCATGCTGAATTGGTACCTTGTCAGGAAGCTGATATCACCGTGTATGAGCAACGGAACTGACTACAGGCCCCAGACTTTTAGTGAGGTTCTTATCACCTTTATGGGGCATGAGTGCTCATCTGCACATGTCCCAAAGACAACATAAGGGCTCCCCCCCACTTTCCTTCTGGTCTTTGTTTGGGTCTCTTGCGTGCAGGCAGACTGCTCCTGCAGACAGTTGCATGTCTGTTATGTTTAATGCATTCTGGGACCTGTCTGAAGCTGCCATCAGTACCAGCTCACTCACTCTCAAAGCACAAAGAAAGCAACAACAAATGCCACCTTAAATAACATGGCCTCCCTCCCAGAGGTACAGCCCAGGCAGAGCCTTTAACACCCTCTGTTAGGATTTCAGTGTTATGTGTAATCTGTTGTCCCTCTGGTACCCAACCCTCCTGGACCACCCTAAGAATTTCTTACTATGAAGTGCCCACATGGGCCTGGGATACCTGATAAACTACTGCAGGAGGACGGGCCCACTAGCCGGCCAGAGATAGTGGATGGAGCTCACCCGCAGTTGGTCAAAGGCACCACATATTGTGTTGGCCACATATTGGTATGGGCCACACACAATGAAGCCCTTCCAGTGCCCTAAATTCATGAACTCTGAATGGCTGGCCTGCAGATCCCTGCTGGCCAGTGGGGTGAATTCCTGACATCTTATGTCCTGAAATTGAGAGAGCATCAGCAATGCCGTTATCTATTCCCAGGGCATGCACTGTATGAAAAAGGATGTTAAACTGCAGGCAGTGTCAAAACGAAGACTGTCATCAGCCTCATTACCTGAGCAGTCTTAGCCAATTGTCTAATTACTATAAGGACCACAGATGAGTTGCCACATCAGAAACAGACTGAAAGTTGTCCCCAACTAATAACTGCCACCAGTACAGGAGGAAAAAAAAAACTTGAGGAAGGTAATGTCCTGGTGATACCCTGAGCCACACAGCTTTCTAGCAACCTCTGTGCATACTACTTACTTTGAAAAAACCCCAACAGCTATACCTTCCAAGGCATCGGATTGTACCTGCAGCTCATTCTTGAGCAACCAGTCTGAATGCCATGTCCAAGGGGTGCCAGAGACTCCTGGGGGGACATGGGTGCGGGATGTAGGGGTGCAGTGGATGCTGCAGCACCCTCAGGTTTTATGTGGGGCTGCTGGTCCCATGCCCAGGGCTCCACTTCCCAGCTTGGGTCCTGGGGGCTGGCCCTGCACCCTGCTCCCCAAGGCTGGCTCTGTGCTCAGGGCCCTGCTCCCAGCCCTCCACCCAGGACCATGCTCCCTGGCCCTACACCCGGGGCTCAGGTCCTGGCCATGGTCCCTGCTCTCCAGCCACTGGCCCTGTGCCCCCTGCCCCATGCCCAGGACCCCACTCCCAGCCCCACGCCCGGGGCTCTGCTCCTGGGGCCCTGGCCACTGGCTCACTGGCCACTGGCCCTGCGCCCAGCCTCAACCCTTGCTCCCAGGACTTTGCTCCTGGGGTTCCATGCTTGGCCCCCTGCTCCCAGGGCTCCACTCCCAGGACCCCACACCCAGCCCCATGGCCAGGGCTCTGCTCCTGGCCGCGAATGTGGAGTCCCAGCTGCCATCTCCTGGCCTCATGCCCACCCCCTGCTGTAGCCATGGCCTTACCACTGTCCAAGTCCCTCGTCCTGGAGCCACAGCCCTGCTCCCAACCTCAGCTCGGGGGGTGAGGGGGCGGGCCGCAGACAGGGGTAAGGGGGCTGGCTTTCAGCACCCCCATGACTAAAAATGTTCCAGCGCCACTGAGGGGGCTAGCTATTGTCCCTTGGTGAGTGTTTCCCTCCCTTGCTACTGGCACTGTCCACCTTTCTCTGCTGGCCCTTTGAAGTTCTCCTATCCATTGATGTGATACATTGCAAATGCCACCCATCCCCAAAGTCCCTTTATTATCAAATCCACTGAGCCAGTTGTACCCAACTTTTCAGTGGGGCAGGCACTGGACGACCAGCCACCAAAATGCCACCGAGAAGCGGCATCATCGAGAAGCATCACCACCAAAATGTCGCCGAGAAGCAGTAGGCGGGTGCACATAAATGGCCGGGCGGGTGCCATGCATTGGGGACCATGACTAAGCAGATAAACAATCCCACAAATATTGAAATACCATAGTACAAAATGTTTAGCTCTGTGACTAAACAGCGTGTCTAGCCACATCTCCTCTTGGTGAACCCTTGAGTGTCAGTTGTCGTCATCAACATCACCACCAACTGTGTTTGTCAGCCTGGTGTCGCCCCAGGCATACAGATAGGTATACAGCTTTTATAATGTCTTACACTGACTCCCACTGGGGCTCATACATATTTATGAAGGTTTCAGCCCCTTTAACTTACGTATACTTCCACACCTCACTGAATTTGGGAGGTCCCCATTTTTCATGGGCTAACTTATTAGTTCCCCTTATACTCACTAACATTTGTCACTCAATCACCATAATAAACTGTGGTCAGCACATCGCTGACACCTTACATCTGCAAAAATCCCTCAAATACTGTAATCAACTTTAACTGGTACATTGCAATATATATTCCCTAAATATCAGCAGTTTAGCTACATTTACTTAATGCAGCATTCTGACTTATGACCTCGTTTGATGTAGAGTCATCGCTGTCTTGTGACAACTTATGCTCTAGGATCACTTACTGGTTAGTTCTGTATGTCACGTCTATCTTTAGGCCTGAGGCTTTGCTTGGCTAAGCTAAATATCTTACAGGCCTGTAGGCCCTGTGTTACAATGCTAATTAATACTTAAATTTCACTTCTATTTCCTATGTATACCTTATATCTTTGGCTTCAGTCCTTGATTACGAGATATGGGATAAAATCAAAGGAGGACTAAGGAGGCTCTGTGATAGTGAGGAAAAGACTGGGGAAGTACAATTGGACAAAATATTGCAACAAAGGAGCAAGATCTCGTTCACAGTTAGTAAACAAAGACATGGTGAGAATTTGGCAAGATTGGGACTGGCCCATCAAAGCTACAGCAATTAGAAAGGACTCCCCTCACTCAAACTCAGTGATCTCAAAATCTTAAGAAGGAATCATAAGCATCTGCCAAGATACCTGACAACTTGGCTCAGAAAAGTGAATTGAGAGGCGACGTACAAGTTGAAAACAATTCACAAAACTAACCCTGTTATTGACCATGAGACTGAACAGTTTGTTACAGATAAGGCTTTGCCAAAAGAAGTTTGCGATACAGCAAGTTGGGAAGATTACTGCAATGCCTAAGAGACTGATCGAGACATGTTAATGTTGTTCTATAGTAACCCGAAGGGTTGTTAAATCAGTTAGTGTATTTGTAATATTTTGTTAGGTTCACTTAATAGTGTTTTCATTCAGTAATTTAGAAAGGGATCTAAAAAAGGGTAGCTATTCCCTAGAGCAGTTGTTCTCAGTCCGGAGGCTGCCCCCCCCCCCCGCCCGAGGGGCCACAAGCAGGTTTCAGGGGGCTGCCAAGCAGGGCCAACGTTAGACTCACTGGGGCCCAGGGCAGAAAGCTGAAGCCCCGCTGCATGGGGTTGAAGCCAGGGGTCCTGAGCTCTGCCACCTGGGGCTGAAGCCTGAGCACTATAGCTTTGCAGGGCCCCTGTGGTGAGGGGCCCCAGGCAATTTCCCTGCTTGCTACCCCATAATGCCTAGCCCTGGATTTTATACACAGATAACCAGTTATTGTGGCACAGATGGTAGTGGAGTTTTTATAGCATGTTGGGGAGGCCTCAGAAAGAAAAAGCTTGAGAACCCTACTATAGAGTAAGTCCTCCAGGAAGCGTAGGGCTTCCTGTGCACTCTAGAGACAATCTTTCATTTCCCACGATATATTTCCTGCTGGGACATCAAAGAGAAGCCTAGGATAGGATAGTCACAGGCTGCAGATACACAGAGCAGTAGAGTTTGTTACCTTATTCTGTCGGTAGGGCTTGTTCCTAATAAAGGTTTATCTTAACACCAGTCTGCTCATCATAAAGATACTGCATTCTCCTCCCCTGTGAAATCTTACTGAGCAGGTCTGGATTAACCTAGGTGCATTTACACAGGGCCTCCAATCTCAGAGGGGCCCTGTCACAACTCAGTGGCCCCCTCCCTCAGGGTCCCCTGGGAAGGTAGATCAGTATTGTATGTTGCTAACGCTGTTGCAAGCATCGCAAGGCATTTTGGGAAGGTTTAAGGGGTTAAAGGTATGAGTGTGAAGTGGAAGATTCCTTTGCAGGTTGCAAGAGGCTGAAGGGGGAGGAAGGGAGAAGAGAACAGGTTAACGCAATGCCTCAACTCTCAGCTCAGCGCGAAGATAAGATGCGGGCTCCAGTCTCGGGTCACAGTGCTCGAACAGACACTATGCAGCCAAGAAACCTGCAGCCATGTCTGCATCTTACCCAGCCCCAGCCAACAGTGGGAAAAGGTGTGGGGAGGGTGTCAGCTAGGCAGGGGATTGCAAAACTGGCAAGAGGGTGAAGGCCAGCCAGGAGAAAAACAACTGTCTCACATCCCTGAAGCTGGTGTGTTTTGGGAATGCTGAGGCGGCCACAGAAAGCTGGTTTGGACTTTCTGTGCACTCTAGAGAGTGGTACAAAGAGCACGGGGGATAGAGGTCCCTGAACGAAACACCCGCAAAAAACCCCAGGACTTAAAACCCTCCTGAGAGCTGAAGCAAATCAGAGATCAACAGCGGACCCTGGACGACCTTCCTTGTACGTTACACCCAGGCTTGGCCAGCCCCAGGTAGTGCGTGTGTGAGTATTAAAGTGGGTTAGGGCTTGGGGCACTAATGCTTTCTTCCTTCCTCTGAGTGATGTGGGGAACCCCCAGCACTCTCCACTGTTATTGTACTTTATTTTATTAATAAATCTTTAAAATGTAGACCCTTGGTGTGCTCCTTCATCTCCTCCCCTAATGATCCTGTGGCCTCAGCCTGATCACCTGATGCCTCAGGCAGATTGGTAACATACATCTGTCGCAGCCCGCCACCTCAACCAGTTTTGACTTGACCACCCTTCCCTCTGTCATGATGGGGGAGGCAGGACCCAATTTGAGTGGAATGAGGGGGCACACTGAAGTTTTTCTCCATCTTCATGCTGTGGGGAGAGTGAACGGAACATTGAGGTAGGTCAGCCCCACAAGACAGGAACTTTTGAAGGGTGAGCGTGGGGCAGGCTGACTCTTCAACACCACCACCAAGAGCCTTCCAATCCTTGGGAATAAGACCCAACACCCCTCCAGGCACATCCCCTTCCCCAGGGGCTGGAGCAGCCCCCAGAGTCCTCCCCCCAGCACCTCCCACTGCAGAAATGGGGGGCCCCAATTTCCATAGTGCACTGGGCCCCAGAATTCTTTCATCTGGCCCTGTCTCTGAAGTCAGAGGAGCTGTCCAGGACTGCCTTGATGCAGGGATCATGGATCAGATTGCAACATCAGGGCCATATTCATACCTATATTGATACAGATACCTATATACAGAATTCAATAATAAGAGTTTTATTTTTTTTCCCTGAATCACAAAGTTAACATAGCACAAGGGAAATTCTCTGTGAAGAGCTCTGTTCACTTAGATACAGTGTTTTATTTGTTTTTCTTTTTAAATTAACAAACCCAAATTGAACCTGCTTTGAAATAAGTCTGCTCTTATGTTAGAAATTTCTGGTGTCTCTCATCTCACTGAAGTATCACAAGACCGAGCATTTTTATAATATTAAAATGGAAATCCTACTGCAATGTTTTCTCTCATGATATATCACAGATATGCAGTTTGGGAACAGAAAGCTTGCAAGGGTATGTGAGGACATGAAACCCTAATGCACTCAGCTTACAGGGACACACAAAATAACAAAACAACGCCCACCCCCAACCCTGGCTGTCTCAGAACAAAAGTGCAGCCAGAGAGATTTAGAAACTGAAGTATGAATACAGACTGTTAGACAAAAACACAATCCAGAAGCATAACCATCTTATTTAAATGCACATATTAAACAAAGCCAGACTGCAATCTGTGTCCTCCTCAACTGACTCATTTAACCTGAAGTATTCAGGCAGACTAAATTACCATAAACAGAATACCGATTGCAAACATCTGTTACAAACATCTGTTATAAATGAAAAACTGTAATAACTAACAACCGGGATTAAAAATTAGACTTGGTGCATAGTCCTAGTGCTGGCCTACGCCGGGGGAATTTCACACCTTATGAGCTCCTGTAGCTTCCACCATTGCAAGGTGGGTACTCAGAATGTAGCTGAGAACGGTACAAGTTAACGGAGTAGCTACATGTCTAACTACTCAATTTACACATGCAAATGATTGAGCACAAAACCCTGCACAGCAAAGGCTGTTTTTGAAAATGTGACCCTTACTGTGAAAACCTTAAGCATGCAGAATTCACAAGGGCTTAATGTGGGTGTCAAGACCACTTCAACAAAGTTTCCATTGTAATTCAGCAGTTATTAATCAGATCATTATTTTTAGTGCTATCAAATAAATAAATACTAACATTTCCACACTTTTAGTAAAGCTCTTATTTTATTTTTATGTATCCCAAATAAACTCTGTGTCTGATTCTCAGCTTGTATAAATTGGGGTAGCTCCATTGCCTTCAATGGCATTATGCTGATCTACGCTAGCTGAAGATCTGACCTTGTGTGTTTATGGTTTGGGCTATATTCTGCTGACATCCATGCACAATGGGGTTGAAATCAATGGAACTACACCAGTGTAAATAAGGACAGAATTTGGATTCTATCTCTAGTAAATATAGATTTCACAGGATATATTATAATCATAACCTGAGTTTGCTTCCTCTGTGCAAAGCAATATCCAGATCCAGGGCTGAATAAACTTGGAGGCTGAAGGATGAGATAGATACTTGTAATAAAGTGTGATTTGTAAAAGACTGCTTTTTATTTCCTGGTCAGTCATATGACAAGGGTTACAAAAGGTTATAGTCCTTCCACTTGGCTACTGTTACAGTATATATTGTAAGAAAATTTCAAGGCTGATGGTGAATGCTTTTAGTCACACATACCGGTAATATGGTTATTTTTGAATCAACAGGAAGTATCCTCAAGTTATTTTTATTTTACTGACATTTTTAGTATTGAAATTCAGCTGAATAGAGTGAGAAACTGAGGTGGCATCCTTGTCAAGCAGCGTCACAATTCTGAGTTGAGACCCAATCAGAATAGAGAAATTACAATAACCAGAGCGGATACAGGCATTTGCACATTCACTATATAGTTATTAAGAAGCAACTGAACAGTTATGCAAATACTTTTATTGGCCAGTCAAAATACCTGGAGTCACATACTGTATACAGTTACTGAGAATAACTATAGAAATCACAACCCACAACCAGAGTGCAGGTAACTGAAGTGTGTGTGGGAAACTGTATAGTCATTCATTGGTGACTGTATAATACACCTGCACTATGAAGCCTTGTCTACTCTGCTGATTTTCTGAAAACCTTCCGCAGTCACTTGGGTACAGGTCCACAAGTGCTACCTATGGAGTGAGTTCTAGCATAGATCATCTGCTGATGTTTTATTACAGGTCACTTAGACCTGCTCTAAGCAGTGTTAGCTGACTCTGTGGTAAAAATGACGCTGACAGGTCTACTGTAGCACTATTGTTATGTTCATGGCATACATACAGAGAAGTTAGATAAATACATAAATTCTCTTGCTGGAAGATTGCAGTGTAACAATACTTTATTTCTTAGGCTTCAGAATGATAACATATAAGAATCCCAAAACAGAGAGAGAGAAATCAGGCTGCTCCATAAAAACAGAAAGGTCCAATGCACCCTACCTTTCTCTAGGCTGGCTCAGATGACTCAGATCACACGGCTTTCTCGTAGCTACCTGCAAGCAGAACCAGGAAATCCTTGTCATTTTTAATACCATTTCCAATACACCACAGCACAACTACAGATGCTAGCGCAACAGCGGGGAATTTTTCTAATTTTTTTCAAGGCAAATGCAAACTAACTGCTGAAATGGAATTGTTTTTACCCAGACTTTTAGGTAGAAAATAATAGAAAGGTTTCAAATAATGTCTGAACAGAGCAAAAGCCAGTGAAAAGTGGTGAGTTAAGAGACTTACCAGCTTGGTCAAAAAGGAATAGTTCTTATGATATTGCCATTGTTATGACACAGTTGCAAAGCAAATTATCGCTGCAAAAATAATCTGTCAACACACATACAAAAATGAATAGCCAGCAACCACAGTTATAAAACACTGCAGCTTAAAAAAAGATATATTTAATAGCGTATTTTTCTGTTCAAACCAGCACCAGACACTGAGTCCAACTAAAATAGTCAGATTTCAAACTTGCTAATGACTTCAGAGAAACTCTGACCTTCATAAAACCTTCCATAAAGAGCAAGTTTAATAACAGTATTTATTGTAAAAAGGGATCTCTATTATGTGGTATGGGAATAGCTTTTTTGCTACACTTAATTAGATCCCGTTTTTCTTCTTTTTAAAAAAAAATTTGTCATAGATACATTTTAATTTGGGCCTTTATATGGCTTTATTTTCAGTATGATTAAAAAATATGGGATTAAAGTGTCCTTTTTTTAAAATACATCATAAAACAGACGGGCAGCTAAAGCAGCATATATATATATATATATATATATATATATATATGTATGGGAGCATAAAAGCAGTATTCTTAGGGGTAATATGAGTTCCCCTTTGGCAGAACATTTTCTACCATATAAACAAAATCTCTCTTGTTTGCAGTTCACTGGGATTGAAAGGTTATGGTTACATCCCAGGGGTGGTGATATAGGCAACTTGCAGTACTCAAAAAGAAAGAAGGGTTTGGATTATTTTTAGACATCTAAAAGCCAGCCCCTAGAATACTAGAAGGCCATTAAGACCATGACAATTAAACATACACAGTATACCGATGCTGTTCTCACTGCAGGGGACCTGATGACCACTCCCTCCATCCCCTCTCTCAGACACATGCTTTTCTGTTCAGCCCTGCTTTTCCCCATTTCAGTATAGTTAATCTAGAAATTTACTTATATAAAATCCACACACACACACACACATATATATAATACCAAAAATATATAATGCCACAGCATACCTTCGCAGAAGTCAATGGATATTTTGCCCTACAATTTTTTCTATCGTTTGTTGCACAAGAGAGCTTGTTATTTGAACTGCATTTTTCTTGTCCCTCCTCTGAGGACTTCTGTACCGGAATGAAGATAGCACATTTGGGCTCAGTAGTCAGTCTGCTGTTGAAAGAACAAGTCTCTATAGTAGCATTTGCTTTTGTTAAGGCTACATGTAGATTTCTTTGTATACCCTCCCATGGCTTCACTTATACTTATAGCTATCTCAAAACATTCTTTTTTTTATTTGAAACTTTCTATATTTGAATGCTGGAAATCTGGAAGGATATTTTTTTAAATGAATGAATGAAATTCATGAGAGTGTTTTAAAGTTATCCATGTGTGAGCTTAATATGGCTTTAAAAGCAGCTGAAGGTGCTCCCCTCCCCATTTGTACATGGATAGCTTAAACTATGAACTTTAAAAGATGGAAATATCTGCTGGTTCTCAATGAGGGAGGATCTCTTGCCTATATGGAAAAAAATTGTCACTAAGAGTTATTTTTTAGTTAAAAGATCACTATTTTGCATGTGCAGTATGGAATTAAGTTTAGCTATAAAACACAATAGGATTGGCTATAAACATATAACGTGCCCTGCTCAGGTTTCAGAGAGGTAGCAGTGTTAGTCTGTATCAGCAGAAACAACGAGGAGCCCTTGTGCCACCTTAGAGACTAACACATTTATTTGGGCATAAGCTTTTGTGGGCTATAACCCACTTCATCGGATGCATGGAGTGAAAAAAAGTAGGCAGGTATAAATATACAGCTCATGAAAAGATGAGAGTTGCCTTACCAAGTGGGGGGTCAGTGCTAACAAGGCCAATTCAATTAGCGTGGATATGGCCCATTCCCAACAGTTGACAAGAAGGTGTCAGTATCAACAAAGGGAAAATTATCCCTGGACACTCAATCTCCCTGGACACTCAATAACTGACTTAAAAGTGGCCATTCTGCAACAAAAAAACTTCAAAAACAGACTTCAATGAGAAACTGCAGAACTGGAATTAATTTGCAAACTTGACACCATCAAATTAGGCCTGAATAAAGACGGAGAGCGGCTGGGTCACTAAAAAAAATAATTTCCCCTCTGTTGGCCCCCCCACACTTTTGGGGGCTTCTGCCAATCCTGGAGTATACAAAGGCCAGTGAGGAGGTCTGTAGATTTTTTACAGCAGCCTGTGAGTTTCTGAATGAGATTTATGTGCATCTTTATTCTGTCATGGGTATTTTTCAGGTGATGGTGCTATGTGATGTAATGTCACACCAAGATATTCCAGGATGGGATCGTGTCTTAACTGCTGACCACAGAAATTCATATGCAGTTACTCCTACTATGCTGACTTTACAGGTGCTTAATTTCAACTTTAACTCCAGTTACTTAAAGTTTTTTGTGTTGGGTATATCTTTAAGTTTTGTAAGAATGCATCTCACACTTCAGTGTATCCATAAGTTTCAAGAGACATATGTATTGGTCTAGATATCATTTCAGTATTGATGTGGTATTATCCCACTAATAAAAGTCAGTTAATACTGAAGCTTGGGGACATGGATTTAAACGTACTGAGCTTTACTATGAAAGTTTGATGCTAGCTGATGCTGACATCTGAAGGCACCCAAGCCACACTGGCCTTGGCAGGGGTCTTAAAAGGTTAATCTACAACATAAGGTTCACATTGCGTAGCAGCACCAATGTGGGCCTTTGGAAGTCTGCAATGGCCCTAAGACATGTATGACGTGGCTGCTGAGATGCAGGCTTTAAGAAGCCAATAAACTGGCAGTGTAGATGTCTTATCGTGCATCTGGCATGGCTGCTCTTGTGCAGGCCTTAGGTTGTTACTTTGGCTTATTGAGACCTCTGAAGTGCTGTCAGAGAACAGAGAGGTATTGTAATGCCTGCATCATACCGTGCAGGTATGATAATGTCATCATGGGACCAGACAGGTTTCCTGCAATGTCTTATCTAGAATCTCAACTCCCTCCATCCCCCACAAAACTCTAACCTTCAGCTTTCAAAAACCACCAAATGCACTAGTTCTTTCCAAGGCCATCAGCCTAAAACAAATATGGGGTTGCTTGGCCAAGCCTTTTTTGAGCTATTACAAGCCAAAAATATTAGGAAACTTTTCAAGAAATTCAAATACCTCCTTTTTTTAAAAAGCACTCCTGTCTCCAAAATGCCTAGTCCAATTTGCTTCAAACTCTTCATAAAAATTCTACCCTGTTATAGGATCATACAGGTGAAAGGTAAGGCAGCTTGATTTAATTTTGGCTTATAATGGAAAGCTAGTTTCAGGTGCAATAACCAATGGACGCATTAAATAATCCATCTTCATGATGTTTTAAAAGTTTTTCCTTACCGTTTTGAATAATTCTACTCATTAGATGACACTCAGCATGTTTCTCATGTGTGTAATGTAAATATTACTGAAATATGGCTGATGAAGTACGTTTGGATCCTCCAGACTCAAAGGTGTTATAGAAATATAAAATATTAGTGGTACTCACGTTCTAGAAAATATTGTAATGAAAATTTTCTGGTATCCTCTATAACATTATAATTGCTTTCTTATTTTAAAAAAATGTGTTTTTTTTTATTGGCTGCATCCACATGCATGTAGTTATGCCCCAAATAATTAGCGCACACAGGCTAAAATCTACAGTACATTTGAAGGTGTGCGCATAAATAGCTATGAGCCAGATGCCCATACATTTATGCTTGATATGTGGTACCTTAACTTCACAAGTGACCCCCCATTGATTTCTAGTGATGTAAGGTACTATTCATCCTGAACAAAAGAATATAAAAAAAAAATCTGTTCCTGTATATAAACCAACCCTCTGCTAACTTGAACCCAGAAAGGTTCTGGGCACTGAATAGGAAAGATTTCAGACTAAATATGTGAACGAATAGCACATTCACATATTATCATTGTTTTGTACTGGCCACAAAACTAAATTTCATAGATGAATCTTCTGAATAGCAGCATTCCTTCCTGTAGAAGCTTCCTTGAAATGACAGGCTATCATGCCTTTCTTTCATCAATGTGTCCTTTGTACTCATCCATTAGCCTGCTCACTGTTATTGCCATTATTGTACACAAAACACAGTATAAGATGGGTGGCACCTGAAGACACAACAGTTACAGTGCAGCTGCTTGTTATTTTATGAATGAGCATAAAACAAAACCTTCAGTACCATTAGAATCTCCATTTCTCATGTTAGTATTTAACTCCAGTGAAAATTAGATTCAAGTCACTCATTTTTGCTATGTCAGTCGTGACTGTAGCAAGGGACTTGAAGGAGAGGGATCATTTGCAAACAAGGAAAGGGAGACTTTCAAATGTAAAGGGCAGCATGAAGGTACAACACCAAGAGTGGAAGAAAGAGATGGGGTAAAAGGATTGGGAGGAATTCAGAGACTGGGAGAGAGAGAAAGCTGAGATGCGGGAGGTGGAATATTATGTAGGGCTTTGGAGGTAATGTTGAAGAGCTTGAACAACACACACTAAATAGGAAGCCAGTAAGAGGTTTAAGAGCAAAGAATGAAGAAAATGGTGTTAGTGTCAGTGTTTCAGATACACTGGCAGATGGAGAAGAAAAGGTGAGAGATGACCAAGAGAGTTAGCAGTGAAGATAGTGAGTAAAGGACAGATTCTGGTGATTTTAGAGAGGAAAAAGGGACTCTCAAATACCCATGTCTTGCTTAAGATGTTACCAGAATGTGATAAGATCTACCCCAAGAAGGAGTCCTTGTGACCAGGAATGGTTACAAGCCAGGGACATGTTTTGAACTCAGTTGGAGTCTACTATAAAGTTGCATTCAAAACACATGGAAATCTTGGTTCCTGTGAGCAGCTTAGAAGAAAGCTACACTTTAATGTAGGAATAGCTCAGCTGAGGGGTAGGGTTTCTGGTCACACAAGACAAACTTGTTGAAATGCAGTTCAAATATGAACTAGTTGGTGGTTTGTTTTAAATGCTAATATGCAGCTTCTGAAAAGATTCTGCCTGTTTGTTGAAATAAGGTTATGCATAATTAACTAGGAAGAGGAAGAGCAGCTGGAAAGTGTTTACAGTTGGGCTGAGCTCTTCTTCTCCCAGCCTGTAAATGGAACAATTTTGTCTTTAAACCAGACTTTTTGTCTGATGAAAGAGTTCTTGTTCTCTTTAAAGAGATCTTACCTAATCCCATTATATAATGTATTGATTTATATAGCATTAGTCACATGTATAATGTTGTTGGGTGCCCAAGCAGCTTTATGAATTCCTCATAGAGTTTTTCAAAACAATATAGGGCAGATACCTGAATTTTACAATCTCATTCACTCTACGATCTATGTTTGGTTTTACTATTAAAAGATCCCCGCTGGACTTTATACAACAGAAAATACCATCTCCATTGGCCTCCAAGAAGAAGAATGTGTAAGACCATTAACGCCACCAGTGCCAGCTGTTACTCTCAGATTCCAGGAGGCACACTGATAAATGTGCTGTGGAAATACTCCATACGTAAAGGATTTTGGGAAATGTTTTTTAGGATTGCCTTCATTTTCCAAGTGTCTCATTGATATGGGCAATTAGAAGACTTGGCCAGGAGAGGGATAGCTCAGTGGTTTGAGCATTGGCCTGTTAAACCTAGGGTTGTGAGCTCAATTCTTGAGGAGGCCATTCAAAATCTATCTGGGGCTTGGTCCTGCTTTGAGCAAGGGGTTGGACTAGATGTTTTCCTGAGGTCCCTTCCATCCCTGATATTCTATGATTCAATATCCCTGCCTATAGTGTACTGGATTTGTGATTTGGCTTCCTTGGAAAGGAGTGCATACTAAACATTTAACTGATTCTATTTGAAAGCAGATTTTCTTTATTCCTCAATATGGATGTTAATGATTCATTATATAGTAAACCCCAGCATCACACTTCAACCTTATGTGTGCTTCAGTCACTAAATCCTGTGATCCACCTTTCTTCTTTGCATCTTCCTTTCTTACCCCCTTCAGTTCATTTTTTGGAGGAGCTGCATATGCGCTTCATGTGCTTGCTTGTATAAAATCCAATAAAAACTTTTAACCTAAAATAAAAAATTACTTCAGTTTCTCAACTTGTTTGAAGATTTTTGCATCCTGTTTTCAATTAAAAAAATATCCATGAGCACGTCTCTGAGTCTTGATAAATGGAGACAGATTCATACACAGTTGCCCTCTCGTTATTAATCCGACCTTTGTTTGCCAAAATGCCAGCGCTTCACCCAAGAGCTAGAGGGAAAAACTTGGCAGAGCAATGCTACATTTAAGTGAAATTCTCCCATCATGTTGCCTGGGGCCTGGAAAGAAATAATGCTTGAAAGTTTGTAGTATGCTGCTAAGAAGCTGTTCAACCGCAGTATAGACATAGTCTACTACAAAAATTAGACACAATTTGGAAAACATATCATGCTACATCAGCTGCCACATATGTGGTGTCTTGGTGATAGATACGAAGCTAAACTACACAACTGAGGCGCAGGATATCAAGGTTCTGTTTTCAGCTATGAAATTATACAAGAGATGAGCTGCATCTGGTGAGGGTCTGCAGAGGAGCTTCTCTAGATTGCTTAGCAAGGACAGGGCAGATCCTCAGCTGCTGTAAATTGACTTCAGCGGCATGCAGAGTATCTCAACCTTTTGTTAATGTAGTGAATCCCAACACAAAGGGTTAATGTAGCTTTTTGCATGGAATATTCATGTATACAAAACCTAATTTCTAGCAGTAGTTTAGAGCTCCGTGTGACCATTAGCTGGAAGCAGCAGCTGGGGAATGTATCATTCTCCCTGAAAGAAAAAAAGGAGCCATAATTTAGCCCAGGTTTCTCAGCAAGAACAAGTCCAAGGAATGGTGAAATGAAGCTGAATAGAGATCATTGTTGGAAAGAGAGAGACACTGAAAATGGGCTCCTTCCACTTGTGGACAGAAACCGTAGAAGGATCCAAGAAACAATCCTATGTTATTTTGAAGATTAAAGGATTTTTATTAACTGGGACAATTCTGGAAAATCTACCTAGCACACAATCTGTGCCTTCCTTGTTAAGTTTCCCGGCCAGCAGAATTTACCCAAAGTTAGTGGAGAATTTCAATTGCATTTGGGGGGACGTGAGGGGGGAATTTAAGACAACAGTAAATAAATTAGAGCTAGATTATAGCGCCCTCTAACCAGCTGTGCAGTGGAGCAGGGGCAGGGGAAAAGGAGGGAGCAAGGGCCATCACACCCTTTTTGTGTGGCTCATATATTTGTGATCCAGCATTGCGGTGCCAGCTCTCCAGAGCGCACAAAACCTACTACTCACAAGAAAGGGAGTAGGGAGAAGGCAGAGCCATGGCTACACCTCCATGCACTTTAACGAGTATGTTGCATCTTTTAAAGGGATGCCATAGATTACTCTCCCCCTTCCCACTTCTCCAGGGAGATGTGGAGGGCATTCCATCTCTCTGGAATATGCTGCCTCCCGATACAGCAGTAGAGCTCTGCACTACACCCAACACAGGTTCTGTGACTTAGAGGACCAATCTAGCCCTTCTTAGTTATAAAACGAGTACTACAACTAGCCAAATTTTCTCAAACTGCCCATAGCAAATGCTACTCATTATAGACAAGAGTTAGTCATTTTGCATGATTCCTACTACCATGCCATTTAAAAATAAAAAGAACAATTCATTTGCCATGGAATAAATTCAGTTTACATCCGTTCACAATGAAAAAATAGCTGCAGAGATTTCACTGAGCCTTTCCAAAAATATTAACCTCTGAATAGAGAGAATGTGTAGGAAATTTCAGCCCCATTGGTGAACTTTTCAGAAAGTTGGCTGTTTGAAACAGAAGGTGATAATAGAAGCTGATTTGCAGCCTATTGGCAACCATTACACTAACCAGCCAAGCACACCAAGAAGTACAGTTACTGCACTGTACTGATAGGGCAAAAGCCCGTAGATGGATTTTGTAGCTAAGAGGACTGTGTCATCAAGGAGAGATTTGATGTATTGGGAATCTATTGTTGCTGGAGGGAACTGATAGGGATATTAATAACTTGAAAAATGCCAGCTAGCATCACTGTCTGTACAGATGAACCTGGTCACCTGTTTTATTGTACGCAATGTATTAAGCTTGTGATGAAGTACAGCTTGTTGCTAAAACTGTCTTGGTTAGCAGGATCTGAGTACATGTGGGAGAGTGTATTGGAGGTGGTTGGTTTTTTATAAAGAGATTTGGAATAGGGGAAAATACTGGAAAGTGCAGATGATAATGGTATAGGATACAGCTCCTTGGAAACCCTCTGGGTTTGACCTGAAGTTTTCTGGGAGTTGTTATGTAGTTCCAAGGTCTCTGCTTTCTCCTTTGAAAAAAACCTCTTAGTAAAACCTCTTTCTGCCTATACTGAAACACTATTAAGGTGTGCGTCTCTATTAGTGAGTGACATCTCAGGCTGCTGTATACTCTTATGAGCTGCCAAGAAAAGCAATAAAGAATTCAATATGTGTTAAGATTTAGGAGCTGCTGGTTGGCTGAGCCTATTCAGAATCAGCATGTACATATTTCAGCCAGGCCCCTCTGCTGATTCTTCTTTTTCCGGCTTCACTGTCTGCACAGGGTTACTCTAAAATAACTTTTTTATTATTTTTATTCATTTTCATCTCCTTTATTGTTATTGTCCTGATTACTGTTTATGAAGTTAAATCAATCTGGAAAAGCCAGACTGAAGCAGCTACCAGGAACCAGGGAGAAGAGGACAGTGCTTTAATCGGTGATGTTGAAAGACAGTATTAGCACAGTCTATTTGGAAAAAAATGGGGAAATTCTGGATTAGATTCTGGCCTCATTTATGCCCATGAAGCCACCTTGAAAGCAATGAAATTGCACTAGTCTAAATCTGGACAGAATTTGGCCCTTAAAATTAACAACCTCACAAATAGGAAATGAAAAAAAGTTATTTGAGATTTAAAAAACAAAACAACTTGTTCAAAGAAAGTTATACTTTCAGACCAAGAACCTACAAACACTTATGCATTAAGTAGTTCCATTGACGTCTGTAGTGCTGCTCTAGCATGCAAAGTTAAGCATACAGGTAAGTGTTTGCTGGATCAGAAAAAAGGTTACCTAGCTGTAACCGTTGTTCTTCGAGATGTGAGTGTAGATGTGTAGTCTACTTAGGTGTGTACATGCACTGGAGCCAGAGAACTTTACCCAAATCCCTGCCTCGGCTCTGCCTCTTCCCCACCTCCTCCCTGAGTGTGCCGCATTCCTGCTCCTCCCCACTCCCTTCTGGAACTTGTTACACCATGAAACAGCAGTTTTGTGGTGGTAAGTGCTGGGCGGTAGGCGGAGAAGTGGGGACACAGTGCGCTCAGGGGAGGAGGCAGAGGCGGAGGTGAGGTGAGGCGAGGCGGCGGGGTGGGGCGGGGAGCTTGGCTGCTGTTGGGTTCAGAGCACCCACCAATTTTTCACCGTGGGTGCTCCAGCCCCAGAGCACCCATGGAGTCGGCACCTATGAGAGGACTCACAGGCGGTATTCAGAGGAGGTGGGGTTAGAAATCCATTTAAACAAAGACTGCAGGATTGCCTTCCCAAAGTTTTCATCTGACCTGGATACAGCAGTAATGGCACAGTGGTTTGTAAATGTATGTGCAGAGGACCAAGTGTCAGCCCTGCAAATGTCCAGTATAGGACTGTCACTTAGAAATGCCATCAACATCACCAAGGGTCTCATGGAACTAGCTTGCACCCTTTGGGGAGGTGTAGCTACGGCTACTTTATATGCTGTCATGATACAGGATGTTATCCATCTGGAGACAGTTTGTGAAGAGCCTGCTTGACTCTTCATTTGGTCTGCATATGAAACAAACAAAAAAACAAGATGAGGAATGGAAAGATTTGGTCTGATCCAGAAAAAAGCTAAACATCACCTGACATACAACATGTGAAGAGATTTACCCTCTGGGGTTGAATGCAGCATACAGCTTGGTTCAAGAGAAACTGGGAAACCACTTTGGAGAAAAATCTAGAGTGTGGCCACAAGGTTACTTTGTCTTTAGAAAATTGCATGTAAGGAGGCTTTGCCATCAAAGCCTGCAACTTATCCACTCTCCTTGCAAACATTATCACCCCAGGAAGGAAGTCTTCTGTCACAAAAGTGAAAAAGAAGAAGTTGACAGAGGCCCTATAAGAGCCACTAAGACACTGTTAAGGTCCCCACAAAGGAATTAGCTCTTTAACTTGTGGGTGGACACAAGTGACTCCTTTCAAGAACCTCAGTGCTTCAGAGTTTGAAAACACTGGATGGGCAGCTGAAATATCAAAAATCCCTGCCAAGTGGTCTCTCAGTGAACTAAGTGCAAGACCAGAAGACTGAAGGTGTAACAGGTACTCCAAGATGTCTTGAATGAAAGCTAGTTTTGTTTGGACTTCCCAGGCTAATGACCATATTGCGAACCACTTCCGCTTGGCTGTGAAAGACAGCATGGAGTCCAATGCAGTAAAAATCTTAAATGAATCAAACTACCATAGAATCTCTATGGATAAAAATTCCATGCTTGAATAATAAGAGTATAACAATAGGAATATACTACTGACCAGGATTGTGATGGTGGTTGTGAAATGCTCAAGGAGATTAGAGAGGCTACAAAAATAGAAAACTCAATAATAATGGTGGATTTCAGCTATTCCCATATTGACTGGGTACATGTCACCTCAGGACGAGATGCAGAGATAAAATTTATTGACACCATTAATGACTGCTTGTTGGAATGGCTAGTCCTGGAACCCAGAAGGAGAGAGGCAATTCTTGATTTAGTCCTAAGCGGCACGCAGAATCTGGTTCAAGAGGTGAATATAGCTGAACCACTCTGTACTAGTGACCATAATGTAATTAAACTTAACATCCTTGTGCAGGCCTGGGGTACGGGGAAAAAATCAAAGAAGCCCATCGCAATAGCATTTAACTTCAAAAAGGAGAACAACACAAAAATGAGGAAGCTAGTTAAATGGAAATTAAAAGGAACAGTCACAGGAATGAAATGCCTGCAAGCTGCATGGAAGCTTTTAAAATACACCATAGAAGAAGCTCAAATTAAATGTATACCCCAAATAAAAAAATAGTAAGAGGACCAAAAAAAAAAAAAAAAGCCACCCTGACTAAACAACAGAATAAAAGAGGTGGTTAGAGGCAAAAGGGTATCATTTAAAATTTCATCTCAAATCCTACCAAGAAAAATAGAAAAGAACAAACTCTGGCAAATCAAGTGTAAAAGAATAATTAGGCAGGTCAAAAAAGAACTTGAAGAACAATTAGCAAAAGACACAAAAACTAACAGCAACATTTTTTTAAAGAGCATCAGAAGCCAAGCAATCAGTGGGGCCACTGGATGATCAAGGTGCTAAAGGAGCACTCAAGTAAGACAAGCCATTGTGTTGAAACTAAATGAATTCTTTGCATCAGTCTTTACTGCAGAGGACGTGAGGGAGATTCCCACACCGGAGCTATTCTTTTTAGGTAACAATTCTGAGGAATTGTCTCAGCTTGAAGGTCTGTAGAGGAGGTTTTGGAACAAATCAATAAAATTAAACAGTAATATGTCACCAGGACCAGCTGGTAATCACCCAAGAGTTCTGAAGGAACTCAGATATGAAATTGCAGAACTAATAATTGTGGCACGTAACCTATCACTTAAATTAGTCTCTGTACCAGATGACTGGGTGATACCTAATATAATGCCGATTTAAAAAAAGGCTCCAGAGGCAATCCTGGCGGGTAAGCCTAATTTCAGTACTAGCAAACAGGTGCTGGGCTGACACCTGGAGCACCGCTGCCCCAGGGCTGACAGTTCTGGCTGTCATCTCTGGGGCGGCAGGGTCTGTCTGTCATCTCCGGGGTGGCGGGCTCTGGCTGTCAGTGCACCACAATGCCCCACTTAAATCAGGTCAAGTGCTCCTGGTGAGAACGTGCACCACCGACGGAAAGAGCATAGTGTTGACACAAAGAGCAGATTTAATTATTGTGGTGGCCGTAAATCGACCTAACTTAAGTTGTAGCCTGATTTGGGGTGGGTTAGTAGTGTTGATGTAATTTATCCATTTAATTTAATTTTATTTGATTAATTATTTTAATTAATATTAATAATAATTATTGGATATTAATTAGTATGGGTTTGGCTCGCCAATATGTTTGATCAGAAGATAAAGTTCATCCTGAATCAGGCTTCACAGAGTTTATAAAAGGAACTTCGGGGTATATGACAGGAGCTTACACTGAGACAGATATAGTCATAAAGACCTTTTATTAAAATCAATGAAATGGTAAGCAAATGGTAAAACAGTTCAAGATTACAAAGTTACAAAATATCACAGTTCTTTAAGAAATATATTTATGATTTATGCAAACTTGAACACTCACACTCTTGGTGCAGCAGCACTTTGGGCGTTTTTCACACCTTTGGCAGAGGAAGTTACTTCAAGATTGTTTGCGTTCTAATTTAACTCTATATATGCTATATGCTTTAACTAAAATTAAATATAAGGGAGATTAAATCCCTTTTCACTTAAAGTTTTGAAAAGAAATAATACTACGGCCTATTAATAGTTAATAGCCGTCGTAGAAGGGTGACTACGTAGATGAGGGTGGAGGTGATGAAGAGTATACAGGAGCAGATAGATGGGTATATCGCCTGTTTAATGGTGAATTGTCTCACCTTTTTATAGAGCATTAGTCGGAAATCCTTCCTCCTATGGCCAAATTTCATCTTTCCCTCACGGAAATGTTAGGGTACGTTTGCCCCATAGGCTAACATGTATGTGCGTATGAATGACAGGTGTGTACGCATTTGTGGTGTACTTGTTAGATTTGTGGGCAAAAATCCCCTTTTTCCACCCTTTACTGTTATTGGTTCAGTTAAAGGTCTCCAGACATCTGCGTAGGTATTTTGTCTTATTATCACTTTTCTGAGTAAGGGTCCCAAAATGTGCTGAAGTTGCCTTAGTGTCATACAGGATGTTTGACCTGTAGGTATCTTGCATTTCAGCCAAACTTATTCTTAATATAAATCTATAAGCCTATTACATCAAATACTTAAATTCATGATAAAGATATTTATACAGTCCAGCAGATTAAGCCTCAGGGCTACAAAGTCGACTTAATTTTATAGTGTAGATGTTGCCTCAATAAATTCAAAGCAAAGTCTCTCTTATCTCATGTTTCAGCAGTCTTACTGACTGAATTCCTTTTAGTCAGGATCCCTTTCCCAGTCCAATACTTCCTTTGTTCTTCAGGTGTTGCAGATGCTGTAGGAAAGGGAGGGACCATTTGGGGTGTCTGCTTACCCTTCTTTCTCTTCTTCGAGAAGCATCTCCAGCTGAGGTTCAGGAGACAGAAAATCTGTGAGGATGGGAACCTCAAGCTGTTTCTTTGTCAAGAAATAGATTTTTTGCCAACACTCTCTTTCCCGCCAAAGACTTTACATACAATTTGCCACACATATTTTACCAGGATGGTAATGATCAGCAAATTATGAGTTTTCAAATGATATCTTACAAGGCATACTTTATAGAAAATTTATCATAATCCCGTGAAAGTGGTGAATGCAGGGGTACAGGCAATCACAAGGGATCAACAAATATGAACAAGTATGATCCAGTGAGCATAGTGTACTTAGACTTTGAGAAAGCCTTTGATAACATCCCTCACCATAGGCTCTTAAGCAACACAGTCATGGGATAGGAGGGAAGGTCCTCTCATGGATCAACAACTGATTAAAATACAGGAAACAAAGGGTGGGAATAAATGGTCAGTTTTCAGAATGGAGAGAGGTGAGTAGTGGTGTCCCCAGGTATCTGTACTGGGACTAGTCCTGTTCAACATATTCATAAATGATCTGGGAAAAGGGGTAAACAGCGATGTGGCAAAGTTTGCAGACAATAAACAATTACTCAAGATAGTTAAGTCCAAAGTGGACTGCAAAGAGTCACAAAGGTATCTCACAAAACTGGATGACTGGGCAACAAAATGGCAGATGAAATTCATAATTCATTTTTATAAATGCAAGTTAATGCACAGTGGAAAACATAATCCCAACTATACATACAAAATGATGGGATTTACATTAGCTGTTGCCACTCCAGAAAAAGATCTTGGAGTCATTGTTGATAGCTCTGAAAACATTTGTTCAATGTGCAGCAGCAGTCAAAAAGCTAACAGAATGTTAGGAATCATTAGGAAAGGGATAGTAACAAGACAGTAAGCATCATAATGCCATTATGCTAGATGCTTCAGAGAGAATGAACAGAACAGAACAATTAGCATCAATCTATAGTATGCCCACACCTTGACGACTGCATGCAGTTTTGGTCACCCCATCTCAAAAAAGATATATTAGAATTGGAAAAGGTACAGAGAAGAGAAAAAAAAAGATTGGGGTATGGAACAGCTTCCATATGAGAAGAGATTAAAAAGATTGGGTCTGTTCAGCTTGGGAAAGAGATGACTAAGGGGTTATGATAGCAGTCTATATCATCATGAATGGTGTTGAGAAAGTGAATAAGTGTTACCCCTTCACATAACACAAGAACCAGGGGACATCCAATGAAATGAATAGGCAGCAGATTTAAAAGAAACAAAATAATCTACTTCTTCACATAATGCACAGTCAACCCTTGGAACTAATTGCCAGGAGATACTGTGAAGACCAAAATAATAACTTGGTTCTAAAAAGAATTAGATAAGTTCATCGATGATAGGTCTATCAATGGCTATTAGCCAAGATGGTCAGGGATGCAACCCCATGCTCTGGATGTCCCTAAGCCTCTGACTGCCAGACGCTGGGACTGGATGACAGAAGATGGATCACTTAGTAATTGTTCTGTTCTGTTCATTCTCTCTGAAGCATCTAGTATCAGCCACTATCAGAAGACAGGATATGGGGCTAAACGGGCCATTGATCTGATCCAGTATGGCCATTTCTATGAGTAGGACACTCTGGTGGAGGGCTTCCTACTGTTAAGCAAGATTTGCCTGAGTGCATCCCAACATCACTTCTCTTCCTCCATTAACCATGCAACATCCACGCGGTGAGATGCAGAGAACTGAATGCTGAATGAAAAACCTGACCATGATGCTGAGTGAGGAGGTCAGGATGAAGAGGAAGGGATATGTGAGGCCAAACAGACAATGTGAGGAGGTTGGAGAGCCAACATTGTCTTGGCCATGCTGGAGCAATGAGAATGAGCTTGGCATGGTTCTATTTCAGCTTGAGAATGACCCATGGGATGATTAGACTTAGGGAAAAAGCATACAGGAGTGCGGATTCCCAGGTCAGTTGAAAATCATTGGTCAATGAGCCCAGTCTAAGATCCCAGCTGGCATTTCTTGTTATCTCTCATGGTGAACAGGTCAATCATCAGAATGCCTCAAACTGCAAAAATGGACTACAGGATGCTGGGTTTCACAGACCATTTGTGATTAAGGGAGAAGTTTCTTCTGGGGTGATCCACCATGTGATTGTGGATCCCAGGTAAGTGATCGGCCACAGGGGTAATCTTTTCCCCAATACAAAACTGCCAGAGCCTGATTGCTCCTGACACAGCACATTGGAATGTGCTTTCCCTCTCAGTTCATATAGTACATCTCAATGGTATTGTCAGTGAGTATGAGAACCGCTGAGTCCCTGATGTGGTCTTCAAAGGTCTGACTCTTACGTGGGGGTCTTTCAACCCAAAGCTCTTGGTAACTTTTACTCTGTACGAGGAGGTCTGAGGAAATAAATCAGGGGAGACACGTCCGTCCAACCGATGGATGGCTGGCACAAACAGGACAACACAAGAGTGCTTTCACTTAAAGCTAAACTTTTCTAATCTCAAGCACTTACACACGTCCACAACAAGATTAGTAAAACACCTCCAACCCTTGATAATTACCAAAGCTGAGTGTGGCTTTCGAGTGACACAGTGGCAGACGGGCTGCCACTGGGGAACACACGATACATCCAGAGGGAGAGATCAGTCCCAAAGAGTCCCCAAACGAGTCCCTCTATCTCAAGCTTTTTCCCCTTATTTATACATTAGTAATAGAATGACATGTCCCTTAAAGAAACCTTGTTAAGTAAGCATTTCAATCATCAAGCAAGAAGTTCCTTCTGATTATTGATTAACCAGGTGTGGGTTTTTCCAGAGTCTGCAACCTTGAGACCCCAATAGACATTCCTGGGGCATATCAGCAACTTCAACACAATTCTTATCAGGAAGGATGCGGGGTCAAGCTGCCCTTTCTGTGTCACCCAAAACCCCCTCCACTCCTGCCTTGGTCAAGCTGAGATTGCTGAATGGCCAATTTACAGCTTGCATCCAGAATTAGTGAGGGGAGTTGGCCAACCTGTCCGAAGGATGATGAATTGGACAATAGATTAACTTCAGCCACCTCTGAAGAAGATACAGGAGCAGCCTGACATTCTGGACTACCTGTATGCATGCAGCCCTTCACTAATTCTGGACGCATTCTGGTGGTGGACAATTCAAGACAATGTGTGCCAGGGCAATGTGTGCCAGGGCACTCAATCCCCACCAATCAGGATTATAGTCACTGATGGGTTTGGGGAGTGCATCTGGGATCAATGAAAGCTCAAGGCCTGTGATCAGAACAGCAAGTTTCAATATCAATGTATTGGCGCTTCCTGCCATCTACAATGCCTGTCATGTACTGGGAGACTTTGGCAAACCAGTAAAGTGCTTGAAACCACTATGGCTTACTGTTAAAGGCAGCCTAGTCAGCAAGCTGTAAATTTAAACTAACATTAATTTCTACTTAATTAGAACCTTAATCTTCAATCTAATTACTGTTTTATGCAAACTAATGGCTCGATGATGTCACCACTCTTTTTATATCCAATTAAGAGAATTGTAATTTTATGATATTTAAACCCCTTCCAAGGTTTTTCTGCAGACTTCAGTCAGGAGGCTGCTGGGTATCCTAGAATGTTCAGTGTAAAAATCTCTCACTACAGGGATGGAGTAGAAGAGGTCATCACTGGATCACTTCTCTGGACACAAGTCAGAATGGGAACTTGCTGGCTATCAGGGGAGAGGTAGGCTTGTGAGCGCGCGTGTGTGTAAGGAGCCAGATGGTTAAAACCAGAATGAAAGGACCTTCTCCTGTGGTCCTGCCTGGAGCAGTTCTGCTGCTTTACAGAAAAGGCGGGGGGGCTATCTGAAGAAACACTGCAAGCAGTATTGCTGCTGTTGCTGCTGACCACAGTGTGGCATCTCTTCATGGCTGGAGTGCATAGTCACTAAGAACGGAAAGTAGCTTGGGAGTCTTAAATGAGTGCAGAGTATTTTTCTGAAAACAAAACCCATCAAAATGTAAGTCCTCACTGATCTGTTGCTCCTCAGGTACAATGGCCATATTCTGCAGTCTCCTGGTCACAGCTAATGCCATAATTCCGGCTGTGGCATCCACCACAAACAGAGCAGAGTGCAACAAGGTCTTGGCCGCCCTACAGTCTTCTACAATGAATGCCTCAAACTTTTTCTTGGCGGTTTCTGGCAACTTGTCCACAAACTTAGACATCGCTGCCCAATTACCAGTCATATTAAGAGATGGTGCCTACTGGTTCGCAATGCACATCTGCAGGAAGCGGAGGTATAAATGTTTCTCCCCCTCAAGTCCAATATCTTGGACTATTTGTCCTTAGGTGTGGATTTATACTTTTCCTGCTAGCCTCTGACATTTGCTGCATTTACCACCAGAGAGTTATGGGCTGGGTGGGAGTAGAAACCCTCAAAACCCTACATGGGAATGAAGTACCACTTCTCTGAATGCTTTGCAGTGGGAAACAATGAAGCTGGAGTTTTCCAGAGGGCCTGTACAGGCTCCAAGACAGCTTAATTTATTCAGAGGACTACTCGCCTTGGAGCTGGTGATTGGAGAGTATCCATCAGCTTATGCATCTTCTCCTGCAGGAATTCTGCCTGGATGCCCAAGGTAGTGGCCACATGCCTCAGGACGTCCTGATATGTCTTAAACTCCTAGGGCATTGAGGGAGAGGAAGATTCCAGCATGAAAGAGTCATCCAGAGAGAATGATGGTGGTTTGCTGTGCCAGTGCTGGGTCCTGTATTGCACCACAGGATCTGGTCAGAATAACCCCGTAGGTCCCAAGGAAACAGGCTCAATGATCACTTGCAGCTGAGGTGCTTTGGGAGCTGGCACCATCGTTGGGACCAGTGATCTTGCCCTGGAGCAGGTGAAAGAGCAGGACCTTAGGGACTGAGGAGTGTCCCAAAGATTCCAAGGAAGCCACCGGGCATATGGGAAAGGCATTGGTGGCCTGCAGGCACTTGGCCGAGAGCCCGTGTCCTGGCTGCACAACACATGCCAATGGTGATCCAAGGGCAATTTCTGGTGCCTATCAGGCTATGATGAGGGGGAGGATGACCCCGACCTGGAGCTGGAGGGATCCTTCCAGAGACTCTGAAGCTATTGTTGGTGCCTTAGGGTAGGTCCCCTAGAGGCTCAGTCCGGCATTCCAGGAGGTGATAAACTCGAAAAGGGGTTACCAGACAAGCTAATCAACATAATAAGAAGTTTATATAATGGAAGTTGAAGTTGAAGCACAAGTTACATGACCTTGACATTGTCGAAGTATGATTAATGCTGTACAACAATATTTTAGCATGCTACTTTTAAAATATGCTTTACTTTTTCTCCTCACTTGCTATGGTGAGATAGATGCTCATCCATCCAGAATTACAGGTGATTTTTCACCCTTTATAGCTAACAAAACTAAAATATTTCACCTGATACTTCATCTTCTGTCAGGGTAGGATTATTCTGGAAAATAGGAGTCAAATTTAAAAAAAAAACTCCTTTGGGAGAATTTAGGACTCCAGAAAAAATGATATAATCTCACTGCTTGAACATTTCCTAACTTTTTTGGCTCACCATAACTCCAAAACAGCCCTGCATAGATGCTCCAAATGGATACATTGATTTACTCTGTTGGTCTTGGCAAGTACTGGTGACTTTGACTGGGCAATAGTTAAGCAGTTGTTGGTGGAATTATTGAGTTGCTAAAAGCAGTTTCCATGTACTTATGGGCTCAAAGAGCTCACAAACAAGGCCAGAATATCCATCAGTCATACAGTGATGGCTCCCCAAATAAACCCACTTCAATTGCCCCATCCCAGATAGCACTCTCTTTGTGATGAGAAGAGTGGGAGGCAAGGAGCCAGGTGAAGATCAGAGGGTCCACTTTGGGGATCAGGAAGGAGGTTGCTATCTGGGGCGATGGGGAGTGATATGATGAGCAGTCGAATGTATCCTTGAGCAGCCCAATTCTAGTTACACTACACTACCAACTGTACACTTGCCCACATGTGGTCTTTTACCATCCCCCCCCCTCCCCATAGTGCATACTGAACCCCCCCGAAGCATGTGTGTCTCAAGGTGAATAGAGGGCAAGCAGCTAGCATACCTGTGTGGGTAAGCACATATGGCAGCTGTGACACAGCCCTGTATCCATGCCAGGTGTGCAGCATGGACGGGGCAATGGGTGAGTACCAGGTCTTGCGTTTCAATAATCCTCTACTCACAGTCCCTCAGTGCACTGAACCCTTATCTTCCAGACCCTTACACAATCTATAAAGGTCTCCCTTCTGGCTGTTTCCACTGGTAGTAGCATGCTGCACTGACCACAGCAGAACAACTTTCAGCGGCACACTTTACAGATCAGTACAGGTGACAAGTGCCGAGAGCAGATGCTCAGCCTGCTGAGTACACCTGGGTGCTGATCATGACTGGGTGGCATACACCAGCCTCCACAATTTCAGCTGAAGCAGCAGGAACATTCACCTTCACCAGGAAATTTCCGGGATGCTGAAGCAGGTGGGCATTCAGGGGACCCCAGCCCAATACCACGTGAGGTCCCTGTACTGGAAGGCCAAAAACTCAAACAGTTGGTCCAGGAGGGCGCATCGTATATGACCCTTCTATGAGGCACTTGATGGAGTGCTGTCAAGGGCCCCTAGTACTAACCCTGTAGTGGCTCACAATCTCCTTGTAAACCCATCAGGTCTCATGGTCTGACAGGACCCTGAGGCAGGTGAGAGAAAGGAGACAGCAGGGATTACAGAGGACCTCCCAGAAGATCCAGAGGACAAGTAGGAGGTTCTTCTGCACTTCTAGCTAGAGATCCAGGTTTCAGAACCCCCTGAGGAGGACCCTGTGCAGCAACAGGAACCAGACTCCCAAGCTGATAAGTTACAATGCTCCACTCCTCCCCACCAGTATCCCCTCTTGTGGTGCAAAATTCCTGATTTTAAGATGGAGGGCATTTGCAGTAATGTGCCCTTATTTGTCCTCCCTAGATAATCTGCCATGCATTGCTCAATGTGTGTGTGTGAAGTGCAGTTCTGGAGCCGCACCATTATCACACACCGTCCCCTTACCAAACTCCCCCAACTGCCCCTCCTCCAGCCAACCCCTGCTCTGCTGCTCCACCCCAAAAAGGTCAAGGGAGACAGAGGTAAAAGTCAATTGTTTTATTGATTTCTGGTGAACCACAATTACATGGTCTGTGGCTTGGCTTCCAAAGCTTATTTTTAAACACTTGTTTGAAAGTAAAAATCTGCATGCCCCTGTGTGTGCATTTCCTGGCCCCCTGTCAGGTAGCAAAGGTCCCAGGGCCATGTGGCTGGGGGTGTTTGTGAAAGGGTCCCGTGTGAGGAAGGGAGCTAAGCTTTAGAAAACTTACAGTTGGTTGTCTCAGGGAAGTTGCTTACAGACCTGTTATGTCTCTTAGCAGTTTACAAACATTGGCCATGTCTATACGTACAGTGCTGCAATGGCGCAACTGTACCGATAGAGCTGCTCCCCTGCAGCATGTCTAGTGAAGATGTTCTATGCTGATGGGACAGCACAATAAAACTGCCTCCTCAAGCGACAGAAGCTATGTCGGGTGTGTGTGTGTGATGGTCTCCCACGACCTAGCGTGGTGCACACAAGTGCTTATATGCGTGTAATGTATGTCGCTCGGGGTGGGGGTAGTTTAGTCACACCCCTGAGTGACATAAGTTATGCTGATACAGTCCGAAGTGTAAACATAGCCTAACAGTGTCTGTCCATGGTCTCTGCCCTCTCCCTGCAGAAAGCCATGAGGAATAAGCCGGAGGAGTGGGGAGAGCAGGAGGAAAAACTGTGCAGTGTCCCTCTCCAGTTGTGTTTAGCAAAGGCTTTTAGCGCTTTGCTTGGTCCCTGCGAACTTTCCAAAATTAGTGGCTGTCCCTGCTCTCTGGACTATCCCCACAGAGAAACATGCTGCTAAAGTTGGGAGGTGGGGGGGGGGTCCAGTGCCAGTTGTAGAAAACGCAGTGCTGTGTCCCCTTCCAGTTGTCTGAGGCAAAGACTTGTTCTGAGCTGGACTTTCAGGACACCTAAGAAAGCTGTGGTGTTTTGCTCCTTCCCTGTCCATTTCTCTATCATTAGGCAGGCAGAGGGGCAGGATTTTCTTGTGGAGGTAAGAGGGGGAAGTCGTGGGTCAGATCTCTTTTTGCATGAAGTCTCCCCACCCTAATTCAGAATTTAGTCTATTTCCATTTGCATTTCCTTTCAATCCTGCAAGCATATTTCAACAAATTTGTGTTGCAGTAGGAACTCCATGTGGTTTTTGAGGTTCACCAGCGGTGCAAATCTGATTGGACTAGCTTCATAGCTGACCAAACGCCATCATTCAGCAATGTGTAGAAGTGTGACCATTAGCAGAAATATCTTGCTGGCATAGACTGCCAGATCCCCTCTCCAGGACTGGAAAGTCACATTTTTTCCCCACTGTGGTACTTTGATAACTATTACTTTCTACAAAAGTTAACCAGTCTTAGAGAAAGAAATTGTAAACTGGTAACATAGCCCCGGGAAGGAATTTCCCCACTTTCTTGAGACAGTATCAACATTTTAAATTGTTAGCACCACTACTACATTTTTCTATTATGTGCCTCTGCTTCTTCCTCATGGGCTGCAGCATGTTTCAGAGAACCAAGGATGTTGAGCCAATTGCTTTTGAACATTCCAGGAATGTATCAAAATTATGGCCTTCTATGCTAAGTTGTATTAGTGTGGGGGTTTCTCAGCTTATTCCAAAGGCACAAAATATAATGCTCTTTTGTTTTGCACCTTTCACTCCCAAGAGCAAAACCATGCTTCTAAGAAGGCAGGAGTAGCACCCCCCAGAGGGAAGGGGTAGATTGAGAAGGGTCCTAGAGGAATTGCTTATAGAGATGGACAGGAAAAATCAGGAGCAATTGAGTTCCTCAGTGCAAGGGAGGAGTGGTCTCTTCAGGAGAAGGAAAGACTTCTGGACTGGTTCTTGGAAGTGGCGGAACAGCATAAGGAGACCATTCCATAATGAAAAGGCTTATTGGACTAGTGGCTGACAGTGCAACATCTGCCTGCTGAGGAGGCCCCAGAACCACCCCATCAGCTGCCACAGTTTCCATTTCCTCTGACTGCAGCCCTCAGTGCTGTTACTTCATCCAAGAACCCACACTGACCAACCAGGAGGACAAAGATGAGAACTCCAGCATGTACATGCCCCTAAACCTCTTGAAGGAGCTGTCCCTGTGTTTCACCAAGAGCCATTTCCTCCCCATCATTCACCCCTTCTGAGGTGGAGGGGAAGGAGATTGGTGCAAAAACATTCAACTGTGGACAGGGTTCTGTGTTGATCACTTAATTTTTATTGTTCTGTATTTCAAAATATTTCCTTAAAACATATTCTAAGGACAATTTCACTTTGGACATTTTTTATGGTTTATTGTTTGCATCTCTTACCTTAATTGTTCTTGTAACATTTTTCCAGAAAGTAGACTTTCTACCTCCTCATCTTAGTAAATTTTATAATTTGTTTAACTGTGTGTCTCCTCCTTCTTCAGTATGGTGACCTGAAGGTGTTTTTAGTTTAAAAATGGGGCCCAAGCTTCCCACCTCATGTAATCGAATGGTGGTGTAAGATGTTGTTGCCATGACAGTGGAAATCTTTTTGAGTGTCCCTGAAGATTCACAAATATTTGAAGTCCTAAAGATAAACAGGAGGGATGGGAAAAGTGGAGTGAATGTTTTCTGTGCTGTAAAAACCACTACTAATTTTCAACTGAACAGATGTCTTACACACAGGCAGTAAGGGGTGGATCAATGTCTTTTTTAATGCCTTTATTGTATATGTTGAAATTAAAACAAACAAAAAAGCCAATCACACAGTGTCTACCTGTACCAACTCTCTCCCCACCCCCAACCTTAAACACTGTCAAGCAGACAAGGGATTAGGGGTTTATCACAGCTGTGAATAGCACTTGGCACTGACAACAATTGCTGCATTCTAACAGGACCCTCCCAGAAGTCCATCAAAAACATGTTAAAAACATTGAAGTACTCCCTATAACAGAGGTTTCAAAGGAGGTGTGAATTATGTCAGGCACTTACGGCACCAAAAAAGTTATGCAGGATCACAACGACAGCATGTGTTTTCCATCACCTGGGAAAACAGTTCTCGAAATTTTGAAATTAGGGGTTCCATTGAGCAGTGAATTGTGTTATTCAGTTACATACTTTTAAACCTATTTTTTCCACAAAAGAAGTGCAAATGGGGCCTTTGTCCATTCAAAGCAAAATCAGAAACCATTATGTGAAGTGGGGGTTCCCATACAGTTATAAATGGGGTTATGTAGATGTAAAATTTAAAAATAGTCATACATAACAATGCCTGAAAGAGTTGCCATCATCAGTCCAGCGCCATTACTTTTAAAAAGTCAATTGTGATGGATTGGCTTACTTTCAGGAGTGAATAGTGAGAAAGACAGAGACATTGAACCATGAGTGCATAACAACACAGCTCCACAGCAGAAACCCAACTGCAAGTTGCTAACACAATGTACATCCTCTGTAACAACTGGTGTTAATGTACACAGTGTGACATGCAGCAACAGATAACAAACTTAAGCTGCTGCACATCAAATGGGAACAAATCCCCAATAAAGCCATGCAGGTCCATAAGTAGGAGGGTATGTTCCCTCATGTACATTTAAAATAGAATGAACAGATGTCCTGATATTAGGGATTTTGTCTTATATAGGCAACTATTAACACACCCCATCCTGATTTTTCAAACTTGCTATCTGGTCACCCTAAATTAAGGCAGCTTCAAAGAAAGGATATGAAGGTGCCTCTCCTCACAAGCACAAGGCAGATGCCATCCTCTGATGCCAGGCAGTGCCAGGATGTGTACATATACGGCATCCTTCATTTCCCTGGCCTGCTGGGACCTGTATTTATGTGTGTGGGATCTGGCTGGCTATACAGCATTTCCAAACCAGATGTGTCCCGAGCCCCCTTAGGATGGAAATACTTTTTTTTCACCCCCACAAATGTTGTGCAGTGCACAGCAGGTGACAATCATATGAACTGCAGTTGGCACATTAGCATCCAGATGGATGTGTATGTAGCACCAATGAGCCTTCAACCTATCAAACACACATGCCTCAACCATTCTGCAGATACTTAATTTTAAATGGAATGCCCTTTTCCCAGGACCATTGATGTTGGGGATGGTTTTATAAGCCAAAGCAGGAGTGAGAACGCAGGGGTCCCTGAAACCACAATTGGCACAGATACATCATACCGAGCAATATTGTTTCGAAGGAATAAGTCCCTTCTTCTCCCCCTTAAAGTACAATTCTGATCTCCTCAGTATCCTAGCATCATGAATCTTTTCAGTGTTCCCAACATTAGTATACCTGAATCTGCCTCTGTGGTTCAGTAAGCCTTGCAGAATGATGGAATGGTAATCTTGTCTGTTCACATACTCATTGGCCCTTGTGGTGGGCAAACCATTGGGACATGAGTGCCAACAACAGCTCCTGCACAGTTCAGAAATCCCAGTCTCCGAAAATCGATGATTATTTCTGGAACTTTTCATATGCTAACCGTTACCACCCATGAGTAAATCACAGTGTTGATTGCCTCAAACACCTGCATTGCCACAGCCCTAAAGTGGTTTGTCATGAACCTACAGCTTCCACAGGGCAATAACAACCTGCTTCTAAATCAGTATGGTTTTCATGACTCAAGTGTCCTGCTACTGGAGGGTTGGAGCAAGCGCCTCACAGAGCTTCTTGAAAGTCTGTTTCCTCATGCCAAAGTTATGAACCCACTGTTGGTCAACCCAGGTTTCCAAGCCAATGTGATCCCTCCACACTGTGCTGGTTCTCCTGCAACAGAAGTGACAGTCAACTAAAGGGCATACCATGTCGTGATCAGGAGTAAATTAGTAAATGCATAGTAGCCAGGTAACAGTATCAACACCACACAACAACATGGTTCCTAGAGCACCTCCCTTCCCCCCTTTATATGTTCTAAGGAGTTTGACAACATGGCTGGCTGGTTGATTATAAATCCCAACTAAAGAATTTTACTAGTCAATCAAATCTATAATATGAATGGGTAAGTATCTTAATACTGAAATCAAAATTATTATTTAATGTCTGGAGCACAACCTCAGAACCAAGTATAAAGCTTCCTTCTTAGATTTTAATTCTTATGCGATAGCTTTCTCCCCTTTTCCCCTCAACAGAGACATTACAATGCAGACTTTAGACGACCACTCTTGATAAGATGAAGTTTGACAACTCTTATTTATCAGGAATTGTAGATGACCATCTTAAATCTCTCAGGACTTTTAGACACAGAACACATCTAATAAATATATTTATGAAACAATATTTAGGGCTGTTTAAACCTCAAGAACATTTCTTTCTGGCACCTTCCACATGGACATAGACACACCACACGCAGGCACTCAGTAAAAAGGCTGAGTTATCTCTCAGTTAATAAAAAGCCTAAGACAAGAGAAGGTGAAAAGGAATAGCAAGGCTTTGGTTACACTACAGAGATTACAGTGGTACGGCTGAACTGGTGCAACTGCACCTCTGTAGCGCTGTTAGTGCAGATGCTCTAAGATGGCGGGAGAGAGGTCTCCCAGCAACTTAATTACTCCAGCCCCCATGAGCGGCAGGTAGCTGTGTCTGCAACAACACTTAGACAATAATAGTCTATGTTTTGCGTATCAGAGCTCATTGATCAGTGTAATTTACGTCACTCGGGAGTGGCTTATTCACACCGCTGAGCAACATACATTTAGTCCGCCATAAGCTGTGGTGTGTACATAGTCTAAGATACTTAGGAAAATAAGGGGTTTGCAACTCTTCAGCTCTCAGTCTTCTGGATGCCTGTGATGTAGGAGCTGGAAGTGCAGTCAAGGAATCACAAAGTGATGTTCTGCTGGCACTGTGCTTCTTGTCAGTGGGCCTCCTTCAGGTGCAGGGAGAGACTGGTCAAAGGCTGGGGTGTCCCAGTTGTTGTTGGTGTGACTTCCTGGCCCCAAGTTGATCAGTTTTGGAGCTTCTGGAACATCAGTCTTCCCTCAGGTGGCTTGTTGACAAGAAAGGTAAGGAACTGGCCTTACCCTTTGTTCTTATGGTTTATGAATTTCTCTTGCTCTGCCTTTCAGCACCTCCCTTCAAAGTCTTGGGATAAATCAGGTGCTGCTAATTTGGAGCAATGCAGCTTGGTCCAATCAGATTTGAATTAGATCATCATTAAAGCCAGTCATATTTAAGCCAGGAATTTAAATAATAGTCTATGTTTTGCGTATCAGAGCTCATTGATCTGTGAACCACCCCCCCCCCCCGCCCCAATATCTAAATTCCACACACCACTTTGAGGATGACGACATGGTGTTATCTGGGTGAAAGGTTTTAAGATGATATTATGTCACCAATTTATGGAACATTTGATATAAAATCCCTATAGTAATAGCTCCTAGGAAACACCATAGCACAACAAAACAAGCTGCTCAACATTCATTCATTAACAAAAGTTGAATACATTCAGACTTAAGATAAATTTGGTCACCTCCAGTCACGTTCTTATTCTTACTGCAAACAGGAATTTCAGTAACGGAACTGGACTACAGGTCACACAGCTTAACTTCTGAATGCTAAATCTTGTGCAGTCTGCAATGGAGGAAATGTCAGAAAGACAACCACCCTGTGTCTGGAGGTGGGGTTGGGAGAGAATTACATGTGGAGGAGGCTGATCAGGGAGGCAATAATGTGAAAAGTCAGCAAGGGAGTGAGCAGTTTGTGTGATCTGAACTGTTCACTTGCCTGCGTTCTAGTGTAACATTAACTTTTAATTTTATGGCATTCTAATATTTGTGGGTTTTGAGAAAAGTGAAAAGCTCTTAGATATTCTCCCCTTAACACCAGCTTCATTGTTGTTGTTTTTTGGCCCGTGGATCTATTTATTTATTTTCCTACAAAAGTTGTGGTTAAACCTCCCGCCCCCAATATTGGTAACAAAACAATTTGCTCTCCTAGCACTTCATCCTGGAGATGTATGATTCAGGTGGTGGCCCCACCTGATCTAAATACAGTGGAGCCTATTTATATGTACAATACCAAACGTGCATAAGCTCACCCAATGAAATGTGCAGCCAATTCCTCTAATGTGGAGCAGAGACTCTTGGCTCCACAACAAATAAGACGATTTGCTTTCCCAAACAACATTAAAAAACCCAAAATAAACAAAAGGGATACTGTGATGTCTCAGACCAGTATAAAAACCCTTTTTTGTGTATGTTTACAACATGTATTCAAAGGGATAGAGCTGATTTTAAAAGGCTGGTGCCACAACTGATAGTTTCTGTTCGTAAATTTCTTCAAGATTCTCCTGATGGATCAAGTCAAAATATTCTGTGGCATGGCTGTTGATTCTAGTGCACTCTACTCCCTGAATCAGGAGAACTCCTCCTAGGATACCTGTGATTACGGCAGAGCGGTGACTCATAAGATAACAAATGTATATTATTTTTTAAATAGACATTGCATTAGGTTTTTAGGATTATTATTTTCTTCTGCTTCTGCTTTTGTACTGTGATTTGAAGGATTTCCTCCTTGTTTTAAACTGTGGAGGATACATTTTTGATGAGTGCCAACTGAAGATTTGTAAATGAGAAATTAAATCTGTGAGAAAAAAAAAGGTTAACTAGAGAACAAGCTGAGAGGGAAGGAATTAGGGCAGAAAATGAGAATGTGATGAGGTGACCTGCCTATAGCAAATTCATAAGCAAAGGGTGGACACCCTCAGTACTAACAAAGGCTTTGTTTTAACCTGGTTTTTTTTAAATTTAATTTCCTAGAAGTCAGAAAATAAAGGTAACCAAATTAGGTGCAAAAGCTACTGCAGCAGATTATGAGTGATAAGTGTATATGTGGGGTAATGGTGTTTTGTTTTTTTAATTTTTAAAACACTAGATTCTCTCTGGGATTTAATTAGCTTCCTTTCCACCACTGTGGTCTTCTACATATGCCCAATATGACCTGAAGGCTAACAGCAGCCATCCTGTGACCATGGACTGGGATTTTTAAAGGGGCCTAAAAGATTTAGGCTTTCAACTTCTTTAGGCTCCTTTGAAAATCTTGCCTCAAAGGCATTATCTCTGCACAGAAGTTGCCCCTATTTAACTAAATTGATTTCTAAACTGATATAGTTAACCAGTGTAAACCCTTTTGTAAACCCAAATTGGTATGAGAGTGACTTATACTTTGCCTGTGGGCCAGATGATGGATAATGGGATTTGGGTACTCTTTATGCTATTTCTTTTATCCAGCACAAAGAGGTGAGAGTGAGGGTCAACGTCTGACCCTGTGCACAGCTGGGCCACCCACATTACATGAAGTGGGATTTTCAAAGGTACTTCGTATTGGCTTATGGGCTTGTCTACAATGACAGTTACAGCACAGCAAGCCAAGATGTGAATTGACAGCGCACCAGCTTGCTGTGCACTAACATCCTGTGTGAACACTGCTACAGCTCATGGAGACTTACTGGGTACAGCTTAGCATACTACGCTTTCAAGTACAGGACGCTAAGATGCACTCTGGGACTTTCACTGAGTTGTAGCAGCGTCCACATGGGATGTTACTGCGGGGCAAGCTGGTGGACTATAGATTCACACTCCAGTTTGCTGCTTAGTAACCCACTGTATAACTATGGCCCAACTCTGCTCCCACTGAGCTAAATTGTAAAACTCCACAATTAGCAACTGAAAAATAATTGGACATTCTTCTACAGAACAAGAATATCCAGCGTAGCAAATGCTTAAAAAAAAAAGAAAAAAGGAATTGTTATAGGGAGGGTTATAAAACCTTCGTGCTTCAAGAATTAATCCAGTTGCTAACTATTATAGGTTAGCAGGAATCTTGTTTTAGGGGCAAGGTTATCCCTGCTGCGGAATTTCTTATGCCTTCCTCCAAAGCATCATGTACTGGCTACTGGAGCCAGGCTACTGGACTAGATGAATCACTGATCTGATTGAATATGGCAGTTCCTATTTCCTATGTTTCATTAACTTCAATGGGAGCAGAGGTGAGCCATAGAGAGCATTTTTGAAAATTCCACCCATAATAGCCAATGTATGCATAGATATACACATTATGTTTTATTAAAACAACCAAGCCATCTGCAAATCCTTAGCTTTGAGTTTTCTTTGAAAACCTTTAGAACACTATGAAATGCAAAACAGACATGAGATTTACACTGTTTTAAAGATGTTACATTATTAAGGTTAGTAGGCCAAAAATATAACCGGTTTTGACTGCAGAACCATCTGTAAAATCATCACTGTAGGTGTCAGTCTTTGACTTGTTTTCATAATTATTCCCAATAGTATGAATATATATTATAAGGCTCAAGATTTTTAAAAATTGGTGCACTTGTTAATATACTTTATATGTTGCTAAAATTTGTGATTAGACTTGGAATGAAATGACTTCTTGAAAGCGAGGGATCAGCTTATGTTGTATTTTACATTGATACACATGGTAAATATTATCAAAGTCAGTATATATGCTGAAATTTTTATTTTCAGGATTTTTTGGCTAAATCTATTTGTCTAATTCATAATTTTCAGAACCTTTAAGTTTAGATTTTGCTACACTTGAATTCAAGGAATAGTGTTCCTGTAGTCAGTAAGAAACCTACAGTATTGTTTTTAGGATTTCACACAAGATGCTACATGTCTTCAAAAACACCCCTGTAATTCTAGGATTTCAGCAAGGTTCGGTATTTGGACATGTTTATCACTGTGACACAAATGGGTCCTTTCACTCTCACACTGAAGAACTAGATAAACTGGGCCAACAGCAGAATAAGGTTGAAAGGGATCTTTTACCGGGGACAACCCCCCCTCCCCGCACCTCTAGTCTTAAGCAATTTTTAGTAACTAGATACCTGCATTTTAAATATTATACAGAGTATACATTTGAATATTTATAAACCAACTGCTGCTTAGCCTGCGTTGAGATGCCAAATAAGTTGTTTGGTTTCACCCTGCAAAAACACTAGTTGTGTAGAAGCACTAGGGAGTAAAAATCCTCTTCCTCTCCCTTCATTTCGAGCCGTGATGAGTCACAAATCAGTGGAAACATTTCAGCTCTGCTGCATGGAGATCAGGACAGGATGTGGAGAAACCGCACATGAGGTCTTGGCAGTGCTGCAATTTGAAAGGCCTTGGGTTTCTGAACTGCATGGTGCTACTGCCCACGTGAAAGGTGTGGGGGAAGGAGGAAGAAGCTGCAGATCCATCTACAGACTATGGATTGTAGTAATTGCCACAAACTGGCCATACAAGTAACCTGTGGCCTGGGCCAGATTGAGCAGACCCCATCTGTATTTCCCCCAGGCAAAGCCGATTTGTTCAGGCTTCATGTGGGAATTAAGTTAATCCAATGGCTTCATTTAACATACACAGATAAAGCAGATTTTTGCATCATGGACCATGCCACTGTGTCAGTACAGGCCTGTTTAAAAGGAATTCTATCGAGAGGTCACCTACAGTTCACAACATCATCATTCATCTCATGAAAGCACATCCTACAGGAAGCCCATTCAGACACCTGATTGTTGCGAAAATATTTTCGTAAAGCAAAAGCTTTTATTCTGTGTCCTAGCAATGTTGGTTTTGAATTTAAGTGAAATACATTAGTTCACTAAGGCTGCAGACCAATGTATGAAAAAGAGATAAGGCTAGCACTCTTGGTTCAGTCTGTTGAAATGAAGCATGTTTTGCTTTCGGAGGTTACCTTGTTTTTCCTTAAACAAAAAAGTCTTCAGCTACATAGTGTAAGATCTTAAGTATATTTAAAAAATGATCATTTAACCAGTGTAACCAAAATAGCTCCGTTCTGAAATAATTCACAGCATGACCTTTAAAGGAGAACACCCAGCTACCAAGCTGTTCAATGTCATCTCAAAACATCTGCTGAAAAACAAGTGTATAGTAGATGCATTGTTCTAGGATGGGGGTATGGGGTTTTTTCTTCTTTTTTAGAAGTCTTGTTAAATAGCCTGTGTTTAATTCCAGGAAAATAGGGTCTTTTTCTCGTACCATAGGAGAAAGGTTCCCCTGTGAAGGATATTGTAATTTTAGTGACACATGAGTCATTTACCTGCTGTTTGTGGCAACAATGAGAAACTCTACTGTGACTATACAACTAGATTATCTGCACGCAAAATGCTAGGGGAAAAACCTCACCACAACAGAAATTCAAACTAACTAATATGAGAATACATTTCCTCATCCATTATTTTTATTTCCTTCAGCATCTGAAAACTCTAATAACCTCTATCCCAATTCTCACCCCTTCATTTCTGCCTGTGTCTAATATTGTCTCTTCTCTATGAAAAAAAGCATCTCCTTTCCTTTCTACAACCTGTTCTCTGGTGTCCATTCTCTTGCAGTTCCCCACGGTACACACTGTCTGCACTTGTTTCCTCCCCCCCTCCACTACTACCACTTCTCTCTCTTCCCTTTGGCTCCCCTGTAGCCTATGGTCCCCCACAACCCTTGCCCATCTCTCTCACTAAGTAATGAAATAAGTGGTGCATTCCAAGCCACATTGCCTCTCATACTAATGTGCTGCCCCTCCCCCCCCACCAGAGGGGCACAAATTGGCTGTTTAGCAGCTGAGAAGGTAGCTCAATTAATTAGTCTGTGAAACCTCTTTCATGTTCTCCTCCAATAATAATCAATCATCATCATCATCATCAGATTGATCATGGCCCTTGCGCATGTACCATGGACCTCAAAGGCCAAGGCAGGGATGCCTGCAAAAGATGGAGGTTTTAGGAAAACTTTCAACCCAAGCAGTTGGTTTACACTTTCAATATAAATTACTGTATCTTTGCAATGATAGAGCTAAAAGCTTCCTTATCCAAGAATGGAAACCGAGATTAGCTTTGACATTTATAGAGTTCTCACGAGAGGGGTCCTCTTCAGAGGGGTGAAGCTAATGCTGAAGAAGTCTCATATGACTCTGACAATAGTATATTGACTGTAAATGAGCCAGGTATACAGCCTGGTTACAACAGTATCTGCTGCAGGCCAAATCTGGAGACAGGGCAGTGTGTGCAAACTGGAAATTAGACATTGCTGCTGCTGCCAGATGCTCACTGGACTGTTTTATTCTGATCATACTTGGGAAATTAAAATTTAAAAAAATGAGTTATGCAAAAGGCTTTCTTCAATTAACCAACTAATAGAAATTACATTTTGCTTTAAGTACATATCGTAATATCCAACTACCAATCAAGGTTACCAGAAATAACAAGTAAATGATTACACACCAAATGTTTCTAGTTTCATTGTTGTTGTTATTATATATATTTTATAAGTGTTCCTGCATTTAACCAGCAACTAAAAACAATTGACATGTGGACTTTTACATTTAGACTTGTTCAGTCCTTCAAGACATCAGGTGTGCAAACAATAAGTGAAACAGCTTTTAGAAAGATGTCTCTCCAGTGAGAAACATGACCACACATGAAATATCTACATCTCTAAAAACCAAGTCCAGCTACAGAGACTCTGTGATGGGGGTGTATGAAGCATTCACTATCCCCCTGCTGGAAACCCCACTGCTTTGGTGCATGCCATCCCATGCAACATCCCTTTGAGAAGGGCAGTGAGGTTTGAACATCTGGGGTTGCCTAGAAAAGTCTTTCTGGGTGAATTGATGATGGAACCAGTGAGATTTGGTTCTCCAGTAGCTAGAAGGGCTGAAGGAAGGCCTAATAAAAAGGGCTGGCTGCTTTTAGCAAATGGCAGTTTCTGGGTGAAGCCAGGGAAGGGAGGAATATTCCTCCCTCTACCATAACCCAAAAAGCCAGGCCCAGCCCAGACCTGTTGCTGACAACAGTTGTGTTTAGGTCATGGAGAGATAGGCATAGGCTAGATTATTGGAATAGGTGAGCTCACTTTGTGAGAGACCCCAGCTCAGGCGTGACAGAGCTCTGATCCAGGATTTTCAGTATGCAGCTGACTTTGTCCCATTTGTTTTGTTTTGGTATTTTTGTTAATAAAATGTAGTATAGTATAGCAGCCAAGGTTAAAAGTATAGCGTTTCTGGGTTGTAAAAGTTTAGGGACCCCAGAAAAGAGCAAAAGGAGGACTCACAAAAGCACAAAAGGAGGTGTTACAAAAGCACAACATTAAATGTGTGGATGATAATATGTCTATGATTTTTAGGCTTTCATTATTAGGACCCTGATCCTGATTGTGAATCCCATTCTCCACCTGAGGGGAGAAATCTGACTACACAGATCTCATTGCAGGGTCATAGCCTAAAATGGGATTCTGTCTTTGCCTTTCCTGCTAGAAATTATTGACTGCGTCTATTTCTGCAGCACAAGAGAATTTGTTTGTTTGTTGGGTTTTTTGTTGTTGTTTTTTCCCCCCCAATTTCTATATCTAGACTTGGGTAAGGTCTTTTTTTTAAATGAAGTTATCACATTTCATTTTTCCAGTGGATGGTGTCTTCCAGATATCACTGCAAGAAGCCTGCATGCTTCCTACTAGACCAGATAAAGGCTGCTATGACTATGGAAATGAAAAAACAATCAATCAATTCCCCTCCCCTACCCCAGACTGGGAAAATGTCCTAGTCTTGAATGCTTGTGGTCTGCTCCACTACAGTGCTTGTAGGCATGGGAAGACAGGAGCTATTGGACCTAAAAATCAAGGGGTGATTCTGGTCTTCACTCTCACCCCTATAAACTGCTCTGGTGCATATATGGGCTGTAAATGAGATGGAAGGGGTTGGGGTGGCATTCCCCCTGGTTTAGGAACAACATAAGGCCAGCACAAACAACTCGACACTGTCTACCCTCACAACCCCAGCATACTGGGTGTGTCAGGGCTGTCCCAGGCAAGGAAGTAGCTGTAGCACCTGGTGCTACACACATTCTGGGCTGCTCTGCAGCCCATAGGGAGCTGTGGTGAGGCTTTTGTAACTTAAGTCTACTTCAGCTTTGTTCTGGGGGCCATTACAGACCCTGTAGCAGCCTGAAATCCAAATGGCACAAACAGCAGAAAGCCTAGAACATAAGAACGGTCATAGTGGATCAGACCAATGGTCCATCTAGCCCAGGATCCTGTCTTCCAACAGTGGCCAATGCCAGATGCTTCAAAGGGAATGAACAGAACAGGGCAATTATCAAGTAATCTATCCCCTGTTGTCCAGTCCCAGCATCTGGCAATCAGAGGTTATGGGACATCCAGAGCAAGGTTTGCATCCCTGACCATCTTGGCTAATAGCCATCGATGGACCTATCCTCTGTGAATTTACTTAATTCTTTTTTGAATCCAGTGGCCTTTACAACAGCCCCTTGAAAAGTGTTCCACATGTTGATTGTGCGTTGTGTGAAGAAATACGCCCTTTTGTTTATTTTCAACAAAATGCCTATTAATTTCATTGGGTGACCCTTGGTTCTTTTGTCATGTGAAGGGGTAAATAACACTTACACTGCCTCATTTATCTTCTTTCCCTAGGCTGCATTTTCTATCTTGTGATCTTCAGGAGCTGCAGCACAGAAATGTGCAGCCCCAGGTCTTACTGAATACCATCTTGCTTTCTTCCACTTTCCCCTCACTTCAAAGACAACATGATTTGGGCAGCCATGATCTGCTAGTGAGTTAGGCATTAACATTTAGACACTCCAAAAACTGAGCCTGAGGCTTTGCTGCTATTAGGAACTGATTTCTGATACACCAAAGGCTACAAAATAATCATATTTAAAATAGCAAGTAGGGGTGCAGTGGGGGGGCAGAGGGCCCCCTCTTGGCCCCTGACTGGAGCTGGAAATTTGGCCCAGCTGCCCCTCCATCATGATGCTAAGTGGCATTACAACCCTGTGTTCCTGCTTGGCCCCCTCCCTTTGCAATCCTTCTGTCAGCCATGGGAACCAGACACCCCCATTTCTGGGGAGAAGCAGAGCAGGGGCAGGAACTGTAGTCCGCAGGAGGGTGGGAGGATAGGATCCAGGCTTTTGATACTTCCTGGGAAAGTGGAAATGCAAGAAGAGGTGGGGGTCTGGGGCTTGCAGAACTACTTGACTCATGGTAGGATGGTGCTCTTCAGTCTGTCTGCCTCTCTGGGTAATAGCTCAGGGCTGGGTGAAGGGCAGAGAGCACAGGTCTGTGTGTAGAGGTGATGGAGGGAGGCGTATGTGGGGTTAGGTGCAGGGCCATAGAGGGACAGCTCTAGGCCCCCTCTTTAGGAAAATTCTTGTTGCTCACAAGGTCACAAAATACCTAAGATGGAATGTGCTTGACCTGCGAGGCTAGTAAAATATGCTTTATTCCACTGAAAATTTACCTATTGTGGAGTGATACAAAGCATGCATAGAGCCGTGGCATTTTGGGAGATACTGGAACTGCCACTGGTCACTAGCATAGCTGGGATTCTTTAGCACTAGTCTTAGGCCTTGTCTACACTATAGGGGGAGATTGATATAAGTTATGCAACTTCAGCTACGTGAATAACATAGCTGCAGTCGATGTACTTAGATCTACTCACCACAGGGTCCACACTACACAACGCTTACTGGAGACGCTCTTGTGCTTCTCATTCAGGTGGAGTACAGGAGTCGACGGGAGAGCGATCTGCCGTCAGTTTAGCAGGTCTTCACTAGATCCTTCAATAAGATCCTGGATTTTGGACCAGTATGTAATCAAGCCACATGGGGGAATAGAGTAAAATAGAAATAGAGTGGGGGTTCATGTACAGGACGCATATATTGAGCTGCACAATTTGTCAGGAATAAACAAATACCTTCATTTTAGTAATGTGCTAATTTAATTTAAAAAAGGGAAAATAGGCAAAAACTAATCTCCATGAACCAATTCTCAGTTTTGCTATGCTTTTTTTAGTCACTGGGAAATTGTACATGAGAACAGTTGTAAACGTCTGTGAAATATTAGCAGACTGATGAGGACAAGAGACAAAGGTCATTTGCTGTGGAAATCTAATCTTCAGGGGAAATAAAAAGGCCTTATTTCACCTTCTCCAGATCAAAGTCAGCCAGATCCACTTTGTTTCCTTTGAATTGTTTTTACTCCAAAAGCGGTAAGTTGATTAGAAACAGGAGAACACTGTTCCATGTCTTAGCCTGGCGTTTCAGCCTCAGGAACTTTGGACACAAACTCTCTCTGTGGTTTCAGGAGGACAGCTGCCTCATTTCTTTGATTGAGCATCTGTACTGGCATTTGCAGGGCTGAATCCTTGTCTTGGTTGAGACACTGGAAAAGGTTTCTGATGTCTTTACGGAATTTAGAGCTCATTCCCATGTAGATAAGTGGGTTGTAAAAACTGGCAGATTTGGCAAAAAGGCTGGCTAGGACATTGGTGAGCGCTGGCACTTGAAATCCACATGCTGACCACATAGAGATTACTGCATAAGGAGACCATGCCAGGAAAAAGGCAAAACAAATTACAAATGACACCTGAGAAGGAAAAATAACATGGGAGCATCAAAACTGTAAACACCACATTTGTAATGTCACGATTCTAGACCTACTTCAGCTTTTAGAAGCGCTTCTACATTTTGTAACTATTAAAAGACCTACTCACCCAAAAGGCACTTTCACAAAGCTCTAGCCATTATCTATCAAATTTAAAGGAAAATTCTTCCTCGGTTTCTCACAGCTAAATAGAATCAATCAAGAAGCTATGGGAGAGTATCTGGGTCTCCTTCAAACACACTTCGACTATAATTTTGGTCATTTATTCACATTCTGATGGCTAGAAAATGGGTTTGGAAAAAGGAGGACAATTTAAGTGTTAACTCCAATGAATAAGAAAAGGCTTCCATCAGAATAATTTGCACTGTCTGCATCAGTTAGATAGAACACCATTGACACTCTTATTAAGTACATTGATTTCATAGACCTATGTGAGTACTCAAATGTACAAGCTATTTCGTTTATACCTACTATATTTCATAATCAAAATGATTTATCCTTCAGGAGTGGAAATAATAAAACAAAATTTTACAGCGGAGACCTTATGTTGTTGCTGGAAATGTTGTATGGCCAGCAAATTGTGCTGTCATTTAAGGAACGTTTCAGGAGGTACATGAACATGCAATATGGTGGTGATACGAGGAAAGCAAATCTTTAATCAAGTACAAAAAACATTGAAAAGTCTAATTGAAACCAGAAATACACGGATTTTCAGAGGCAGGTTGAGAAAGCTAGAAATGTCCATTCGTAAAAACAGTTCTTTGCATCAAAGAACCTAAATTTAATTTAAAATGTACATAGCATCTGGTTGAGTTATAGATTTTTTAGTGTGGTCAGCATCATAGTATCTAAGACATGGCCCAGATGGAGGCTTTCCTTATTCTAACAGTCACACCAGTATCAGAGGGCCAGAATTTTTTCCCTACCCTTGCTCCTTGTCTTCACTGATACCTAGTTTCATGATTATTATTGTTGTTATTTTGGGAGGAATGGTGAGGATAGGTGGGTTTAGTTAGGAGGGAATAAGCTAAATAGAAAGAAAAGTGAAGAGTTAGGGACATTTGAGAGAAGGAAGATGGGACAGGGCAGGGGAGAAGAAGGTAGGAAGGGGCAGCTGTGGAGTGAAGTTGACATGAAGAGACTGGGAGGGACGGGGATGGTTGGAGCAACAGCCAATCAACGCAGTGCACCAAAAGGTCACTTAAAACTATAGATGGTTCTCTGAATGACCAGAAGTCCCTGCTTTGGCTGCTGCTTCTCCTATCCATTGGAGTCCCCGGCTGGTTCCTCTGCACTTTTTGCTCAAGGTCACCAGGGGCGGCTCTAGGAATTGTGCCGCCCCAAGCAGGGTGGCACGCTGCGGGGGGTGCTCTGGTGGTCGCCGGTCCTGCGGCTCCGGTGGACCTCCTGCAGACGTGCCTGCGGAGGGTCCGCTGGTCCCGCGGCTCTGGTGGACCTCCCGCAGGCATGCCTGCGGATGCTCCACCGAAGCCGCGGGACCAACGGACCCTCCGCAGGCACGCCTGCGGGTGGTCCACCGGAGCCGCCTGCCACCCTCCCGCGGCACGCCACCCCAAGCGCGCGCTTGGCGCGCTGGGGTCTGGAGCCGGCCCTGAAGGTCACATAGAGGTACCAGCTGCATCCTGGTGCCCACAGAGCGTGTGAGAGATCTCCCTTGAACAGTTCCGGGTCCAAGGTGGTGCTGGGAGAAGGGAGGACCCTAAGGAACCTCATTTTAACCCCTCCAATCAGTGCAGCTATCCCTGCTTTGTCTGCTTCTGTAGCTGCACCTACCCGCTTGACTATCTGGCTGGTTCCTATTTCCTATTAGAAACACTCTGCATAGGATCTTAAGAAAAGAATAGATCATAGTTAAGGCTACATTTTAGTCACGGGTATTTTTAGTAAAAGTCATGGACAGATCACGGGCAGTAAACAAAAATTAATGTGATCTGTCCACGACTTGTACTATACTCCTAGCTAAATTGGGAGTGCTTGTGGGGACTGGGGTGGGGTGGGATGGGACTGTGCCTGCTCAGGGGATGGCCCGGGGGGCACCACGCGTGCTGGCGGTGTGTGGGGCCTCAGGGGGTGCCACGGGTGCGTGGGGTTGCAGGCATTGGGAGGGTGGTCTGGGGGGCACAGCCAATATTCAAGTGGGTGGTCTGGGGGGCACTGCAGGTGAGAGCAGCCCAGGATCCCCACTGGTGCTGGTGGGTGGGGGGTTGGCAGGGCTGGCAGGCTCCCTACCCAGCTTCTTGGAAGCAGTGACATGTCCCTCCCTAAGCTCCTAGCTCCATGCTGTGCGCTGCCAGCTCTGCAACTCCCATTGGCCATTGTTCCCGGCCAATGGGAGCTGTAGGGGCAGTGCCTGTGGGAGGCGGCAGCACGTGGAACTAGGAGCTGAGGGAAGGACATGTTGCCACTTCTGGGGAGCCCCCTCAAGGTAAGTGCTGTCCCTCCTATGCCCCAATCTTCATCCCCCTACCCAAACTGCTCCTGTTGCAGTGGCCTGAGACTGCTCCAGCAGTGGCTGGTGCGCCTGGCCCAGGGGCTGCCTGAACTGCTCAGGGAGCCCCAGAGCCAGCCACACCAGCCATGACTTCCATGACCTCTGTGACAAACTCACAGTCTTAACCATAGTATAGATTAAAAGAAGAGATAATGGCTGTGCTTCATATGTGGAATCAGAGATTAGAGACATATTAAGCCATCCAGTCAACTAGCCCATGTAGTTATCCATGCTGCAATGGCTTCATTGTTCCTGTCATTTGAGCAAGCTGGATCAAAGCTAGCTTGGGTACTATACCCTTAATGTGCTTACTGTAGTTTGGTTAAAATTATGATTCAGGGTAGAGGAGGGAGAGGAATATAATCATTTAAAAGTATTAGAAGAACATTAAGACCATTATAGATCACGGTTCAAGGGCTTTACTAAGGATAAGGTTGTTGAAGGGTTCTAACAATAGGAATAAAGGTATGACACTTAGTGAAGGAAAATTTAGGCTGAATACAAGGAAACAGTGATGTCTATTAAACTGTGGTACAGATCCAAGAGAAACTGGGGCTTCTGTCACTTAAAGCCGGACTGGATAAAACATTGGAAAACATAAGGAGGAAAAATCCTGCATTGGCATATGAAACTAGATGACCTAATAAGTTTGTTCCACATTCTCAATTTGATATAGCAACCTGCAAAGAACCAGGGCCGGCTCCAGGCACCAGCCCAGCTAGCAGCTGCTTGGGGTGGCCAATAGTGAGGGGCGGCATGGAGCAAAAGACCAGCCGCCGAATAGCCACCGAAGATTGAAGTGGCGGCGGCGGCAGAGCTGATTGCGATCGCAGCTTTTTTTTTTTGCTGCTTGGGATGTCAAAAACCCTGGAGCTGGCCCTGCATAGAACTCAGAGGGAGGTGTACATGTTGCAAGAAGGAAGAGTTTGGAGGAGGCACCAGGAAGTCAGTCTATGTGCACATGGGTAGAATGCTAGCTGCAGATGCAGCATCTCTGTAAACAGTTATCTTAATAAAAAAGAGCCAGTTCAGAATTATTTGTGCAAGCGAGTAATTGCTTGGTGTTAAGTGGTTATGTGTTTACTAAAGATTCGTTTTTAAAATACCAAAATTAATGTTGTCGTGTGTTTGTACCTCCTCCCATCTTGAAGGTGCATTTGGGTTGGTCTTGGCTGCAAGAATGAGGAGGCATCTGAAACATTTGATATGAACCACTGGCATTCTATGCTACAGTTCTAGTTTCACTGCTTCCACTGATCAAATGGTAGATCCCCAAACTAGGGGGACCTTCCTATTTTTTTCTTGTTTCTCTGTCTTTTCTTTCCCTGCTCCTGAACCTCCTAAGGCTGGCTGATTCCTTCAACACTCTCTTTGTTGCTAGACTGCTTCTGCCAGCAATGGATCCAACGATTCCTGTTCCCAACCACAAACTTGTTTCTATCGAGAGAGGTTCCAATTTAACAGGCCAGACTTCTCCTGCAGATCAGAAAAATTGTGTCACCTTGACACCTCTTGAGCTTTCAGATAATAAGAGTAAGGATAAAAAGCCCAATATTCTCTGTAATAGGATCAAGATAGCTCTCCAAGAAGCATACACTAGTTTTGAAGAGAATGCTTCTACAGGAATACATGTTTACTCCACCTGATACATATATTTATGGCCAGAGAAGTGCTGTGGGATCTCATGATGAAATTTGTGGGCTAGTCATCTAAGCCTCCATACAGACTCTACAAAGTAAGTGTCTTTGTATCTTCTGATATTACTTATTTCTGGTTGAGGGGTTCTGTGAACCACTGTCTTATCAACTGCACCCACAACCCTTCATTGGTACTGTTTACTACATCACAAAGGTAGCCTCCAGACTGGTGGTGATACAGGCCCAGAAAAATGAGGACTGTATCTGGTCTTGTATACCTCCCAATCCAGAGGTTCCATGCTTTTCTGAAAAACATGCATATCTTCCTCATAGTCCAGTGTTATCATAATTTCTGCTTTTGAAGAACTCATAGGAGCATGGTGGCAAGTGACTGACAGCGAATAGAATGTTTAGAATGGAGAAGCCAAATGTACAGATAGAATCATAGGCCTGGAAGGGACCTTGAGAGGTCATTTAGTCCAATCCCCTGTATTCATGGCAGGACTATTATCGAGACCATCCCTGACTGTTGTATGTCTAACTTGCCCTTAAAAATCTCCAATGATGGAGATTCCACAACCTCCCTGGGCAATTTATTCCAGTGTTTACCCTGACAGTTGGGAAGTTTTTCCTAACGTCCAACCAAATCACCTTTGCTGCAATTTAAGCCAATAGGCTTAAGCTTCTTGTTCTATCCTCAGAGGTTAATGAGAACAATTTTTCTCCCTCCTACTTGTAACCACCTTTTATGTACTTGAAAACTGTTATGTCCCCTCTCAGTCTCCTCTTCTCCAGACTAAACAGACTCAGTTTTCTGAATCTTCCCTCATAGGTATCATTTCCTAAACCTTTAATCATTTTTGTTGCTCTTTTCTGGACTTTCTCCAATTTGTCCACTTCTTTCCTGAAATGGGCACCCAGAACTAGACACAATACTCCAGTTGAGACTTAATCAGTGTGCAGTAGAGTAAAAGAATTACTTCTCATGTCTTGCTTACAAGGCTCCTGTTAATAAGGTCCAGAATGATGTTTGCTTTTTTTGCTTGTGATCCATTATGACCCCTACAACTCCTTCCTAGGCAGTCATTTCCCATTTTGTATGTGTACCACTGATTGTTCCTTCCTAAGTGGAGTACTTTGCATTTGTCCTTATTGAATTTCATCCTATTTACTTCAGACCATTTCATCAGTTTCTCCAGATCATTTTAATCCTATCCTCCAAGGCACTTGCAACCCCTCCCAGCTTAGTATCGTCCACAAACTTTATAAGTATACTCTCTATGCTATTATCTAAATCATTGATGAAGTTACTGAACAGAACTGGACCTACGACCGATCTCTGTGGGACCCCACGGGATATGCCCTTTCAGCTTGACTGGGAACCACTGATGACCATGGGAATGGTTTCCCATCCGTTATGCAGCCACCTTATAGTACCTCCATCTAGGTTGTATTTCCATAGTTTGTTTATGAGAAGGTTATGTGAGAGAGTATCAAAAGCCTTAGTAAAGTCAAGATATACCACATCTACTGCTTCCCTCATCCACAAGGCTTATTATGCTGTCAAAGAAAGCTATTAGGTTGGTCTGAATGATTTGTTCTTGACAAATCCAAGTTGGTACTTATATTATTATCTTCTAGGTGTTTGCAAATTGATTGCTTAATTATTTACTCCATTATCTTTCCAGGTATAGAAGTTAAGCTGACTGGTCTGTAATTCCCCAGGTTGTCCTTATTTCCCTTTTTATAGATTGGCTCTATAGTTTCCCTCTTCCAGTCTTCTGGAATGTCTCCCGATTTCCATGCTAATGGCTCAGATATCTTCTCAATCAGCTCCTTGAGTATTCTAAGATGTATTTAATTAGGCCATAGTGACTTTAAGACATCTATATTGTCTAAGTAATTTTTAACTTGTTCTTTCCCAAGTTTTAGCCTCTGATCTTACCCCATTTTCATTGGCATTCCCTATGGTAAATGTCCAATTGCTGCTAACATTTTTGGTGAAAAAAAGAAGTCATTTTGCACGTCTGCCATTTCCATATTTTCTGTTGTCTTCCCCCCTTCATTGAGTAATGGGCCTACCTGTTCTTGGTCTTCCTCTTGCTTCTAATGTATTTGTAGAATGTTTTCTTGCTACCCTTTATGGCTCTAGCTAGTTTAATCTCATTTTGGGCTTTGGCCTTTCTAATTTTGACCCTACATACTTGTGTTATTTGTTTATATTAATCCTTTGTAATTTGACCTAGTTTCCATCTTTTGTAGGACACTTTCTGAGTTTCAGATAATTGAAGATTTCCTGATTAAGCCAGAGTGGTTTCTTGCCATACTTCCTATCTTTCCTATGCAGTGGGATCGTCTACTCTTTTGCCCTTAATGTCTTTGAAAAACTGCAAACTCGTTTGAACTTCCCCCCCTTTAACTTGCTTCCAATGGGATCTTACCAACCAGCTTACTGAGTTTGCTTAAGTCAACCTTATTGAAATCCATTATCTATATTCTGCTGTTTTCCCTCCTGCCATTCCATGATCACTTTCACCTAAGTTGCTTTGCACTTTTAAATTCTCAACCAGTTCCTCCCTATTTGTTAAAATCAAATCTAAAACAGTCTTTGCACTAGTAGCTTTCGCCATCTTTTGAAAATAAAATTGTCTCCAACACAATCCAAGTACATGTTGAATAATCTGTGCCCTGCTATATTATTTCCCCAACAGATGTCTGGGTCGTTGAAATCCCCCATCACCACCACGGCCTGTGCTTGGAATGATTTTGTTAGCTGTTTTAAAAAAGCATCATCTACCTCTTCCTCCTGGTGAGGTGGTCTGTAGTAGACCCCTACCATGACATCACACGTGTTTTTTACCCCTTTTATCCTTACCCAGAGCTTTTCAACAAATCTGTCTTCTATTTCCATCTCAAACTAAGTCCAAGTGTATATATATTTTAAATATATAAGATAAGGAAGACCCTATTTCATTTGGGTCATTTACAAACATTACAAATGTAAGGGACTGTTCAATAGTCTACATGAAATGGGGTGGTGGGTTTCAATTCAGGTCTCAGCCAGGACTCCACATCACAACTGGTACACAATAATATTCTTGTTGGCAGACTCAGGAGGATGGCTGAAAATTAAATGAGCAATGAGACCAAACTGTCCTCTCATCTCTAAAATGATTAGGGTATGTTGGTAGGGAAACGTGGGGGAAATTTTGCAATGTGAGTGGTGTGCCTGTTCCAGGGATAACTAAAAGGATTTTCATTTTCTTTTCTGTCAAATCTAGCATTTGTTCTAAGAATTAAATTACATCAAATATGTATGTAACATGCTATATTGGAGGCAAAGAATTGTCCATTACCTGTGTAATATTTCGTTCCATGAGCCGCTGCCTTTGGCTAATTTTTTTACCTCTTGTGGTCTTGTGACTTGATTTAACAGTCTTTATTATGGACACGTAACAGAAAACCATGATGGAGACAGGAATAAAGAAGCCAGATATAAAGATTCCAATCACGTAGGACTTATAGACAACAGAAAATGTTGCCTTGATCCAGTCTATTTCACATGTACCATATTTGTGGTCTGGAAAAATTGAACATATTAAGTATGAACAAATCCCTTTATCTGAAACATTAAGGATTGTATTAACTGATGTGCACTTTACAAAGTCTTTAGAGAGGCTTATACAAGAAAAAGCTGTGTATCATCACTTCTATAGTTAGCATCTATTTAAAACAAAATTGATTCCCCATTTAAGATGTACAGAAAATGTTATTTTTGACTATTGACAAATTGTTTGCAAAACAAAATTCTCATTTACATGAAGGATGTATTTACTCCACTCTAACAGTGTAACGAGGCCTTAAAGTGGGCATAAATTAAGTTTAAATTACCAGAGTGATCTAGTGGGGACTTCTTGCAAATGAGATTCAGACACTTCTGTCTTTATGTATAGACTATTATGTACAGAAATGTATATTAATTCCTTGTTTTTCCATTCATCAATCGCATTACCCAACTATCAAAGGAATGTGGCATGCAGGAAATAAAGTAACTGTTGGTTTCAGTATTATCTAGGTTACTCACTTTCACACTGTCCATTAATATTCTGCAGAGTTGCACAATGATTACTACTGTTTTTAATGGATACATATGCTGGATAAGATTTTTCTCCTTATAGGTAATTCTGTAGAAATGAACACTCACCTGTATAGCTACCCCACCCTAGAAGTGGTGCACTGGCCCAGAAAAGAGCGGTTGCCCATATCACAATCATGGTTAATGTAATATTTTTTCTATCAATTTTGTGAGCTGTAGGTAAAAGATAGATAACAAATTTGATCTCCAAAATAGATTAACAAGAAAGATTGTTTGCCGCTACACCTGAATTTTAGAAGAGAAAATGTTAAAAAAAATTAATGTTGTAAGAAAATAGGTACATTAAATTGTGCAATCTAACAAAAGTTAAGAGCTGAAGGAAACATTTCTTCACTTAATAGATTATATGAAAAAGAGCAGTTCCATTAATGAAATAGTATTACCTCCTTTTTTTGTAAATACAGTAGTCCAGATCAATGTTCCCTCTAATTTTTTACATCCATGTGTGGACTGAATTTTGTTATGTGCACCAATATGGAGGCGATGTGTGGCGGGGGTGGGGCTGAGGGGTTTGGAGTGTGGGAGGGGGCTCAGGGTTGGGGGACAGGTTTGCGATATGTGTGTTGGGGGAAGAGCTCTGGCTGGGGGTGCAGGCTCTGGGGTGGGTCCGGGGATGAGGGGTTTGGGGTGCAGGCTGCAGCAGGGAGAGAGGCTGCGGCAGTTCTGGCGGAACCAGGGGAGAGGCGCCTCTCCCCAGCACAGCAGTTCCGGCAAGGGCTGGGGGAGAGGCACTTCTCTCTGCTGTGTGCCTGCACGGCCCTTAATAGCCTGCTGCACGGCCATACGGCTGCTCAGTTTAGAGGGAACTTAGGTCCAGATTCCCACTTATACTGAAGCCCCTCTACATTGCTTTGACGGTATAAAGAGGGCTTAATGTGGGGGTAAATTTACAATACAAATATTTGTAAATGTTTGTTTCTTTTGCTTTACAAATAAATAAGTAAAAAGGAATTTTCTTACTGAACTTGCGAAGATTTACTTCTAAGTACTGTTGCCTGATCAGTAGTTTATGTATTAATTATATTGATTACTTAAGAATCCCCAGCTGTCACTTTGAGGGTTGCCAGGTTCTTCCCCCAAGATCAGGGCCAGTATTATTCAAATTATTATATAGTTGGGAACCTTGATGTGCACAGTTGCAACACTCACACTATAGGAACCCTTTTATATTTACAAATATAGTTTATTAATACATTTAGCACAAACACCCCATGTCAGGAAGGTAGAGAGAGATACTACAGAATGTACATCTACACACCCATATACTCACACCATCTCTTGTAGAACAGCCTGAAATGTTCATCATCATCTTCCTCATCACCATCACCTTCCCCATCATCATAATGGCCATCATTCTGGCACCTCCCAAGGCCTACATCTCTCTCTCCTACTGGCCCTGGGCTGGGATGACGCTTTTATAATATGTTACACCAATGCTGCTACGTTTGACACATATTGAATAGGGGATTTTCCCCCTTTTCCTTATTTGTATTTCCTCACCTTACTAATGTTGGAGTGTGTTTTTCCTATAGGTTAATATATCAATGATCTCAACTCATTATCATATACATCAATTCATTACCATGGCCCTTTTGTGATTAGGTATCACATGTGTTATTTTTGTCCTTTCCACGTTCCAAGTTGCGGTGTACCTGTTAGGTTTAAAAGGGTATGAACTCAGGAAAGCCCGTATGCCAACCTGCTTTAACGCTCCTCTGTGTTAAAGGTCGCAGCCATACATGGACCTTATGCTTTAGCTCATTACCATCTATCTAGGGGAAAGGGCCCAAACATATGTATGCTAACTTTGCCTTAGCTCAACATACAGGATGTGGCCTGCAGGTCCCTTGTGTTACAGCCAAAATATACTCTAATATAAACCTATACATCTATTATAATAAAACAAATAATCAAACCCATAAGAAAATAAGAAAGTTATAAGAAAAGATATATAGGCAAGTAAACAGGCTACCCTTAGCTGTTTCTCATGTACCTGTGGTCAAAACTTCCCCTTAAACTCTATTTTTGGCTCCCCAAATATCTGGGGTTTTCTGTTCAGCCGTTTATCTGTGCAAAGTTTATCTGTTCAAAGTTCATAGGCCTCAAGCCTTATGTTAATTTGCTGAATTTAATGTCTTATAGGATTCAGGCCTGTAGGTTTCTTGCAACAGTACCTTTTGATATATTTAAACCTGGTGTACTTGTTAGGTGGTAAGATTGGCTGGTAACAACCAGAGAATTTTAACTCATACCAGCATGGCATTTAGGAGAATTTTCTAGGAACTTGCTTGACAAAAGAGTGAGTTCGCTTCATTTCCAGGTTTTATCAGTATCATCGACCACTCGAGGATCCTTTTCCTTTGAAAATGAAGGACACACTGTCTTTGTCATATATGGAATAGGAACCTTCTTGTGGTGGTGATGAGGAGGAACTCAGACTCCTAACCCTGGCAGGAAAGTATCAGAAAACTGCTTGACTATAATTGAAAGAATGAGTCCTCTTCTTCATTACCTCCTTTGGTAATGGATGATCGTGTAATGTTCCTCCCTCCCATCTTTCCCTAAAAACTTTACATCTTTCTCCTAGTTTTATGTCTCCACCTGTTCTCTTGTGCACTTTCCATGGTTTCCTTGGTAACCTTGTGTGACATAGACACACCTTGGCAATGCATCCTCTGTTCTTTGTGAACAGGTCTCACCTTAGACCCGACAAACACATTACACCAAAGAGAAATCTTACAGGGTATTTATATGAGGGCTATCATATGAGGTGTCTACAGAAAGCTTATTATTTGTCAAGACTCAAATCTTTTCAAGATGTGTGTATAGCTAAGATCAAAGGAATAATGGGTTTATATTGAAAGTATGCTTTATGGACTTGGAGTAGGAATTCATGACCAGGAGTTGGTGTATGTATGGCAGGGGTGGGCAAACTACAGCCCGTGGGCTGGATCCATCCCGCCAACCATTTAAGTCTGGCCCTTGAGCTCCTGCTGGGGAGCAGGGTCTGGGGCTTGCCCTGTTCCAGCGCTCCATCTGGAATATTTAGATTTTCGTAAAAGAACAAAAGCTTAGTATTGTATTCACAAGTGCACCCCTAATTATACTGGAAACGTTTGAGTATTAGCAAGGTAAAAAAGACAATTGTTAATATATTTTCAATCTAATTCTTAGGCTTGATTTTAAAGATGTCAGGTATATAATATTGTCAACACGTTTAATAAAATATACCTTGGAGGTAGTGATTTGATGTTTGGCAAAGAAAGCTGACATACCTTGGTGAGGCTGGCATCCTTTAATGTATCTGATGACACTGATGGCTGTCAGAGTATTAATACTGATTAGACCAAAAAAGAGTATTATAAATCCGTCCACCTGACAAGGAAGGGGTAGAGAGAAGGAGAAAAAAAATCCAACCTCTTGGTATAAAGGGCATATCTCAAAGGTAGAGAACACAAAAAGAACGTGACATTTATTAATATTGAGTATGTTTCTACTAAGTATTTTGAAAGAGTTCTTTTTAATATTTATTCACACATTCGATTCTAGGCTAACTGCGTTTGATCTTGCATGCACAGGAACAGCTTACTTAAGGACAGCAATTGAAAATGATTACTTTTTTTTTTTTTTTTTTTTGCAGGGGAAAAATCCAGGAGCAAGACTAAAACAAACCCAATTACTAAATAAAATACCAATGTCACAGGAATCTTTACATTCTCCCATTACTAAGTTAGGTTCTAAGTATTCAGAAAAAGATTAAGAATCTAGAAATGTAAATAATGCAGTTACCTTGCATGTCCATACGGAAGTGATTAGAAAGCCATCATCTCTAAGAACGTTAAACAGCTCTAGAATGCCCCTTGAATAGCCAAAGAGGGAAATGCCTGCATCTGAGACAGCAAGATTGAAGGTGAGATAGTCCTGAGGGTCCAGGGAATGTCGTTGGTTGTACATGATGAAGATCACCCCTCCGTTGCCAAGCCAAGAAAGCCAACCTATGCAATTAAAAGTCAGTGCTGTAGGACAATTGGAGAACAATTTGAAAGAAAAATATTAATTGGTATTTTGCACTTCCTCTTTTGCAGGAAAAAACGGGTCATGTCATTGGCTTGTCCCTTTCCTTAAGTTGTGGCATTGACTGACACTGACTTGGAGTCCCATCAATTTTGAGCTACAGATGATGGCTGTGACAGAAGAGGTTAGATCAGGGTTTCTCAAACAGGGGTCGCTGCTTCCGTAGGGAAAGCCCCTGGCGGGCCAAGCCGGTGTGTTTATCTGCCCCGTCCGCAGGTCCGGCCGATCGAGGCTCCCACTGGCCGCGAATCGCTGCTCCGGGCCAATGGGAGATGCTGGAAGCAGCAGCCCGTAAGTCCCTCAGCCCATGCCGCTTCCAGCAGCTCCCATTGGCCCGGAGCAGCGATCCGTGGCCAATGAGAGCCACGATCAGCCGGACCTGTGGACGGGGCAGGTAAACACACTGGTCCGGTCCGCCAGGGCTTCCCCTACAGACGCGGCGACCCCTGTTTGAGAAATCCTGGGGTAGACAAATATATTGAGCAATAATGGGAGGAATTCCTAGAAGTCTGACAAGATCAGGGAGAGCCTCAGGTGGTTGCAATTAGTAAAATTAAACTTTCATTGCAAATCTCCTAATTAATTCACAATTTGTGAAGAGAATTCAAGAGACAAGTTGACTGAATATGGAGAGACTGGAATAATTCCTAAAACCCTCTTTCCTGGCAGGCATTTCCAATAGTGCACACATCTCACCAGTAATATTGTACATAACATACTTGCATAAGAGTATTTTTGAATGAAGCTGGAACAGATCTGAATAGTTTATATTACATTGGCCATCTCACAAAACAGCCTGTTTTTCAGGTTCACAAACAAAATAGCAGTTGATCAGACCTTGCCCAGGAATTAAGGAACAGAAAAATATCAGAAAACATTTCTGCTGTTATGGGGCAGAGAATTTACTGCTGCTAAAACAGCTCTTTTGTAACAATGAAACATTCAGAGAGGAGTTTCTGGTACTTAATGGGCTTTCCATAACCTGGAACTACCTGGAGACTGAGCAATGCAAAATACCCCAAATGGGCTTTCCACATATCTAACCTCAATGAAAGAATCGAAGCCACTTTGAATAGTTTATGAGGAATCCAGAAATAGCACGAGAAGCCTTTCCATCAGGCTGAAACATCTAGAATGGACAGTCACTCTCCCAAAATTCTAGAAGTTTGACCAAAATGAATTGGGCATTTGAATACACAGAACAGGTTTTTAAACTCCAACCCACACCCAGAATTGCTATTGCACAACACCTGGAATGGAATTCCATTAGAATCTCAAAATATATTGCAATTTTGGGAGGTTGTTTATCTGAGAAAAGGGGGTCAACTTTCAGCTCTTTGCAGTCCAGAAATAATGGGTAACCCCACATGATTTCTGGTGGCCCATATACCATATACTAGCCTTGTCTGAAACTGTTGGGGTTTTAGGAAGGGTATATTTTTAGTCTTGCCTCATTATCAGTTAAAGCCAAATCTAGGAATGTATTATATATTTTTTCAGAAGATATTGGCTTCCATAAATCGGAAATTGTTTGCTGTTGCTTGCAAACTTTGTTAAAGAGTAATGGCCAAAGTGTGATTCTTCCAAACCTGATCAAGTGACTGTCAAAACTGTTCCAGTTTTGGACTTCAAAAATTAACTAACTTCTTTAGAGATCATGTCCCCAGCATGACTCTGTTTGAGGAAGACAGTGAAGCCAAATTAATAGCCTCAACAAACCTTGGCCATGAAAACAGACTACAGTTAAAAAGTAAACATGGCTAGGCTAGGTAGAAGCAGCTCTAGGGAAACATATATTATATGCAGAGAGAGTCCAGAATCAAAACAGGGACAAAGTGAATTAAGATTCTAAAAGGCCTTCTCAAGGTTATTAGGAGTCCAGCTCAGTCATATTTGGCCCAGGTGGGGGCATGATGGAAAACATGGCTTCACACATATTCCAGATGTGAAAATATTTATCTCGAGAGTTAGAAAATTATCCTACAATTCCAATTCACTATTATAGACCATGTGAAGTTAAAAAATAAAAGTAAACTAATTTAATAAAAAATATATTTCTAAAGACTATGAATAGATTTCTTCATTCAGTCTACACAGCAAGTAGACAGGGAGTCGTCTTGTGTATTATTCATAGTCTCAAAATCCTGTTAAATTTGCTGTGATTTTCACTCACTCCATGAATTAAAGTAGGCTTGCGTTTGCTATTTTATGAAACTATTCCTGCATGTAGCTATCATTTATTATGTATAACTGAAACAATGTAAAAACTACTTAGTTCCGTTTTAGTAGTAGGGCTTTCAGTATCAAAAATGTTTGATTCATAGTTATAACAATAACAAAGATCTTTCCTACTAACAGCATTGTAGGTTTGCGGTTTGTATTTTGGACAAAACAGAGCAGATGTTTTTGATAATCTATTCAGATTGTTACAGATACAAATAATGTGGAACAATCCCAGGAGTTTTTGACAACTTCTAATTCTAAGGGAAGGAAAGAAATGTTGATTTTATCGTTGTGAATTCCTTAGGATGGTGTAGTACTATGCTATGAAGGGCAAGTATGTAGAGAACTGGTCTTCACTTTTGATTTCCCGCCCTACCCCAATTCCAGTTTCCATTTTACACTACTCAATTCATGTTTTAAAGCTAGACTCTTTCTGAAAGCTTCCAATTTCTCATTTATTTTTAGCTGGATTTTTATAGTGATAAATTAACCTGAAATATCTTCAACAAAGTATAACAGCAGCAGCAACAAAAAGTAGATAAGCTGTGAATTAGTCTTTGGATACCAAATATACAAGTATTATGGTAAGTAAAGTCCACTTCCTTTGTTTTTAAATAACTGCAATTTCTAAAACATACATAAGATTCAACTTTACCCTTGAGAAGGCACAGGTATACCGATATTCCACAAACTCATGATGAGCTGACTGCACATCTCTCTTCAGAGCAAAGAACAGAAGATAAAATTTGAAACACAGCCTGAATTTGCTTTTTACTTACCCAGTGTGAGCAAGTAAACCCCAATGATGGTTTCCCAATCCTCTGAGACAGCAAACCCAGACTTGTTACTGTGCAATAAGCTGGAGCTGTCCATCAGCACCACTCCCTCACTTTCTGGAAAGTTCTGATTCATGAAACACAGTAGTAGATGGAACTATTTTTCTCTCTCTTTTAAATAAGTATCTCACAGAACTTCTTTGACTCTTCTTTAACAAGAGTAAGAGACTTACTTCTTTAGTAAGATAGCAGCAGCAACTATGTGGGAAATGCTAAAAAGGAAGCTGAGCAAGGAGGTAAGACAGTGATCTACCATCTACTGAGCCTCAGCTGCCACTCAGCATCAGTATAATTAGCAGCATCAGAAGTGCTGAGCTACTTGGTTTAAAGCCTCAGGATCTGATCCACACATGGCCCAAATCTGTCTTTCACAGAAAGAGCTTTCTCTTAACCTCAATAGCCCTTAGAATGATGGAGCAGACAGTCCTGCTAAAGGTTTCCCTGCATGATCCCTTGCATTCCTTTTCTACCACTGGGCCACTTAGCAGGAACATGTAATATCCCGATGATGGTAGAAAGGATCAGTAAATGCTGTAGAAATTTTCCCAAAGAGATGCCCCAGTGAAATACAGTAGAATCTCAGTATTATGAACACGTGTTACGAACTGACCGGACCCGTGGAACTGGAAGTACACAATCAGGCAGCAGCAGACACAAAAACAAACAAACAAAAAGCAAATACAGTACAGTACCATGTTAAACGTAAACTACTAAAAATAAGGGAAAGTTAAAAAAAGATTTGACAAGGTAAGGAAACTATGTCTGTGCTTGTTTCATTTAAATTAAGATTGTTTAGAAGCTGCATTTTTTGTCTGCATAGTAAAGATTGAAAGCTGTATTAAGTCAATGTTCAGCTGTAAGCTTTTGAAAGAACCATAATGTTTTGTTCAAAGTTGTGAACATTTCAGAGTAATGAACACCCTCCATTCCCGACATGTTTGCAATTCTGAGACTCTGCTGTACTTCGTTTTGATGCTGACACAAAATATAAGGTGTGGAATGTATCAAACATGAAAACCAAACTGTGTGTGTTGTGGAGGAACTATACATTTATTTAGAAATATATTAAAGCTTTATTTAATAATAAAACGTGCACTGCTCAAGTAGCAAATGACGAAGTACATACAGCAAAGCTTTAAGGTGCCTCTGGATGCTCGGAAGATAGCAAATGAAATTTACTGAGTATTTGACAATGTGTCCCATGTCTAAATATTTAAACATTCTCCCTTTTTGAACCTTTTTTTATTTTTATTATTATTATTTTTTTTACGAGGGAGAGAAACAAGTTAAGAAGAGAACAAATGAGAACAATAAGATCTCCTATATGGGTGATTTCTATTACTCCCAGAGAGCAAGCAAAGAGAAATCAGAATTTGTAAGGTTGCATAGAGATGAAAAGGTATTAGAGCAGTGGATGTAACAAGTGGAACCACAACTATAATGCTTTACACAGTACTAGTCACTGTACTGTGGGCAGGACTTTGCTAAAATTGAAGAGGTGTATCAGAGGGTAATCAGACTCAATTCGGCCTGCAAAAAGGGGTAGTAATTATAAGGAATGGTAAAGCTGGTTGAGAAAACTTGGTTCTACATAATTTAGAAAAAAATGTGAATCATAATTCCAGAACATGTGAAATGGAACTAAATCTGCCTAAACTGTGGTTTAAATATTGAACAAACTTTGAAATCAGTAAGAAAAGCCACCTGGCATATATTAAAATTGAAAACAGTCCTAAACAGATAAAAGCCCATACATTTGAAGCTGAACCCAAGCAAAAAGCAGAGTTTCTGTTGCTTGACAATGGAAGGCATTCTGCAGAGTTTGCAGCCATACTGCAGTGTCCTTTGGTTGAAGATACACACCCATAACTGGTCAGTTCAGTCCTTAGTTTAGGAGTGCTCCTGGATTCCTGGCTGATGCTAAGTGCTCACATAGCAGCATCCATGAATAATGCTCTTTGCCAACCACAGATGGTAAGGAGGCTCTGTCCCAGTCTGGCAGACCACCCAGGCTCAATTATACATGCCTTTGTCACTTCCTGGTTTGAACACAACCACATCTACTTCTGCATGAAGCTCTCAGCCATCAGGACCCTCCAATTACTGTAGAATGCAGCAGCACATATCCTCAGCAATCTGGGCTACAGGGAGCACAATCAGAATGGAAGGCATTCTGCAGTATCTTCTGCACATTACACTGTTTTCCTATAGAATAATGTGTTAAATTCAAGATGTTGGTCCTTTTTTCCCCCAAGGGGCTCAATGACTTGGGCCCAGGATATCTAAGAAATTGTTAAAAGAGTTGGGCTGAAGTGTGTGGTCAACAACATTGCTTCTCAAGCACTCAGAAGCACGACAAGGGCAAAGTTCACCTGTGCAGGAAATGGAGCTTTCTTCTCAGAGGCTGGCCCAAGATTCTGGAACAAACTCCCATAGGAATGAAGAACCACCTCAGCACTCACTCCCTTCCATTCCAAGTGCCAGATGTACTACTTTGACCTCATTTTCACTAATATAAACACATAGAGTATAATTTATTAAAAACAAACAAAAACCTGTGCATGCAATTTCCTCACTGGGTAGAGAATAAGAGCAAGGATGAGATACACGTAACAGATGTTAGTCATGTTGCTTTATGCACTACTGGTGCTCAGATACTATAGGGATGAGGTTAGTATAAGAACTGGACTGAAATAGGATTTTTTTGAAGATGGGGAGTGCCAGTAGTTACAAGTACTAGACAAACTGCTGAGCTGAGATAATGAAAGAGTGCATATGTTCAATGGCTATTAGCCAGGATGGGCAGGAATGGTGTCCCTAGCCTCTGTTTGCCAGAAGTTGGGAATGAGCAACAGGGGATGGATCACTTGATATCCTGTTCTGTTCTTTCCCTCTGGGGCACTTGGCACTGGTCACTGTTGGAAGACAGGATACTGGGCTAGATGGACCTTTGGTCTGACCCAGTAGGGCCATTCTTATGTTATGTTCTTATGATGATTTTTATTTCCAATATTTCCTATAGATAAAATGGCACTAAAATGCATTTGTTTTCTTGTATGACTTTGTACTCATGTTTTAAGGAGTAGATGAAATGCAATACTTGTGTGGGGATGTCTAAGAATTCACTGGTATCAGAAAAGGATTTCCCTTTGAACAAAATTAATGTTACAAAAGAAGGTAGTTGAAAAATTCAAAGTTTGTGGGAAGAAGCATCCTGAAAAATTTCAACCATTAAAGCAACAAATCACAGAATCTCACATTTCTTAAATAAAATTATTAAAATATGTATGTGCACACACACACACCACATGTGAAATAGTTGCCTCCCTTCCCCAAAGAATTCCACCATTTCAGGAAGCAGAACCTCTCTTTTGGTATGTTGTGTAATTATTTAATTTGAAGAAATTTCCTCCTCTCAAACTGTACTGATTTGGTAGGGCAGGCTGAGAGTCACCTCCTGTAGAGAGATACTATTTTGGGGAAGTGACAATATTAATCCAGCCATTACAGGGCTGCTCTAATTAAGAAACTCCCCTGTGTATTCTGTGGCTAAGTCTACCTGAGAAATTTGCATTAAAAAAAAATCCCCTGAACCAGCATCCACCATAAAGTGCTATAGTTATAATGTATTTCAATTTTAGACTTACAAAGCAGTAAGAGCTGTATTGATTTTGTTTTAGTGCTCATGAAGAAATTACATTTTAAACAGTTTCTGTTACAATACCCAATTAAAACAGTTACACATTTAATGATCATGCAAAAAAGATAAATGTGAGTTAAGAGGACCACAGATTCCGCCAGTTTCATGCTGAAATTTTGACTGGACAGGCAGATGAATGAGCAGGTTAACAGCCGTAAAATTTTTCAGAACCTTAAACAGCCAAATGAATTGCAATGAAGGATTCTGAAAAACTGATTCAGGTTCTGTAGTTTCCACATCGGAGTGTTGCTCCTTTAAGATTTCTGAAAGCATGCGCCACATCTCATCCTTCTCATATTTTGAAAGGCACTTCAGATTCTTATACCTTGGGTCAAGTGCTGTAGCTATCTTTAGAAATCTCACATTGGTACCTTTGCATTTTGTCAAATCTGCAGTGAAGGTGTTCTTAAAATGAACAACATATTCTGGGTCATCATCTGAGACTGCAGTAACATGAAATATATGGCAGACTGTGGGTAAAACAGTGCGAGAGACACAATTCTCCCCCACAAAGTTCAGTTACAAATTTAAAACACACTTTTTTTTTTTAATGAGTGTCATCAGCATGGAAGCATGTCCTCTGGAATGGTGGCAGAGACATGAAGGGAAATACGAATGTTTAGCACATCAGGCACGTAAATACCTTGCAATGCCAGCTACAAAATTGCCACACGAATGCCTGTTTTCATTTTCAGGTGACATTGTAAATTTGAAGTGGGCAGCATTATGTCCTATAAACGTAAACAAACTTGTTTGTCTTAGCGAATGGCTGAATAAGTAGTAGGACTGAGTCAACTTGTAGGCTCTAAAGTTTTACATTGTTTTGTTTTGGAGTGCGGTTATGTAACAAAAAAAATCTTAATTTGTAAATTGCATATTCACAAAAAAGAATGCACTACAGTACTTGTGTGAGGTGAACTGAAAAATACTATTTCTTTTATCATTTTTGCAGTGCAAATATTTGTAATCAAATATAATATAATATAAAATGAGCCCTGTACACTTGGTATTCTGTTATAATTGAAATCAATATATTTGAAAATGTAGAAAATTATCCACAAATATTTAATAAATTTTAATTGGTACTCTATTGTTTAACAGTGCAATTAAAACTGATTTTTTTTTAAACCGTGATTAATTTTTTTGAGTTAATCGCGTGACTTAACTGCAATTAATCGACAGTCCTATTTTTTATACAAGGCACAATTAGCCAGCAGAACCCTTTGGTACAAAATATTGAGTCTAAAATAAAAAAAAAAGAACTGGGTATTTATGTGGATGACAAGAATATCTGAAGTTATAAGAAGAAATATTACAGTTTTGGAAATTCACATATTTCAATGTTCAAGCTGATCTCTACCAAGGTTAGGAACACAAACTTTCCCTGAGGTTCATGCCATAACCACTTTCTGAAGAGTTTGTTGCACCTTCTTCTGAAATGTCTGGTTCAGGCCTCTGTAGGAGAGGGGATGGTAGTCGAGATGGACAACAAGGGCTGGCTCTACAGTTTTCCCCACTCCAAGCAGCGCATCGAATTGCCGCCGCAGATGGCGGGGGCCATCCGTGTGTCCTTAGGGTGGCAGGCGCGGACAGCTAAACATAGAAGCTGCTGCTGAACTGCCGCCACCGCAGAAACGCGCGAGCCGCCCTAAGGGCGCACGGACTCCCCCCGCTGTCCGCGGCAGCAATTCGGCGCGCTGCTTGGGGGCAAAACAACAGGGACTGTCGCCCCTTGCAGAATGCTGCCCCAAGCACCAGCTTGGAATGCTGGTTCCTGGAGCCAGCCCTGTGGACAACTGATCTGACTCACTATGGCAATTCTTATGTTCTTATAAAATGCTTAAAACATTGATCATTTATAGCTGGTTCTGAAAAATTAGTTTGGGTTCTACAAAACATATCCATGAAGTTCTTATTATTTTTGCTATTTCCCAGTCTTGTGACACTGTTACTGGAATTTCCCCCCGATAAACATACAGGCCTAAAAATGCAGTTTTGTCTTCTTCCATTTTCTAACAAATTTAGATGGTCTGGCTTTCAATAGGAGAACATATTTCTTCAAGTTAAGCAATTTTCTCTTAATTTTTGTTTAAAACAATTGTGTCAGTTACTGGAACAAGAACTAAAGGATACATATGGTACCCGATAAATGCTATTATCTGCATGTAGGCCTTGCATATACTACACTTTCTATTGCACTCAAGTCCCAGACATACCACAATTACACACATTTGCAAACTAAAAATGTAAAATGCACCAACCACAGAAATGTTACAGCAGACAAAATATAGATTAAGTTTTATTTTCTGAAATGTTATTCTGTTATTCATATACACTATGTTAAGTACAGGTCTTCCTTCAAAATGATCAGATTAATGGAACGGTTTAAGTTTTAATGTTATAACAAGGTTATAGATATGAAGGTGTCATCTGAGTGTTGCCATGATCTTTTTCTTCACACTTCCAAATTGCCAGGTAGTTTCAAATAATGGTGTTTTTCGGTCCTATTTCTGCCCAAGTTGGGACAGCTAAATACAAAGAGAAGAGAAAAAAATCACATTGTCAATATTATTTTTTAGCCCAATAATTCAGTTTAAAGAGCAAACTTTCTGTTTTTTACAATATTTGGTTGCTGTTTACAAATAAAAGAATGCTAGTTAAGAGAAAAATGTAAGGTATAAAAAGCATTGGTTTATTTTGTCCTGAAAGTACAATAAAAATGAACAGCTCTGGAATGTCTACTAAACAAAGCCAATCTTTCATAAAAAGAAAAATCTGTAGTCACACAGTTGAGTACAGAGCTGTCGGCTTAATAGTGTACACTAAGGACTCTCATCCCTATGAAGTAAGAATGTGCTTAGTTCTGTCAGATGTATTTAAATACCAATTGATTTGCTTTATGTACCATGAAATGACTAACAAAGGAAGAAATATAGGTGATGGGAGGCACTGCAGTGCTAAGAAATGCTCAACAGTGTCAACTAGGCTGAGCAGCTGTATATCGTTGGAAAGGAGTGTGGAGAAATTGATATTACTGTTAATTAAATCTCACTGTCATTTAAGGGCTTATTCCAAAAGGTATTGGGGACCTGCAACTCCCAATGCAGTTCATGGGTGTAGCACTCTCAAGGTCAGGCACTTAGGCCATGTCTACAGTTACCGGGGATCGATGCTGCTGCGATTGATGCAGTGGGGGTCAATTTAACAGGTCTAGTAAAGACCCGCTAAATCGACTGCAGATCAATCTTTGGTCAACTCCGGTATTCCACCGGAACGAGAAGAGTAAAGTAAGTTGATGGGAGAGCGTCCCCCGTCAACGCAGCACAGTGTAGACACCGCGGTAAATCGACCTAGGCTATGTTGACTCCAGTTACGTTATTCACGTAGCAGGAGTAGTGCAACTTAGGTTGACTTACCCTGGTAGTATAGACAGAGCCTAAATGTGAAAAGCTTAAGCCAAAGCTTTCAAAACAATGTCAGATGGAGGTGTTTACCCTGCTGGGGTATTTCAACAGCTAATATGGATTGACATGTGAATTTGGAGGAGTTCTGTGAAATCAATCCATCTTCTCCATAATAGTTTATGTTACTTGGAGACATTTAATTAAAGCATACTTGATTACAAACCATATTCATCTGTTACATGTGCACTTGCTAAATACCATTTACAACTCAGGTTTCTTAAATTTTATTAGCAGCAAAGAGTTCTGTGGCACCTTATAGACTTAACAGAGGTATTGGAGCATGAGCTTTCGTGGGTGAATACCCACTTCGTCGGATGCATGACAAGGTGCCACAGAACTCTTTGCTGCTTTTACAGATCCAGACTAACACTAACATTTTATTAGAATCTTTTTTTTTAACTTTTACCAGTTGATCTTTATTTCAATTTGCATTAAAGTGTTTAAAATAGTTCAATTTCTACAACTGAATCCAATAAAGTCAGCTATGGAATATTAAGGCAATTAACTCAAAGTATTGAAAGTTTAAAATATTAGTGGTAACTTACCTGTTTTATAAACTGTGCAGCATTGAAAAGCTCACTGCAGCCATATAAGACATGTTTGCCTTGTTTGCCCTGTGCAAAGAAAAGATAAGGAGAGATCAGTTTGAATAAAACAACAATGTGGGTGATTAACTAGTTGTGTACAAAACAATAACTTGAGCAGTCAGAGATCATGTGAGGAACTTGTTCTTCTAGTATAAAACCTAGGTTGCTGATCAAGGTAGGAAAAGTAAATGCCTCACAAGAAAATAAAACAATGTTGATTAAGTGGAAGAAATGGGGAAATGATGGGACAAAGTCAGAAAGCAGTGAAAAATGAGGCATTCTTCACACACGGAAATCAATTAAATAGAGGGCTTGTCTACTGGTAAATTAATTTGGGTTAAGGTAGGGTGTGAATTTAAAGCAGAAGAGATATTTTGCAATAACTTCCTGTCTAGATCTTATTCTGGAATAAGAGGGCCTTATTCTGAATTAGGTTTTATCTACATAGGTCTTAAAAGGTGTAAATTTAAGAATTAAAGTAATCCAAAGTAAGGCCATTTTAATTCTGAATAAGAGCACAGTCATGGGGGTTAATGCAATTTAACTTTAAAAGTTAATTTTATTAATTTTCCTTAGTGTTCCCATGTAGACAAGCCCTAAAATGAATCCACTTCCAAAATGGACTACGCAAAATTGGTATAAAGCCTTCTTATTCTGGAATAAGAACATCCACACAGGGAATTAATCAGGACCAGTTAATCAGGACCAGCTTCCCATATAGACGAGCTCAGAATCTAATTGTCAGTCCTTTGTTACAACTTTTAAAAGGATATAAAATCTCCATCTGAAGGGCTTCCTCCTGAGCTCCCACAGAAAAGCCATACATCCTTGTTTTATAATATAAGGCATTGTTATAAGAATGGTAGCAATGCATTATTATTCGTATTACAGTAAAGCCTAAACTCCCCAATCTATAGCCCATTGCATGACAGGGAAAAATCTAATACAACAGTACATTGACGATAAAATCCCTTACCCAAAAACAGAGGTATCACATTCATGCCAATCTACTATACTACTACTACTACTATACTACTACATTTAAACACAGTAACTTTGGATAAAACATTCAGTTTGCAGTGACTATAAATTGTTTTTGTTCCAGCAATATCTTCCTAATAGTTTCTAAGTCTGAAAAATCATCCTGATTCTTTCATCTCCAAAATGTGAATATAAGATGTATACGAAATATAGAAACAATGAGAAAATATTTCCAGTATTAAACTGTTAACCAAATGCCTTCAAAAAGTAGACCCACAAGTGCAGATTTGAGATCCTCCAGTACTTTCAAATAACTGTGTTGATGTTATTTTGCTTTTTCTCACTTTATAACCTGTTTACAGTGACGAGGAGGAGGGGTTTACCTCATCATGTTGTCTCCCACCTATGAAAACACTGGTTGTTGGAAGAAAGAGTGGTCTGCCAAACCTTAGAGAGGAGGCAGCCTGGCACCTTGCTAAAACATTTTATCTTTTTTTTTAAAGACAGGGAGATAAACTACGTCTTCCAAAGGAAGTTAATTAGTTAAAGACACTGGGCATTCAATGTGTATTTGCATGTCTGCAAACAGAAATCTTTTCCCTTGGGGCACTGCAAGTCTTAATAACGAAGATAATGGAATGAAGAACTTTTTAAACTCTTGTAATTAGCTGAAATATAGTTCACTACTGTGATCACTGACATTGTCATCAAATATATTGCTATTTGAAAGCTGTTTGGTGGCTTTTTTGAGATTAGTTTGGGTTTCAATCCAGTTCCTTACAGACATATGCCCACATCATAAACATTTCCAAAAAGGGCATTCTTACCAAAGATTAATAGCTCTGGAGAACTGATTACTCCAGATAGTCTCTAAGAAGGAAGAGTTGTGGATCATTGGTGAAGCACTGCAAGGAAATTTGCATGGCTTCTATCCTGTGTTGTTTCCGTTCCATAGAGAACTACAAGACCTGTGAGTTTAGTGCTATTGATTTAACTTTCAAAAAGAAACGGCTACTTGTAACCACAGTTTTTTGAAATGTGATGTAGACTTGTATTCCAAGTAGGTGTGTGCGTGCACCAGTCTTTTGCCTAGCAGTACCCGTAGAAGGGTGGCGCTCATGCCCATAGCACCTTCCCTGGCTATATGAGGCAGAGCCACCCTGATACCCCCCCGCCCCAGTTCCTTTGCACCGAATATCCAGAGTCTACCTAAGCAAGGATTGTAGGACTGCTCTTCTGACGTTAGCGTCTGTTCTGGAAGAAGCAGTGATTGCATAATGGTCCATTAATGTGTGTACAGACAACCACGTGGCCGCACTACAAATGTCCAATATGGAAATGCCATTAAGGAAGGCCACTGATGTTGCTTCTGCTCTCATCAAATGCATCCGTATCTGCTGAGGAGGCACAGCCAACGCCATCTCATATGTACACCTGATGCAAAACGTTGTCTATCTAGTGATGGTCTGCGCAGAGACCACTTGTCCCTTCATGCGGTCTGAATATGATACGAATAGACGAGGCAAAACACAAAACTTCTCAGTCCTGTTCAGACAGCATCTAACATCTAGTGTATGGAGGTGTTGCTCCTCCCGGGAGGAATGCGGCTTGGGGAAAAATACAGGTAAATACATGACTTGGTTCAGGTGAAACTGAGACACCACCTTGGATACAAACTTTGGTGTGGCCGAAGCATCACCTTGTCCCTGGAGAACTGCCCAGCCATCAGGACCTACAACTCTTATACCCTCCTGGCACAGGTAATAGCTATCAAGAATGCAGTCTTCTGAAACAAGAGGGGCAGCAGGCAGGAAGCAAGAGGCTCAAATGGAGGCCCCATTATAGCCGCTAAAACCATGTTCAAGTCCTACAAAGGGGCCACCTCTCTGACTGGAGTATGCAGGCGGAGGAGACTTCTCAAGAATTTTGTTTTGAGAAAACAGATTTCCCTTGGATAGGGGGATGAAATGCCGATATTTGGCCTGATTCCTGAAGGTGCTACAGGAAGCCTCTATCAGATGGGACTGATGGGCCAAGGACCATGCAGAAAACCTCTTCCACTTTGCCCTGTAGGTCATTCTAATGGAAGGTCTCCTGCTGTTAAGTAGGACCTGTTGGACAGCCTCCAAAAAACATCCTTCTTCCTCTCTAAGCCATGCAGCGGCCACGCCGCAAGGTGCAGAGAGCTGATCACTGGAGCCGGGTGCAGCCATGATCCTGTGTGAGGAGGTCGGGCTATAAATGTGTGAGGTTGTAGCAACAGCCACACAGAGCTCTGACTATATCTGACAGGCAGTAAAAAGGAACTGAGGGGGGTCGGGGCAATGCTGCCAGGCTACAGGCATGAGGTGTGAGTATCTCCCTTCTTCGGGTCCTGCTGGACAAAAGGCTCCAGCGTGCAAACATCTACTTGGAATACATGTCTGCATTTAGCCGAAGAAGAACATCAAAGCACACTTGTTTAAAATTAGGGTTGTCATGCTGCCAGTGGTGCCTCAGTCCTGGGTTTGGGACATCAACATTTCTTCCGTGCTGATGAGTTCTGATTCTATAAATATTAGACTGAGGTATCAATGAATGAATCAGACAGAAGATTAGAAGAAGAAAGTCTTAGAGAACAATACTTCCATTTACGTACACAATTTGGAATGACTGGAAAGAAATAAATGGTTTTTATACAGGATTTGAATAGGATTCTAACAAAATACTAGGGTCAAAATCTTCAAAACTGTGACGGCAAGTGTGACTATTTGGTCTAATTTGCACAGACACTAAACTGCTTGCGTAACTTCATTTGTTTTGCATTCAGAGCACCTTAAATAAGACATGTACACACATGGGTAATTGTGCAAGGGCAATATGGAAAAATTACTCCTAATTTTGTTCAAATATTGCTTGAGTCTGGCTGCAGTTCTTTAAACACACAAAATGTATTTAGCAATGCAGTATCTGTCTGAATGAACATACAGTAAAACTAATCAGAACATTTTCAGTAAAATAAAGTTTTGTAATACTGTATGCTGACCTATCAAAGCTGTGATTTTTCACACAGACATCAGTTTTGATGAAGTTTTTGTTGTAAAGGTAGAGGCAGAGAGAGAGAGAGACTATCATTCTATAGCCTCATGTTTAGGGTACTAGCCTGGGATATGGGAGACCCTGGTTCAAAGTCCCTGCTCTGTCTGATTAATCTAGGATGAAAAACCCTGAATCAGGGAGGTGCAGGGACTTAAACCTGTGACTCCCACATCCCAGGTCAGTGCACTACATCTACACCGTACCAAACAGCTCAGATTTTTGACTGGGAAATGGACATTTTGACAATTTTGCTTTTTCAAAAACAAACATAAGGCTTTGTTTTCATTCCAATGCAGAATGAAACATTTCAAAACCTCCAAAGTTGCCATGAAACAGAACTGTCATCCTTCAGCTCTCCAACATACACATTTTTAAAAAATATATCATTTTAAATAAAACATTAAGCTTATTTTTAAAAAGTTAACCACAGTGGTTTAATAATCAAATATAAGATCAAAGTACTTAATTTAAAATCCAGTACTTGGTTGAGACATTCAAATCAAGATTTTATAGCCAAACAATTATTAGAGATGTATTTCAAGCTGTATAAAATAACTTAACTGATTTTCAGATTAAATTCCAAGCTCATTATGGGAATCAAACAAAATCTAAATGTAAAGTCATATGGAAAACTACACTGGATCTAAAGCTCTTGTGATACAGCATACTACTTGACAGAGGTAAGGATTTAGACTTAATGCCATTCAGTCTTGTAAACAGGGATATAGTACCTTAAAATGGCTTATGAGTAAGAATTTTATTACTAATACCCAACACACAAAATTTTGTCTTTTAAATAGATCAAGACTAATGAACTGCAGAACCTATGACCAGAAAGTTTTACAACAGAAAACACAAGTTTTTTTATGATGTTGAAAAAGATGCTAGGAAAAAAGCTGTGTTTATGCCAATTAACCTTATGCAACCTTTTCTTCCATTTCCATATATGCATCAGATTACTGTGATTCTCCTTAATCCCCGAGGGTTGATTTTAACCTTCTTTTGAAGCTTAGTTAATGCTGCTATAGGCAAATCAGAAGATGAGCGAGGCAAAACTATCCTTTCCTCAGAGATGAACAATCCTTGTCTGGCTATGCTGGAAGGAGGACAGGAGACATGGATGTGGTTTAATTCAGTGGCTCTCAATCTTTCCAGACTACCGTACCCCTTCAGGAGTCTGATTTGTCTTGCATACAAATGTTTGAGAACCACTGGTTTGATTAGTCCGCAATTTTATTCCTACATGTCTGGGAGTACTCGACAGATACATGTGTACAGTGCAGGTAATTCCAAAATAATTTACATATACTAAGGAAGAGGGAACTGCTGTCAGCCCTCCCTATTTACTCATCCTGGTGCCCAGCTAACCTGCTGCTGGGACTTTGCCAGTCCTCCCCCCCAAATAAGGATTAAGGGAGGCTGTAAATGGGGGTGGGTTGGCTCCCTGCTGTACCAGTCACGGGAGGCCCGAACCCCATTTCCACTCCTTTAAAGAATACCTCCCTAAATCCTTTATTAATTCATTTTATCTGATCACTGTATCCCTTCCCTACAGAATAACTGCACTAGGGTGTACAGGATCTGTGGATTGATATACCAGCTGTGTATCTCTAAGAATCTACTCTACCTTTCAAGATTGCTGATTGCTCTTTAACACGTTTTCATTTGATAACCATACAGAATAGTGTCTCGAAGTATCTGTGGCGATCTTCACTTGATGGGTTCCCATTTACTGCTTTAAACTGAAGTGTCTAAAACGAAGTTTCTGCCAGCAGCCCAATCCTCTCACCAAACTGACTTAAGCATGGTTTGAAAGAAGCAATCTCTCAGGGAAGCAACTGTTCCCAAATCCCTCCAATGATTGGCAGTAGTAGTTGGCCTGGCAGTTTTGGTATTAGCTGGGCTTCAGCAATCAGCTAAGAGGAAAATATACATAGTTTATTTTCTTTAAAAGCCATCAGAGCAAAACCTCTAGTTGTAGCGCCTCCTCCCCTTGATTTGAGGTAAGTAGAAACGTATAGGAGAATCTCAGCTTTTATTTGAAAACTAGTTTCTAGCTTCTTTTTGAGAAGACAGCCTTGAACACAATGTATTGGTAAACTAATCACTATGGTGCTCTAGTTCTGCAGAAAGTGACTGGGCTGAGTCCTAAAGATCTGCTTTGCCCATTCAAGATGTCTTATGTAAAATGAGTCAGTTAAGTTTACATTATACCACAAAGAACCACCTTGCTAACTTCCTGATGGAGTCCAGGCTCTTCACTGCAAAGATGAAGTTATCCTCAAACAGCTTCATTTGCCATTTATTATAATTGTTGTTTACAGTATCCTGACATTCTTGTTAGTGCCTTCAAAATATTTCCTTTATTCACCTTATGTCTGTTTACCACCAACTAGTTCACCAAAGATTAGTTGTTCTGGTGTTTGTTTCTCAACAACTTGTAAGGCATGACCTGTCCAGTTGAGATGCACATTCAACAGCATTGCCTGTATTCCAGCAGTCAAACATGAACCAGTACTGTTACTTTTTTAAAAAAAAATTCTCTTTTCCAACCTCAAGCAACCAAAAGCTAGTCCATGTCTTTGCAGCATATAGTACAGATGGAAAGCACTACTATACTATACAGTTTGTTCTTTGGCAAGGCCAAATATCATGTTGCTTGCACACAAATCAATCAATCATACAAACAATCCAATAAAGCTTTCTAGGTAAATGACTTCAATATGTTTTTTAGTGAAGATTCTTCCAAGGTGGGTAAATGTCACCATGCTTACTGCTATACTGTTAATTCTGATGTGTGTTTCAACAGCCTGTTTGTTGTTTGCAATATATTCAGCATTTGAAACATTAACTGTCACACCAAAATGAGGCTGTTGTAAAACAAGATGCCATTATCTGCCATCCTTGCTCTGAGTAGACTACAAGTGCAGAGTCATGCACAAAGAGCAATTTGCTAATAAGAGCTTTTGATGCATGCAGATTAAAGTTACTGAAGAATATTCCTGAGTAGCATCTAATCTTTAATCACAGGTGGTGACAACTGCTTTATCTAACTACTACCAATCAAAATTAATCAAACAAGGTTGTGAAATAGTATCAAATGTGATGGGGATTGGAGTACTCCAACCATATTATATGATTTCATATAATTCAGGGTCTTTTACCTCAATCTTCATATTTCCTAGTGATTAGCAAAGCTGATAGTATCAAAGCTATTTGACAGGGCAGTACAGTTATGTATAAAGACCTCTGTTCCCTGGATGTTTCTGACAATTACTAGGCAGCAAATATTATTTTAGTAGTGATGTGTTGTAAATGAAAACTACACTGTGACTCAAAGCACCCATGATGATGTTCAACAGTCAGTTGAGAAGAACTCTTGACATTGCCTGCAGTGTATATTTGAGTAATTCCTCTACAATTACAGTTACTTTTTGAGCCTTTTCATCTGTAAAGAGTGATGAGGTCAACATTTTATCTAGAAAATACTTTTTCCTTGCTCCTGAACAGCAAAGAGAAATGAAGTTAATGGTCAATTCATCACATCAAAATTTACAGATTTCAATTTCTCTATTATGTAAAACATTATTCTAAGGTGAAACAATTTGGAATGTAGTATAGTAGTCTAACTCTCAGCTATATTGCAAGTTTTGTGGTAACAAAACTGCAGGCAGAGCTAATATGCATTCACCATTTCAAGACCAAAACCCAAATTTGCTATTGATTTTTTTTCTACATAATTATTCCCAGGTTGTATATAAACATAAGCATTTCAGCTGAACTTAATATAACAAGCTCCTACGAGATTGAAAAGATAAGTTACATAGGCTACAATTAGTTATAATCAGTTAATTATAGGATATAATTTGCAAAATGTACTTAACCTTAATGTAGTCAACAAGATTTTGATATTCAATGTAGTTGCCTCCTCCAACTACAAAAACAATTGCCTAAAATACAAACACATAGAAGAGGAGATAATTAGAATATGCAATCAAATTCCTATAGTATATGGAGTTTAATTAAAAAATGAGATGAAAACCAGTTTTTTTTTTAACATGGAGTTTTCAAAAGCAAACAAATAATGAAGCAACAAATAATTTGGGCCGCCTGTTAATCTTACAAACCTAATTCTACTTAAAGGATCTATTACTAAGGATAATACTTGAATTACCAATACTGCAATTGCAATCATTTAGGGGACAGAAAACCACAGGCTTCAAACAAAACAGGGCTGTAAAATTTTCCTTATCTAATTTTCAGAAGCTTTTGATGTTTCAAATATTTCTTGATAGAAGAAAATGGAATACTCTGAGTCTGAGTTACTAATTTTTACTGAGATAACCATTAGAGGAAGTATTTTTAATCATTGTTTTGGCACTGGTGGAAGGTTAAGAATTAATTTGATAAAGATGCTCTATCTTCTAACACTGCTGTTACTATTAAGATATTTTAACCATTTTTTATCTTCTTTTAGATTCTCATTTAACATTAGAAGGTTTAATAATCTAACGACCACCTAAGAATAGTAACATTTTCTGGGGTATGTTCAAGAAAACTGTAAAGGGGATGAACTATTAGCTTCCCCCCGCCCTATTCATGAACTATCCACAAACTGGTGGATTTTTACTAATTTGTTCAATGTTCAAAATTATTTGAATACTTTATGTGAACATATTTCAGCCTATAAGTTATTTGCCACATATTCACTGACTATTTGCTATTTATGATGTATGGTTACTCAAGTAACACGGTATTGTTTTTGGTCTCCAAGTGAATACAAACCAAAAGAGAAGGGAAACCAAAGACATTTCAAGATGGCTGTGCAAGCATTTTCACCTCAAACCTTAGCATGAATGTGTTAAAATAAATACTCATGAGATTTTTGTTTTTAGCAAACATCACTGTGAAAATAAAAAACCCACCACTTTCCACAAATGTTTGTGGAAAATGAATTAAAAAGGCAGCAAATGATTAAATACAATTTGAGTTGTTACTGGAACTATTGCTTACAAATACTGTTTTGCAGTATCCAGCTATGTGTAAAGACTTATGGATGACTAAATTTAGAGAGGCATTGTATTCTAAAAGGACTAAGTATAGTACTGGGAGTTTAAAATTGCTGCATTCTAATTATGGCTCTATCATTAAATCACTAATAATTACCTTGCAGGGGTATTGTAAGGAGTAGTTAATGCTTGTACAACCCTTTGAAGATGAAAGGAGCTCTCCAGCATAACTGCTAAGTATAATTAATAATGAATATAATTAGACTAGTGATTTTGCAAACAGAATCTCCCATTTTCTGAATTCACAACCATGAAATGACTGGAAATTTAAAAAATACTGATACTATAATACCTAGACCCTGATTTGGAAAAAGTATGATTTCTACATGACTTACCTCTTGGAATGGATTTTTGTTTCTTGGAACTGAGCTGTAATAAAAATGAACTGCATTATAAATGGAATAGTTAGGGTTTTTACTACTGATATAAATATAAAAATATTAAATGAGTATGTTTATGCACAAAATTTACAGGGTACATTCTAATAGTTGGTGGTATTTTGTTTTTTTACAGAGAGTTATAAAAAGACACTTTAAAGGTCACATTTCTCAAAAAAGATTTGATATAGAAATTTTCATTCATTCATTCATTCAATTAGCTCAAATATATAAAATTTATTTCTTCAGTTTTGGAAGACTAGTGAATTTTCGCCTTGTTTTTTACTAACATGTGAACAGGTGAGAGCTCCATAGATTTTGTAAGCGGTGATGCAGCTGGTGGAACTAATGAATTCTGTGAGATAAATCACTAGTGTTCATGGAAATCAGTCAAATTTGTGACCCTTCCTCTCAGACAAATTGGGTTTCTTATTCACATTAGAAGGGTTAACAGGTTTTCCAGTCCATCAAAGGAAGATTTATGGGACAAATTAGGTTGTCTCACACCAGAATAATGGAAGGTATTTCTGAATATTGAGAATAAGATACAATGTAATGTCTGGATCACTGTGGGCTGCTGGAAACGTGGATCACTGAGCCTCTGGAAATAAATTCTAGATGTTGGTATCTCTGAAATGGGCAGGAGAACTGAGGAATAGAGTGTGGTTGAGTTAGCAGATCACACTTTTTGGGTAGTGGATTATGAAGATTTATATATTGAAAATATACTTGGGCAGAGGCTGGGTGAATGTAAGCAGACTGATCAGTGCACAAAGGAGAATATAACAGATAAAGGGATGGATTTTAAAACAGAAGGCTACAACTTTATGGTGTGTGCGTGCGTGTGTGTCAGACAGAGAGAACACCCCTTAGGCTTTACTTCAGTCCCAGTGTGTATTATTAAATGGCCTCCATGCCAAATAATCAATATTCATGGCTGGTCCCCTTCCGCCTAATTCCTAGGATTCAGCTCACCTCATAAACTTCTTACCCTCTCTTCAGAAAAGGGGATGGGGGTAAACATGAAGGGTACCTCATTCTGCAAAAATTTATGGTCTTCCCTTCTTCCTGCAGGCTAATAGGTCCTACAAGTTATTCCCTGAGTCTCTTGCTCAAGTTGATTTCTGGGAGTTGTCTCTTTAAGCCTCTTATCCACACTGGACACCAGCTTCACAAACTTATAAACTTACAACTTTTAAATTCCTGTCCTTACTCTTTGTTAACTTGAAACCAGGCCTCCAGAGTGCTGCAAGGAAGGCAAAAACAACTGCTAGGCATCTTGTGACTCTTGCCCTGGGGGAAAAAAATTCACTCCTGATTCCTAAATCTGGTGATGTGGTCAGACTCTCAGCATGTTGGAAAGGCAGTCCAAACTATATTTCCATTACAGGACAGGGAAACTGGGGCTGTTGCATGTCCAGAGAGCTTCAGGGACAGGGAAAGGTGGGGAAAGCACACAAGATAATCAATCAACTCCCCCAATTGCCTACCCAATAGGCAGCTGGGAAAGTGAAGAAATCTCTTCCTTCCCTGAACCCCCTTTCCTGTACACTGCAAGGGAAGGTGGAGGGAGGAAAGAGATGGCTCTGGGAGTAGCAGAGTCTACCCTATCTTTCCTCACTGTTATGTCCCCAGGGTTTAATCAAACTTCCCCCTTGCTGGCCCATAGGTAGGTTGTGATACAGGGGCACAGTTTATGGAATGTTGACCATACATTCAATAACTATAGGTTTCTAATAATGTTTTGTATAACCGTCCTTTATTACAACTGTACAGTAACCCTCTGTCTTTTGGTCTGGAAATACGCAAACACCACAGAAAGAAACAAGAGCCCTAACCAAAAACAATGAAATCACAAACATGCAGATAATGTAGTTTTCAGAATCCACAGTTTACAAGTTATGATTCCAAGAGAAATTTGAGGAAAGAAATATAAGACAAAGCAAGAACAAATTAGGATAAAAGAAGAAAAGAATGAATTGATTTCTCACTGTCTTTTTTCAGGAATTCTTCCCAAATCCCTCAAAATTGGTAGATAACAGTTCAATCAATATTGCCATTCTTCAGAAGAAGCTCATTCTCCTATACACTGGAATCAATCCTTTACTACAGGTGGACTGACATTCTGGCATGAATGCAGTAGCCTTTTCATTTACATTATTGCTAATATAGTTCTCCCTTATTTAAATATAATCTATAAATTCATATATATTCAACTTCATCCTTTTGGACAAGTCTCACAAATACTGACAGAGGTGTAATGTGGGAAGAAAAATTTAGCTGTGCTGTGGCTGGATTAGGTTAACATAATTCCTGTATACTTTTAAAAGTAATAAGTAGAAACTCCAATAGTCCACACAGCAAAAGGGTATGTTGGAATGAAATTAGTTTTGTGCTAAAGAATACCTCAAAGACAAATTAATAATGCCCTTTCAGTAATCATAATACTGAACATCAACATTTTAAAGTTGAGTTTTTGGCAACTAGCTGGACTAGTTTCTTGGATCATTTTCAGCTGTTAAAAGAATACTGTTTGATCTGTGTGGTACTGTTCAGAAGATAAGGATGATTACAAACAAAAGCCTATGCAGCTATATTTATTCTGCTGTCTCCTTCATCAGACTTGGTTTTAAATGAATTGGAACCTTTATTCACTTAAGACTAAAATTTGTAGCCCCCTCTAGTCATATACATAACATGCTTAAGAATGTCCTACATGCCTTATGGAAGGAAGAAAGACAAGAAGTGGTCTCCAAGAACTAATTTTTCTGAATTATGTGGACACAATCTTGTATCTGCACTGCATGTTCCAGTATGATGATGCTTGAAAGCACATAAGTTCACAAACAAATTGTAATATGAACACACAGAAACTGTGATACCTGTGGGTGCAAATTAGGTACTAAAATCAATGAATATTTTTGTAAGAGCAAAAAAAAAATCAAGTTTGGCTTGATTTTAGTAAGAAACTATTTTTTAATAGTTTCACAGACAAAACTGCACTCAAACCAGATGTTTCACAATAGCAAAATAAAACAGGCTGAAAGATGCTGCTATATTTAAAGAAGGAAAATATACAGCACTGCCAATTTTAACTTTGACAGCTTTCAGCACTCGTTTTTAATCCATAAAGCTACTTTTGAAAGTGCATGTGCAATGTATAAAACAGATACTTATACTCTGAAAATCATTTTTCATTATTGTAAATGTGCTTGTCAGGAGTGAAGAACACTGGAAAGGGGACAGATGAAATTCTTATTGCATGCAAATGGCCAAGGACAGTGTTGCCCTGCCTTCTCCAATGAGAAAGCCCACGAATCAAATGATCTTGCTGTTCTCCCAGAACTGAGTTGGATTTTTTTAAGTACATTAAAACCAAAGATCTTCTCTATTTCTAGAGTGCGCTATTGCTGAGATTATCAGCTACAGATATCATTCATAAAAGTAGCAGTTCATGAAACAGTTTATGACATTTTTGCTGTAAGCGCTACTATTTCTTCCTTTTTCTTTTCACAAAATGTCTAGATAATTCTCCATTTCACACTAAACAAACAAGAAATCTATGTTACTACCAACGCAGTTTATAGAACTACTGTACAATTACATCAAAATTTCAGGTTAAAAACGGATGAAAATATTTACCTCTTTAATAATAGGTAGGGAAGTTTAAGTTAACTGTTAATGATCTATGACTTTAAGTTAGAGTGTGAAAAATTCTGAGATCAAACAGTATTTTTGTAAATGGTTCTAACACTCCAGAGTAAAAAAGTATCACGAGAAATCCTGCTGCTAAACATTAGGACCCATTCCTTTACCTGTGCAAACTATTTGTAAGATATTAGCAGCATTCTCAGTCAGTGGAATGAGTGTTCCAAATGCAGTATTACAGAAATCCAAGCTGGATAAAAAGCAATGATTTATTAAAAAAAAAAAGGATTTTTTTTCATTTAAATTGGATTTTTCTTGATAAAATGCTTTTTGAGGAAAAAACCTATCTAAAATAGTTTTAATTAAGAAACATTATAGCTCACAGATATCCCCTCACAGAATAGGGATTATAAATTCTAATTCTATAGTATAAGACAATATATTAATGTAGTGTTTATGAAAAGTTTTGTAAATGAGTTCCAACAGCTCATGGATTAGGGACCCAATTTTATGAGGTTCTGGGGGATTCTGTATGCATTATTTAGGTTAATCTTTCTATTTACCCAATGGGACTCAGTGCTCAGTCTAGAAGATACCATAAGAGATGCTTAGTTTTGCAGTTCTCAAACTGTGGATTTGTGTCTCCAGAGATAACATGCTGGTTAACAGCAAAAATGTTTTAAAATAAATAAATATATAGAGGTGAGAAATAACAGACCTCAATCCTATTGTCCGTCCCTCTGCAAATTTGCGTACACTGAGTCAATCCCTTACCTCTCTCTAAAAGTGTAAAGTTTCAAAAAGTTCAATGAATTGAAAAGTTCAATGAATTGTTGGGGGTGGAATAGATGTGGACAAGGAGATGAAGTCTGGAGATAAATGTGAGAAGAAAGGGATAGGCAATAGAAACAAACGTAAAACTGTTTGAGCAGAATATTCCAGAAGTCCTGAGGTCTTTCTGAGTGCAGCCTTCATTGATTTGAGATCTACCATACCATTCTCTCACTAGAATGAAAAACCTATAATGGCAGCAGGCCATAAAAGAGACCCAGTTTCGGAATATTTTAATGAAGTTCCTCTACCTGAGGGTAAGACAGGCATGCATGTAAAATGCAAACAGTGCAACAAAGAAATGCAAGGCCTGCTTGTCTGAATGAAACAATATCACAAGAAGTGTTCCTTCTCAGGAGGAAGCTGCGTTGAAGATGATGAAAAGAACATGTCTGAACATGCAGGATCTTCAGGTTGGTAAACTTTTTTATTTCATTCTTCTTTCTTCATGACTGCCTGTCTTCCTTCTGGACTATTCTTGATTTCTCATGTTTGAGGAAAAATATAGCTGTTACTCTATGGTACTATCATTTTAGATGCAGTTGTGATAAAAAAATAAATAGCAGAAATAGGCAGATCTTTCTTTTACAATTTTACCTTTAAAGTAGTACTGAGTGTCAGTGAATGCCGTGAGTAATACTAAATGAGAAGTATGGTAATAATACTTAAATAACTGCATTGACTTATTTTGTTTAGGAGAATCCATCCTCAACATACAGGATTCTGAAGACTATCCACCTTCAAGATCACCATCATTTTTTATAGTTTCAGAATTATCTGCCAATGATAGTGTCAGTTACATCGTGCCTGTCACGTAGCCACATTATATTACCTGTAGCAAAAAGAAAAAAAAATCTCCATCATCCAGAAACAACCATAGATAAGTTTTTTATAAGAACCAGCAGATTACAAAAAGAGGTAATTGATGAAAAAATTGCCTGGTTTGTTTATGCAACAAATTCTCCTTTCTGTATGATTGAGAACCGACGCTTCATTAACATGGTTCAGTCATTAAGACCAGGATACAGTCCACCCAACAGAGCAGATGTTGCAGGCAAATTGCTGGATAAAGTGTATGAAAGAGAAATTGAGCAGTGTGCAAAAGGTCTAGAGGGTAAAATTGTTAACCTGAGTCTTGATGGGTGGAGCAATGTCCACAATGATCCTGTGGTATGTGCTTGTGCGATAACAGAAGAAGGGAATGTCTTCCTTCCAGAAACAATTGATACATCAGGAAATGCACACACAGCAGAATACTTACAAGAAGTAGCAGTAAAAGCTATAACAAACTGTGGAAAAAAAATTAAAATGTCTAGTACACAGCTTGGTCACAGACAATGCTGCAAATGTATCCAAGATGAGAAGAAATTATTTAGAAGGGAGTCCCAAGCTAATAACATACGGTTGCAGTGCTCATTTGATGCACCACTTAGCCAAATACTTCATTGTTCCAGAAATAAAGGCTAATGTTGTTGAAATTGCAAAATACTTCCGTAACAACCACTTTGCAGCAGCTGCTCTGAAAAAAATGGGAGGAACCAAGCTAACTCTCCCACAAGACACGCGATGGAACTCAGTAGTGGACTGTTTCAGGCACTATATCAAGAACTGGCCTAATCTAATGAGAGTTTGTGAACAAAATTGGGGAAAAATAGATAGCACTGTCACAGCCAAAGTTCTCAACATTGGGCTTAAGAGAAATGTTGAACACATGCCGAGGACCCTGAGAAACCCATTTCTGTAGCCTTGAACAAAATGCAGGCAAATAGCTGTTTTATTGCTGATGCTGTTGAAATTTGCAAGGAACTGAGTGAGATCTTAAAAAGAGAATTATGCAATGACAGAGTTAAATTACAAGCATTAAAAAAAACTAATGGGACAAGCACTATCTCCAGCTCATTTTCTTGCAAATATTTTCAATACTTGGTACCAGGGTCAAACTTTAACTGCTGAAGAAGAGGAGCTGGCTATGACATGGACATCCAGCAATCATCCCTCCATAACGCCAACTATAATAAACTTCAGAGCTAAGGGTGAACCGTTCAAGAAATATGTTTTGCTGATGATGTTTTAAAGAAAGTCACACCAGTGAACTGGTGGAAGTCACTTAAGCACTTGGATTCAGAGACTGTGGAAGTGATAATCTCACTTTTAACAGCAGTAGCTTCTTCTGCCAGTGTAGAAAGAATATTTTCTTCCTTTGGACTAATTCAGTCCAAATTGAGAAATCGTTTGAGACCTGAAAAAGCAGGAAAGCTTGTTTTTCTTTTCCAGATTATGAACAAACAGGAAAATGAAGGTGGAGACGACTGAGTTAGCTGCAGAAGCCAATATTTTAAGTTTCTCATGTTGACCTGGCTGACACAGTTGATTTAATTTTTGTATTTATGCAAAAAATATTTCATGTGACTATTTTAAAAACTAAACAAACCTGATTTAAAAAAATTTGAATGTTTAACTAAATTAAAAAAATTCATGCGCTTGTTTTGTTAAAATATTGTATGTTTGCTGTTGAAGAAAAAAATCCAGAACACACAACATCGTCGTTTTAGTTAAATAGAACAATTTAAATGTCTGTCTGGTGATATTCTCCTCCTAATACAGCATGGCAAGAAAATCTTCCAAATATTAATGATTAACCTGTTAAATTGGAGATAGTTCACTTTCCAATGACTTCATAAATACCTGCTTCAATTACCTTTGGTAAATGAAATAACCAAACAATCATTCATTTTCTGATATAGCTGGAAAACTAATCTGAAAAGTTTTCAAAATAAATCACTTAAAACAAATCTATAGTGTGTACCTTCTAAAAATGAAATCTACATTTATCTCTGAGTTGTGAAGAATATTTATTAAGTTATAAGAACCAACAAGAATGCACTTTCATGTAGAAATCCATGATTAAATCAAGTCTTCCTGACTATTGATTTAAATCATGATTTAAATCAAATACACCCTGCAGAAATCTCTCTGGTGAGTCCAGACTCCAGGGAATTGCTTTTGGCTGCAAATTCCTCTAACATCAGCTGCCTGACTTAGAGGTTGTGACTATCATTTCAAGCAATCAATAAGTAGGGAAAAGTTGAATTTAAAAGGACAAAAAAAGGGGTGCCAAACAATAAAACTTATGGTGAGCAAAACACCCCCAAATATTTTTAAAATACATGCCTTCCTTCTAAAAACAGTATACTTGTGATTTAAAGAATTATGTAAGTGCACAAAAATACAGAAAGTAGCTGCAAAAGATTCTGCAGAAAGTACTCTTGTAAGAGAATACTTTCTATAAATTAATGGGAATAATGCAGTTATGTTATGATCCAAATAAAGTACAAAATTTTTACATTAGCTGTTCCAATATATAGAAGGTAAAAAGAAAAAAAAATCATGGTAAAATCACCTGTCACTGCCTCGCAACATCTTGGGGTCAAAATACCTGTAGTCATCTGTCTCCTATTAAAAAGAAGGATTGTTCAAATCAGCACATTTTTATCTTAAACACCGTAACTCTGATTTTTTTGGGTAAAATTTTTCATTAAGCTATTTTCAAATAAATGTACTGTTACATTTAGAAACTACATTATATAAAGTAATAAAAATTATGAGACCCATGTACATTTTTCAATGTTTGTATTTCATTGAAAAATCACTGTATAAATACTCATTCTCCCACAGCAATAAAGATGCTATGAAGGGTGCTATTGAGCTCAGTCTTTGTTTTTGGCTCATTTGAAATTCATTGCAACCAAACTATCCAAAATACACTGGTTGCATAATATGTCCCCACAGCAAAAGTAATATGTGAAAAGCAAAATAAAGGTGTCACTAGCTTTAGAGGCACATAATGTAGTTTGTTCCAGAAGTTAAAAATTTTCCAGGCCACAATAAGACCTACTATCTATTTATAACAACCAAAAATCCTTGTGGGACTGAATACCACAACAGAGCACAGATCAAATCATCAAGTTTCCATTATGAAACTTATACTTGTATAATTTCATGTCATGATTTATGGCTACTATTAAAACAAAAAGTTTGGGTACAAATGAGAGGAATTATACAAGGGCTTGAAAAGTTTTGACTGGTTGAAGTTATTATAGGAAAGGATTTTTTCTTCATTCAAAGCATTTCCAAGACATATCCAATATTTTCATTGGCAGTGAGCAAGACTTTTGTCAAATACCACAGGAAAAAAAGGAAAAAAACCCCTCCAAACTGTTTCTGACAATTAATTGGCTTTCAACAATTTCCACACTAACTTTCATCCTTATATTGCAAGGTGTAATGTGTGGATGGATAACTGTGCCCAGGCAGGACCCCATTAAACTTCACTGAGACTACATGCTGATATAGCAGTCTACTCATGTGGTGGTACACATTGCAGGATTGTGGTCTGTATATCTTGTTGATTTACTTTAGTATAACAACTCCAGATCTTTACCCCCCAATGATGATACAATATTTTATATACATATGCACATAAGATATTTAAAAAATTTGCTTATTTTCTTTAAGGATCACAGAATAATTACTTGAGCTTAAAAAAAGGTATTTTACCATAAAAATTAGGGGTGTCAAAACTCAATTTAGATCTAGTGTCACACAGTCTCTGTATAGAGGTTTAATATATTCGACTGGGAATTTCAGCAGCACTTGCGGGGTCTGGCAGGATTCATGATTTTGGCAGGCTCATATATGCAGGCGGTATACCAACTTCAAAGTAACAACATAGAAATTAACAGACATTCCTAGACTAACTCTAAAACTGAGAAGAATTAAAGACACTTTAACCTTGACAAAGAATTTCAGATTTCCTGCTAATTGGAACTAATTACAGATTAATGCTAGGTCAAAAAGCATACTTAAAAATCAATACTATAAACATTCCCAATGAGAATATCATTGTTGTATGTTCAGTGTAGCATTCAAAGAGAAAATAGCTGATGAAAAGTCAAACATAAAAAGCAAATCAGAGGACTAGAAAACTGGCTGGCTAAAACAGTTTAAATATTTACTTGAATGCTGCGGAAATCAGATCTTAGCCTGAGAAAAAGAGGTACTCACCCTGTACAGTAACTGAGGTTACAGTAACTGTAGGTGCAGTAGTGCCTCCTGTACCTAAGATCAGAGATCTTTGGTAGCTGTGCCCATTGGGCCGCACATGTGCTCCTCCCCTTCTCGTGCTCTGAGGTCCAACTGACCTCAGTTAGTTTTCCACCGCAGAGTCTGTGTTTGAACTCCAAAGCAGAGGGGAGGAGGGCAGGTAATGGAGCATCTCGAAGAGCCTTAGTTACTGCACAGGGTGAGTAACCTTCTCTTCTTCTTCTTCGAGTAGTGTACCTGTAGGTGACTGTTCGGCAGTGCCCCTAGAAGGAAGGCTGGGGCTTCCAAGGACGATAGGACAGTGTGTCCTACTAGAGCACATGATGCCTCTTCGTGGGTAATGGCATACTGTCAGCTAAAAGTGTCTGTGGATGCCTGGGTGGACGCTTTGCAAATATCAGTAATTGACATGTTGTTTAGAAAGGCAATTGAAGTGAAGAGCGAGTGAGTGGAATGCGTTCAAGTTCCAGGTGGGGGGTTACAATTTGTGTCATTTATCAGAGGGGTAGCCGTGTTAGTCTGGATCTGTAAAAAGCGACAAGAGAGTCCTGTGGCACCTTATAGACTAACAGAAGCATTGGAGCATAAGCTTTCAGGGTGAATACTCACTTTGTCAGACGCATTCACCCACGAAAGCTTATGCTCCAATACTTCTGTTAGTCTATAAGGTGCCAAAGGACTCTTTGTTGCAATTTGTGTCATTGGTAGCAAAGGAGGATGCACTCTGAGATCCATTTGGAAAGGTGTTGTTTGGCTACGGCTGCTCACTTTGAGTCTTTCAGCAATAGAGGAATAAGCATGGTGAATACCTGAAAGATTTAGTTCTGTCAAGGTAAAAGGCTAATGGTCGTCTGACATCCAAGATGTGAAACGTTTTGGTTGCCATGTGGCTTTGGGAAGAAGGAGAGAAGGTGGACAGGTTGGTTCTGAATGAAAGAGGACGGCATCTTAGGTAAGAATTTTGGGTTTGGTCATAACATGACCTTGATTTTGTGAAAGACTGTGTATGGCAGGTATGCCAGGAGAGCACCCATTTCTCCTACTCGTTGGGCAGATGCGATGGTGATGAGAAATGCTGTTTTCATGGATAGGTATATGTAGGAGCACATTGCCATGCTCAAACAGGGGGCCAGTGAGACAGTGCAAAACTAGGTTGGGATCCCAAGGTAGGGTGAGGTCTCATATTTGAGGATACAGGTTTTGAAGGCCCTTAAGGAATCTTTCTGTTAGTGTGTGGATAAATATGGAATAACCTATCCTGGGGTGGAATGCCGTGATGGCGGCCAGGTGTCTGAACGGAGCTTGTGGAGAGTCCTGATCTTTTAAGTTCTAGAGTGTAGTCTAGAATGAGAGACAAAGGAGCACTCATTGCAGGGACATGTTTGGTGTTGCACCAAGTTCAGAATCTTTTCCATTTATAGAGGTAAGTTATATCACATTTGCTATTTAAAAAAATCTCTTTCACCTCTTTGCCGAATCCTGGAACCATAGAGGAGTCATGCCTTCAGATGTAGGAGTTCTAGATTGGGATAGAGGATTTGGCCTGTGTCCTGCGAGAGGAGGTGTGGAGTCAACTGTAGGGTGATTGGTGCACAGACTGCCAGGTGCATGAGGTAAGGATATCAAATCTGTGGTGGCCATGTTGGGGCCACGAGAATGACTGTAGCTTGTTCCATCTTGTGAAGCCCTTTGAACAATAGGGGAAATGGTGGAAAGCCACAGAGTAGGGGTGCAACCCATGTAATAAGTAAGCACAACTGTGGACATTTGGCAACTCTGGGTGTGCTGAAGAGATCTATGCTCGGGAATCCCCAGCAGCTGAATATGTCCTGCAGGGCTCTTGTGTCTAACTCCCAGTCGTGATCTTGTGAGAATCTCCTGCTCAGTGCGTCTGCCATGACGTTCTGGTGTCCAAGTAGGTATGAGACCAAGATGCTGATGATGTATTGGATACACCAGTTCCAAAATTTTAGTGCTTCTGATCACAGGGACCTCGCTCCCCCATGTCTTTTGATATAAAACATGCAGGTGATGTTGTCCGTCATTACTCTTATTTATGGCCCTTTGTCTGATTAATGGTAGAAAGTGTCGGCATGCATTGTGTATTGCATGTAATTCTAGGAGACTGATGTGCAACACTGATTCTGAGGGGGACCACTTGCCCTGTACCATGGAGGTCTGTAGATGTGTTTCCTACCCGCGTAGGGAGGTGTCGGTTGTTTGTATCAAGGACAGTGTTGGGTGAAGGAAGGGCATCCCCAACATTTTGGGGTTGTGTACACCAGTCCAATGAGTCCTTGATCTTGACTGGTATCAATAGCAGGTTTGTTTAGGCTGTGTCTGTGGGGTACATACACTGTTTGTAGTCATCCCTGAAGATGGCACATGTGTAATCTGGTATGTTTCACAACAAACGTGGCTGCTGCCATATGACTGAGCAGTTGTAGAGAAGTCCTGGCAGATATCTGTGGGCTGGTGGCTCACAGTGGAGATGATACTGACTTACCAAAAATCTGTGACTTAGGAGGAAGGCTCTTGCTTTGGCAGCCTCCAGCTGGTTCCCAATAAATTCCAGAGCTGTACTGGTGTCAGTACCAACTTTTGTATGTTTATCTGGAGGCCGAGGTTGGAGAAAAGGTCCATCATTTTTCTTATGGCTTTGACAGCGTAGACTCTGGAAGGAGCTTTGAGAAGGCAGTCATCTAGATATAGGAATATTACAACCCTTTGTTTGTGTAGGTGCACTGCCACCACCGCGAGGACTTTGGAAAATACCAATGACGCTGCAGAAAGCCAAAGGGTAGTACCTTGTTTTAGTAATGGTCGGACCCCAGGATGAAGCTGAGCAATCGCCTATGGGAAAGGTGTATGGTGATATGGAAGTACATGTCTTGCAGGTCAAAGGCCAGGAACTAGTCCCCCTGTTCCAGTGCTGGGATAATTGTTGATAGTGTGACCATCTTGAAGCATTGTAGTTTGATGAATTTTTTGAGATTCCTCAAATCTAGGATAAGTATCTACTCATCTAATTTCTTTTGGATCAGAAAATAGTGGGAATAAAAATCTTTCCCTCTGTGCTAGAATGGGACTAATTCTATGGCTCCCAGCTGCAGAAAGTGGTTTATTTCTTCTTGTAGAAAGCGTTTGTGAAAAGGGTCCCTGAAGAGGGACGGGGAGGTGGACTGGCTGGGTGGAAGAGAGGGGAACGGAATGAAGTACCCTCTGTTGATGATTTCCAAGACCCACTTGTCCGAGATGCCTTGTTGCCTTAAGAGGTAAAAGGTGGCCAAGCAGCCGCCAAACTGATGGTCTATTGAAGATGGTTGCAGCAACTGGACCAGAGGGAGGCATCTTAGGGCCTCAACCAAAGCTTCAATATTGTTGTTTGGAGGTCAATGTCTGAGATATAGCCCCTTGAGTTCTGCCTGAGTTTGGGAGGAGGCCTCTGTTGCCTACATTGCGTGTCATACTGTTGCTGACGGGTGAAATGTATAGGTTGAAACCTTGGGATAGCTTGGTTCCTACCTTATCTTCTCTTAGGTGTTGGTGTATATATACTGAGTGAACTGAGTATCGCTCTAGAGTCCTTTAAAGAATGGAGGGACTCATCCATGTGCTCGGCAAAGAGTTTAGGCCCTTCAAAGAGAAGAAGATCTTTGACAGTGGTCTGCAGCTCTCTGGGGAATACGAAGAGGTGAAGCCATGATGCTTGTCTCATCACCACTGATGTTGCAATGGAGCAAGGAGCCATGTCCACAGAGTCCAAAGAGCCTTGCAGTGCTATATGGGCCAGGAGTTGTCTTTCCATCACCAGTGCCTGGAACTGCTCTTTTTTGTCATCTGGGAAGAGTTGACAGAATTCTTGAAATTTTGAATAGTTCGTATGATTAAATGTGGGTAGGAATGCCTCACAGTTAGCAATGTAGAACTGGACTGTAGATGAAGAGTATGCTTTATGATTGAAGAGGTCTAGCCTCTTCTAGTCCCTGTCACACGGGGTTGTCCTGGAGTGGTGGTGTTGCTCCTTCTCTTATAGTGCATTGACCATGAGAGAACTTAGGAGTAGGGTGGGAGAACAGAAATTCAATGTCTTTAGTGAAGACATGGTATTTCTTATCCGCTTGCTTGCAAGTTGGTAGTACTGAGGCTGGGGTCTGCCAGATCACCTTGGCGGGGTCCAACAAGGTCTCTTGGTGCGTGGTGAATGAGGGTTGGTTGATGACTGTGCCAATGGTGACTGCTGTGTTGGAGAGGTACTGGAGCCAGGGTCTGAGACTGGATGCAGAGTGCTCTCCACTCGTAAGAGTTTTACCCTCAGTTCATGGTCCTTTCTGGACCGGGCCTTCAACTTGAAGCAGTGGGTACACTTCTGAGAGACATGCCCCTTACCAAGACAGCATATGCACTGTGAATGACCGTCGCTTACGGGTATGGCCTCATGACACGAGAGGCACCTCTTGAAACCAGGGGATCTCCCAAGAAGGGAGAGCTTCCCAATAGGGAAGGGCGTAGCAAAGGAAACCTACGTTAAGCTAAAGCATAATGGGGAGGAAAGAGCAATGGAATTAATTTTTCAAGTGGGAAGAAAAAGGAAACAGCTAATATCTATGAAATTATAATGGAAACACTATTACTAACGGATATGGATGTCTGAAGGGCTCTGCTCAAGATTCCGTCCCAGATCAAAGATGGTTGAGAAGGAACTGAGGCGGTTGAACCACACAATGCTATATAGATGCTGCTCATGGTGCGAGATGGGGAGGAGCGCATGTGTGGCCCAACAGGCATTGCCACCGATGATCTCTGATCTCAGGTGCAGGGGATGCTACTGCACTCACAATGGAGCACCCACAGGGACACTATTCAAAGAAGAACTGATACTTTGTTTGCAAACTTCCAGTAAAGTCAATTTTGTGCTCGTTTCCTTATATGTATTTGCATTCAGTCATTATATGACTTTGGTTTAGACACCTCTGTCTCTAAAGGGAAGGTAGAATCATTACAATTGTATTAAGATTCTACATTGGAAAGGAAAGAAAGGCCAGAGGAAAAGACCTGCCCCTTCTCACATCTGTGATTAAGAAGTGGTTCTTTGTACTTTGTCTATTCCCTACAAACCTTCCAGCAATCCAAGATATCTATTTATATATGGGGACCTGAGAACTATTAAACGTTTTTGGTACAGCGAGTACATTATTTTTTTTTAGCTCCTTTGGCAGCTGACTTTAAGTAAAGGAAGGAAATGGATAAGAAGGAATTAATGTTCATCCTCCTTGAACACGGGATGCATGATTCAGATTTTAGCTATCTAATCAAAGGGATAAGATATGAACGATTCACTATAAGATTTCTGCAAGACAAGAAAACCTGATTTAGATTTAAAGTCCGTACAGGCTTCTCTACAGAGATTCAAAAGCACAGCTTTTAAAACTTACTGTTAAAAATTGCCAGAAAAGCTAATTAAACACTCCTCCTCCTGCCCCCCCCAACCCCATTACAATGTAACTCTAGAGGAGAGGTCCCACAAGTCATAAATACTGAATAAGAGCAGTTGCCTACTAAAAGTAGAGTTGAATCCAACTTTGAGCAATTCAAAATACAAATTAAGATTTAAAATTAAGATTACAACACCCCAATTTTCAAGATATAAAAGTTTTAGTTTAACAGCACACATTCTTCCATTCCAGATTTAAAAGATTTTTCTAGACAAGCGATTGTAAAAGCTAACATTACTCATTTGATAAAAATAAGCTGTTTTAAAAATAGTTATTTTAATATACATAAGAAAGATATGTATCTCTCATAGAAGATGCATAATAAACCGAAAAGATATTAAATTCATTGCAAGGGATAATATTTCTTGAAAGTCATACTCTTGAATACATGCCATTTAGGTATATCACTACTTTAAAAAGCCTTTATTTAAACTATGTGGGTAATCAGAAATCAAAAATAAATACAGGTTGAACCTCTCTAGTCCAGCACTCTCTGGTCTGGCAACATCTGTGGTCTGGCATGATTTCAGTTAGCCAGATGTCCGCTTATCATGGGTGAGGCCAAGTTTCCCATGGTCTGGCAAAGTCCCGCCAGTCCTGGCTCTCAGCATTCTGTGCTGTTATTTAGCTCTAATTTACCCCTAAATATGTCTTCTAAGAGACCAGTGAGCAGTGGAAATGTTGGTAATTCTGCTAAGCATAAGCATGTGTCAATATCCATACGGCAAAAGGTGAAATTGCTGCAGAAACTGGAAAAGGGCACATTGGTACGTGCCTTGTGTGAGTTTTACAGTGTATGGTCATCTACAGTGTATGATGTGAAGAAGCAAAAGAATCAAATCCTTAATTTTTTTTACCAAAAGTGACAGTAAAAAAAAAGTATGAATGTTCGTAAGACATTGAAGGAGGAGAAAAGCAGTGATTTAGATAGTGCGCTTATACATTGGTTCAAGCTTCGTAGGAACGAAGAAGATGTTAGCATTTCAGGCGAGATGATGATGGCACAAGCAAAAATATTCCACAAAGAACTTAACCCGCAACATGAGTGTGACTATTCACAAGGATGGCTACAGAAATTTAAAAACAGGCCTGGCATTAGTCTACATCGTGTGTGCAGTGAAAAAGAAGTACAGATATGGAAGCTGCCACTAAGTAAATTGACGAATTTGCAGTTAGGGTTTGTCTACATTACCTGCTGGATCGATGGGCAGCGATCGATCCAGCGGGGGTTGATTTAATCACGTTTAGTCTAGACACGGTAAGTTGACCGCCGAGTGCTCTCCTGTCAACTCTGGTACTTCACCAGGGCGAGAGGCGCAGGAGGAGTCGACGGGAGAGAGTCAGCTGTCGACTTACTGAAGTGAAGACAGAGTGGTAAGTAGATGTAAGTATGTCGAGTTCAACTACGTTATTCACGTAGCTGAAGTTGCGTAACTTAGATCGATCTCCCCCCTCTCCCCAGTGTAGACCAGGCCTTAGTTGCAAATTAGAAATTATCCCCAGAGCAGGTATACAATGCCAATGAAACTGCTCTCTATTGGTGTTGTATGCCTACAAAAATGTTAGTTACTGATGCAGAGGGGCCACCATCTAGTACGAAGGAGGAGGAGGACAGGGTAACTGTCCTTGGTTGTAGCAACGCAGCAGGCACGTACAAATGCAAGCTCATGGTTATTGGGAAAAGTGTGAACTCAACGCATTCAAAGGGGTGAAAATATTCCCAGTGATATATCGTGGCAACAAAAAGGGATGGATAACGACTAATCTAGGTCTCAGGTGGTTTGAGAAATATTTTGTACCGGAGACAAGAGCCCTCCATAGGTCTGGATCCAAAGTGCCAAATAGTGCTGATTTTCGACAATTGCTCTGTCCACCCTAAAGAACATAATAAGAACATAAAGCAGAGCTGCTTGTCAAAGATAATGTGGTGGGACTGTATTTATCCCCAAACTGTACCGCACTGATTCAGGACAGTCCTGATGTCAATGACGAGTCCAAGTTTGCTGGATTTCAAGTGTCTGAAAACCAAAAAATTGTTAGCGAGTTAATGGAGTATGCCAGCGGTATGTCTCACCCTGTAGTGCTTGAGCTGGCCAAGCATTTGGGAGAGGAAAATTTACTAGACTGGATGGAAGTCGACAAAGATGCACCAATCGCTAGTCATATTATGGATGAAGAAATCGTGCAAATGGTACAGCAGGGAAAAAACGAAAATAACGAAGACGCCAGTGATGTGATGAAGATGATGAGGCGTATGTCGCAGAAAATTTTTCTATAGATAAATGCATTCGTTGGCAACAAATGTAATAGACAGTCTGGAGCAAAGACATTTCATTTCTGAGCAAGAGATCATGTCTCTCTACATGATACGAGAAAAACTCATTTTAAAAAAAAACCAAAATACATGAGACAAGCCAAGCTGGAAGATTGGTTAAAGGTAGTGAAGAGGAGTTGTGAGCAGCACTTTACAGTAAAAAATCCTGTTGCCTCCACTTCATCTACCCCGGATATACCTACAGCAGAGACCCTGGATATAACTCAAATGTAATTTGAGTTAGCATTTCTTGTCACATCACTTTGGAAGCAGAATTCAGGCATCATTTTAGGTAAGTAAATTATAGATTTACCTGTATCATCATCTATTTCTTTTTCATATTATTTTATGTTTTTTACGCTTTATATACTTATTTCCTAATGCCAATACAGTAAAATTGTGTAACAACACTAACACTTTGTTATGAAGAGAGATGGTAAGCCTTGGCTAGGCGGCATTGCAAGCGCTGTTTTGTTTATTCGCCTCGGCGAGATAAAAATAAAAAGAGACTCGCTTGCTAGACTACTGACCTCCCGTGGTTCAGCAAATTCTCTGGTTCGGCACTGGTCAGTTCCCGAGGGTGCCGGACTAGAGAGGTTCAACCTGTATTGTCTCTTGAGGGAAAAATACATTTTCTGATTACTTTGTCCTAAAGTCATACATCCATGGATTACTTATGAGACATAAGAGGACAACTTACATGCAGTACCACTTGTCAAATCTCAAGTCATTTCCTAAAGGGTTTATAATTCTTTGTAATACTATAATATAGGGGGCAGGGTTAATGGCTAAAAAACTTTCTTTTCTTTGACAGTATAACATGTTATAACCATATTATCTTTTCTTAAGATGAATATTTTAACAAACTTTATAACACTGATTTAACTTGCAAACATTTAAGCAAGTTATCCCTAAACAATGAAAGTAACTACTCCGCACTAAGATTTATGGGTTAATTATCAAGAATTCTCTTAAAAAACAAAATCCTGAAGTTGTGACTCTTTATTTAGACCAATATCTAGGACAGTGGCTTTCAAACTGCAGGTCGCGACCCAGTACTGGGTCACGGAATGTAAGGAACTGGGTCGCAGCGCCTCTGGTTAGCATCACCGACTGGGCCGTTAAAAGTCCTGCCGACGGTGCTGCCTGGTTAAGGCAGGCTAGTCCCTACCTGTTCTGACACCATGCTGTGCCCTGAAAGTGGCCAGCAACACGTCCAGCTCCTAGGTGGGGGGGGGGGGACACGGGACTCCACGCACTGCCCCCTCCCCGAGCACTGGCCCAGCCAATGGGAGCTGTGGGGTGGTGGTGTTGCCTGCGGGCAAGAGCTGCACGGAGCCGCTGGCATGCCTCTGCCTAGGAGTCGGACCTGCTACTGGCCGTTTCCGGGGCACAGCGTGGTCTGCGGTGCCAGGACAGGCAGGAAGCCTGCCTTAGCACCCCTGCTGTACCGCCGACCAGGAGTCACCTGAGGTAAGCCTGCACCCCAACCCCATGCCCCAATCCTCTGCCCCAGCCCTGAGCCCCCCCTAAACTCAGAACCCCTTCCTGCACCCCAAGCTCCTCAACCCTGGCCCCACTCCAGAGTCTGCACCCCCAGCCCAGAGCCCTGACACACTCCCGCACCCCAAGCCTCTGCCCCAGCCCAGAGCCCCCTCCCACACTCTGAACTCCTCATTCTTGGCCTCATCTGGCAGCCCTCACCCCCACACCCCAACTCTCTTCCCTAGCCCTAAGCCCCTCCCACACACCAAACACCTCTGCCCCAGCTCCATTGGGTCATGGGCATCAATAATTTTCTTCAACTGGGTTGCCAGAAAAAAGTTTGAAAACCACTGATCTAGGAAACATATGACACTTCTGAAAAGAAAGGAAATGTATTTTAAACCCTATTTTGATCAAACAAACGTTAAGACCCAAGACAATAGAACAGATCACTCTAAGGTCATCAACAAATGAAGTTAATGAACTAATGTGTTAAAATATTCTAAGAAAAAAATTACATTATAGTCAACCTACCCAGGCATAAGTTAAAAACATTAGAGGGTAGTGTTACTGCCCCTAAGAACTGTTCTTCAGTTCCTGTTTCTGTTGAAAGGATCAGAAACCATAGGTATGGGGCTCATTTCTCCTTCCTGGTAGCTGTCCCTTTGGGAGAGGACAAGCAGCAGGGAGGAGAGTATTTGAGAAACACACAATACCATATTGTGGCAGATTTAAGAGAACTTTATATCTATTTTGCTCGGCAGAGTTCTGAAAGTCCACATGGCAAAAAAACACGGCACTATGAAATGTATTCCAGAATAATTTTAAATTACAATTGACAAAGTAACATTTGTGGCCACTGGTAGAAGAAAAGCTTTTACATTTCACATTACTTTAGTGTAGTATTTTATATTTAGCATGTGATTTGAATGTAGGTATATAATTTGCTATGATTAATATATCATTTCTATGTCGATAGTATTTTATCTAGTTTCTATGCAAGACAGACATTTATACCTATGTGCGTTTCACATATCTACTACGGGACTTAGCAGGTAAGAGTCCAATCCATTAAATGGAGATTTCCTCAAGTTCTGTAGAAAAAAATCAGCTTTTTAGCTTTCTTTTCTGTATCTTATCTTTTGCCAGCAGGACAAGTGGCTATTTTTGCCTGTTTTGGGGATGGAAGGACCCTATACATTAGAACATGAACAAAGGCCACACTAGTGTAATTCCATGCGTCATTCATTTTTCCTTACAGATCCAGTTTTAGTTTTCTACAATTGCTGCTCCTATTGCAAGCCCAAATATATGACATCCCCCAAAGGCTACTTCATGCTTCTCTTTTAATAAGCCCAAAGGGAGTACTTATTCAGCAAACTACTGGCAGCCTTTCACATAGAGGTTAAAAGAGTTGCTCTTTGGGGCTTGCCTGGTCTCCATTGGCTTGGAGAATGGGATTCCTGGTTTTGGTCCTGAACCCTAGTCTTCAACATGGCAGCAGTTCATGTTGCAAATCTCCACTATAATAGTAGGGATTGAATCAATAACCCCCATGTTTTAATATGACCTAGTGAGACAGTCAACTATACCCTGAAATTATCTAAGTGATCTTGGCTATTCTCCATGGCAGTACAATGTGAGAATACCAAGCCAGCAAAAATAAAGTATATGAAATGTGACCTTTTCTAGACCAGTTCTTAAACTTGTAGACTGAGGAAGCTGAATATTTATTCAAAACTTTCAATTTTCACTCACTTGTCTGTGAGCCTTCTTTCTTAATTTAGGTTCTCCACTTTAATGCTCTGAGTGACACCTACTGGTAGATTATAGAAATATTATATGCAGCATCTTGCCTTTAGAAGTTACTACAAGGTCACCTATACTTTTCCTGAGAAACAACCTCCTTTCTTGGCTTCATTCATTGACTCTGTTAGCCAGAGAATTTGTTTTTATTGTTTGTGATTTAGCAGTCAATTACATTTACTACAGGCTTGTTTTTATGTTCAATTATTTCTTGGCACTTGTTTTAGTTATTTCCCTGCACATCTCCACATAACTGATATTTAGGTGTGGGGAAGGTCTGCAGAAAAGCAAAATGATGTTGTCTTCCTGGGTTTGCCCAGCTCACCCCTCTGTGCAAGAGGTGGAGATGGAATGGTGGTAGGGTGGCCAGATAGCAAGTGTAAAAAATCGGGACAGGGTGGGAGGTAACAGGTGCCTATATAAGAAAAAGCCCCCCAAATCAGGACTGTCCCTATAAAATTGGAACATTTGGTCACCCTAAATGGTGGGTGCAAGTGGCCCAGTTCTGAGCATGCCAAAAGCATCAACTAACTAGTAGAGGGGGATAAAGTTCCTGCAAAGGGCGTAGCAATATTCTACATTGTATTTTTTAAAGCACATGGTTTTTTGGGGAATCTGGTGCATTCAATTTGCAAAAATTTGCTCAGATGATCCTTAGATAGGATGATTTAGTAACATCCAGAGGAGATGAAGTCTATTACAGGCAAGGAAATCCTCCTCATCTCCTCATCAGCTTGAACAACAGTTTTGTGAGATACACCACTACCTTGATATAATGCTGTCCTCGGGAGCCAAAAAAATCTTACCGCGTTATAGGTGAAACCACGTTATATTGAACTTGCTTTGATCCACAGGCGTGCACAGCCCCGCCCCCCTGGAGCACTGCTTTACCGCGTTATATCCAAATTTGTGTTATATCGAGTGGCGTTATATCGAAGTAGAGGTGTATTACATTTGTATATCTGTATATTTCTGTTCCTGTACAAAATCCCACCTGGATTATAGGCAGAGAAAAAGTAGAAGAAATACAAATAATTTTTGAAAACACTGACATTTCCTAAAGTAGTTGCCTGTAGAAACATGTGGTATATATAGAATACAGTAGAATGGTGTGGTACAGAAGTTCAATTAGCATTTGTGAGTAATATGGAGCTCTGTCAAACTCGGTGACAAAACCTAGAAGTTGAATCACACAACACTATCACAAGTTATTTACATATAATAATGGCAGATTCCAGATAATGGGATTTTTTTAAGCAAATACTTCCTCCAGTGAGAGTCATTCTAGTTAGAGCAAGGCAAAGAAGCAAATCTTGCATTGCCCTTTGAACATTGTCCTATAAGGGTTTGTTCTAATTTTTTTCCAGTACAGAATGTGTTCGATGTTTTTCTTCTTCCTTTTCTTCCTTTCATTTTTGTTTGATTTTCAGCCTTGGTTTCTTTACTTCAGTGTCTCTCAGCATCTTTCTCTGCTTCTCTCTAACCACTCCATCTTTACTTCTACTTTTCCCCTCCTTCCTTCTATTGACCTTCCCCTCCAGTCTACTGCATCATCATGCCTTCTTTTCCCTAAACTCTCCAATTATCCCCACTGCCAAACAAGAAAGGGGTTGCTGGTGACAGGAAGCTGTGGTGGCCTGGACTGGATTCCAACAGGAAAGAGGCAGTCCTAACCTGCAAACTGTTCTTAGACTTGGAAAGATCAAGAATTCCAATCCCCATCAGAGGAAAGGAATGAAATAGAACCACAGGAATATACTCTCTCTTTCACGAATGAAGGGAGTTAGGTGGTGAACCATCTGGCTCTTTGGCTTTCCTCGTACACCTTGTTAAAATGTTATCTCTCCCCTCCCCCCGCCCAGCTGGCCCCTGCATCTTCCTTTTCCCTGTAACAGTGTGTGTATTTGGGGACGCTTTAGCCCCAGCATCCAGACACCTGTGCTACCAACGCAACATAGAAATCTGGAGTTGCCAAATTTGAAGATATGGTTACAGCTAGATCTATGAATGGAAAAAGTTTGTTATACTATTACACGCAAAAAACTATGTTAAAGAACATTAAGGTTGCAAAAATTAAGCACTCAAAAGTTAGCAAATGACAGCATTAAAGTTACCTGTGAAACCTTAATTTGGCTCCCTTGTGAAGATGCATTGTAACATAAGCTTTAAATACATCACAAACTAGTAATCTGATCAAATTATTTTTGACTCCGGACTCCTATCTAAACAAAACAATAACTGTGAAAATTGTTATAGTTTAAATCAAAATACAGGGAGACCAGAATTATTTGCTGCTACATTAACAACACGATGTGGCAGCAATATTATGTGTATCAGAATTGAAAAGATCTGGTTTTCCATCTCTCTCTGCCTAAAATGAATATAATTCTACTCACTGGATTTGACTTCATCTCCATAAGGTTGTCTAGGATACGTGTGACTGGTAGATTCTGTGGAAGAGAATTTGAAACCAGTGAGTTGCAAAAATGTTTACTAAGAAATATGCAGAAGCTGTTCTGCAGCCCAACTATATTATATAGAATGTTGAATTTTTACAGCACACTCAAATCTCTTACTCTGAACTGCTTTACTGTAATGTTCTGTAGGGAAAATAACTGTTCTAGGTTATTTTATGTACAGAATAGTTAATAGGCCCAGAAATTTTAAAGTAACGCAAATAAATACCAATGATTTTTTAAAAGGGGTAGGTAAAATTGCTTTTTAAAGAGTAACCATATACTTGCAGCATAAATGACTTATTTTAGATTAAAATGAAATGAAATAATGAAGAACTAGAGTAAAATCTCCATAGAACAGTGCATCTCCTAGAGCAGACTACATTTGAGAAACATGCTCCTTCCCTTTCTTTTGCTATTCTTTCTTGGTCAAATAAGCAGCTGCCTCCAGAAAACAACAGATTTAAATTTCAATGTATTTCACAATCCCCACCACTCAAATAATAAGACTTATACAAGTTCATGTACCACATTCTTTAAATTGTTTGCCATACCATAGGCCTAGTGAGCTTGGTCTTATTTAGCAGTTTTTAAGCAGGCAAGGACATGCTTTAAAAACTTGATTTGTTTAAAAAATCCACAGTCTGCTTCTCTAGATATACAGGAATTCTTTTTTTCAAAGATTGTGGCTGAATCCTTAGCTGCACTCAGTAAGCGGAGGCAGGAGCCATTTGCAACTTCTGGATCCCAGGGCCTGTATCCACTGCACAGTTTAGGGCAGTCTTAGATTATTTTGGCTTGTAACAGTCCCTAAAGACTGATACGAGGGTTGAGGATGGCAACAACCGCCCTCCAATCTGGTGCAACCAGAATTTTCCTGAGGAGGGGGCCCAGAGCTCTCCCTCTACTGCACCTACATCCAGCCCTGAGCTCTCCCCCACCACTTCCCCATACCGAGGCCTGAACTCTCATGCTGCCTCTGCAACCAGAACTGTGCTCTCCCCACTGCACCCAGCTCCACACACACTCCCCTCCTGCTGACTCTCACTCTTCCCCACACATTACCCAGTACCCAGATAGGTGGTCAGGTTGAAGAGCACCATACCCACTAGGGGCCAGGCAGTTCAGCCCCAGATCCTACCCTCCTTCTACATCTCTGTTGCCCCAGGAAGCACCAAAAGCCTGCATCCTGTCCTCCCACCCTTCTGGTGCCCCCTGGTCTGCTTCTCCCTGGGGGTGCCCAATGTCCATGGGTGCCAAAAGGAGTACAAGAGTGGGGAATAGGATAGCTGTGGGACAAGGAAAAGGTCAACATCTTCTGTTAGGAATTACAAAAGTTAACAAAATATACTATCAAGTTTATGAAAGACATTTATTTGTTAATATCCGGTTCTTTCATCACTCATGCCACAGATGTTCTCCCTATAAAGAACAAACAGAAGTTCCATGTAAATTTGCAACACTGACAGAAGATATAACTACCAAGTGAAGACAATGCTGATACAATAAATGGTTAACACTTTTATGTAACGTCTGCTGCTGTTGAGCTTCTCCTGTAGGCCAAACTAGTTGAATTTCAGGAAATGTGTTCAGCCAGCTGAAGGATCTGATATCCAAGTGTATTAACAAAGTTCTTTTCTAATGGCCAACACAAATATAAGCCTGGAGTAGAAACTCAACTGGGTAGCTTTAATTCTACTTGCCTGGGATTAGCTAAAAAAGGACTTAAATCTCATCCTGCAAAATAAGATCCTCCAGATTCTCTTGATATCTTTGGTCCTAATTCTATTTCAATATCAGTGTAATATATAATGAGCTGTGTGTGTTTATTCAAATATTAATCTTTATCTAACTCATTTGTAAAAAAAGCAATCTACTGAATGTTTTACCATTACTCTATACTGCTTCATTGTCTTTACTGTATCAAGTGTAAAGCTCTCGGTGAAAGACGGAGGGTTTTTTTTAAAATTATTATTATTACTGTACAATATACCCAAATTAAAAGCCCAACAATATAGGATGGGATTCTCAGTGAAATCTATGATCTTTATCCATTCAATATTAAACATGCCTTATAATTCAAGTTTTAGCTGTACTTACTTTCTGTATTGCTAAATTTGTCATAAACACACCACATACAGGTGGCAATATACATGTGCCATATAAAATGTACCACGTGGTTCTGCACTTTATCATACAATTTTGATTGCCTCATCTGCAGTCTGCTCACTAATCCATAAAACTGAGGCATAACAAATGAAATAGAAGAGGCAATGAGAAGGCCAGGAGCAAGTGACAAGGAAATAGAAACACAGGACAAAAGATTTTTTCTTTAAACTAAATAGAATGCAGTTTGAGAGCATTCACCACTACAATGTTATAGCATTAGGAAAACAGTGAGTCTCAAGGTTAAAAGATAGCAACAACGTCCTTTCCAGATTGTTTTAAGCCATTTTTGGTCATGAACCTCAAACTTTGGAGAATCATCGATCTGAAGGCATGAAAAAGATGTGAACAAAGTGGGAAGATTTTAAGTAGGAGATGGGAAATCTGGAGATGCTAGATGTGTGCTCTATAATTGAACAACAACATAAAAAAGCCAAACTAAGATTAAAACATGGTAATCTAAGGCTAGGAATATGGTAATACAAGAACAAAAATTGTAGCTTTGTACCCTCAAAGGGTGAAAAACCAAACTAAATGCATCCAAAGATATTGTGCTGGAAGAGAGGTAATAATTCACTTTGGAGATTTGCTGAGAGAAGGAAGGTCAGAGAGGAAGGACAGTCCAGTGGTTAGGGCACTAGCCTAGGACTTTAAAAACCTGGATTCAATTCCCTGCTCCACTAGAGACTCCTGTATGTCACTTAGCTTCTCTGTGCCTCATTTCTTCATCCAGAAAATGGGGATAATAGCACTTCCCTGTCTCACAGGGAAGTTGTGAGGATAAATATATTAGGTGCATAATGACTTTTCTTTCTGTTTTCACCAAGAAGGTTTGTAGTGATTGGATGTGTAACATAGTAAATACCAGTGAAAATGAGATACAATCAGAGGTTAAAATAGGGAAAGAACGAGTTAAAAATTACTTAGAGAAATTAGATTTTTCAAGTCACCAGTGCCTGACGAAATGCATCCTAGAATACTCAAGGAGCTAACCGAGGAGATATCTGAGCCATTAGCCATTATTTTTGAAATGTTTCAGATAGCAGCCATGTTAGTCTGTATCAGCAAAATGAACAAGAGTCCTTGTGGCACCTTAGAGACTAAAATTTATTTCAGCATAAGCTTTCGTGGGCTACAGCTCACTTCATCAGATGCATAGAATGGAACATACAGTAAGAAGATATTTATACATACAAAGAACATGAAAAGGTGGAACTACCCATATCAACTGTAAGAGGCTAATTAAGAGAAGCTATTGCTCAAATAAATTTGTTAGTCTCTAAGGTGCCACAAGTACTCCTGTTATTTTTGAAATGTCATGGAAGACAGGAGAGATTGCAGAAGACTAGAAAAGGGCAAATATAGTGCCAATCTATAAAAAGGGAAATAAGGACAACTCGGGGAATTACAGACCAGTCAGCTTAACTTCTGTACCTGGAAAGATAATGGAGAAAATAATTAAGCAATCAATTTGCAAACATCTAGAAGATAATAAGGTGATAAGTAACCGTCAGCATGGATTTGTCAAGAATAAATCATGTCAAACCAACCCCATAGCTTTCTTTGACAGGGTAACAAGCCTTGTGGATAAGAGGGAAATGGTAGACGTGGCATATCTTGGCTTTAGTAAAGCTTTTGATACTGTCTCACATGACCTTCTCATAAACAAACTAGGGAAATGCAACCTAGATGGAGCTACTATAGGGTGGGTGCATAATTGGTTGGAAAACCATCCCTAGAGAGTTATTAGTCGTTCAAGAGCATAATGAGTAGGGTCCCGCAGGGATCAGTTCTGGGTCCAGTTCTGTTCAAAATCTTCATCAATGATTTAGATAATGGCATAGAAAGTACATTTATAAAGTCTGAGGACGATATCGAGCTGGGAGTTGTGGCAAGTGCTTTGGAGGATAGGATTATAATTCAAAATGATCTGGAGAAATGGTCTGAAGTAAATAGGATGAAATTCAATAAGGACATATGCAAAGTACTCCATTTAGGAAGGAACAATCAGTTGCACACATACAAAATGGGAAATAACTGCCTAGGAAGGAGTACTGTGGAAAGGGATCTGAGGATCATAGTTGACAATATGCTAAATGAGAGTCAAGAGTGTAACACTGTTGAAAAAAACCCCCAAACATCATTCTGGGATGTACTAGCAGGACTGTTGTAAGCAAGACACGAGAAGTAATTCTTCTGCTCTACTCCACACGAATTAGGCCTCAGCTGGAGTATTGTGTCCAGTTCTGGGAACCACATTTCAGGAAAGATGTGGACAAATTGGAGAAAGTCCAGAGAAGAGCAACAAAAATTATTAAAGGTCTAGAAAACATGACCTATGAGGGATGATTGAAAAAATTGGGTTTGTTTAGTCAGGAAAAGAGAAGGTTGAGAGGGAACATAACAGTTTTCAAGTACATAAAAAGTTGTTACAAGGAGGAGGGAGAAAAATTGACAAGCAGCAAGGGCTTAAACTGCAGCAAGGGAGGTTTAAGTTGGATATTAGGAAAAACTTCCTGTCAGGGTGGTTAAGCATTGGAATAAATTGCCTAGGGAGATTCCACAATCTCCATCTTTGGAGATTTTTAAGAACAGGTTAGACAAACACCTGTCAGGGATGGTCTAGATAATACTTAGTACTGCCATAAGTGCAAGGGACTGGACTAGAGGACCTCTCCAGTCCTATGAGTCTATAATTAAAACTATGAGGAGGCCATATAAATAGCTGGATAGCTTCCCCACTAGAATGAGGAAGAAACGGTAGAAAAATGTTTGAGGGAGAAAGAAAAAGAGCAAACAGAGTTAGAATGGATTGATAACGATACTGATATAAAACAAACATAAGGAGGCAAAAGACTTAAATTGAGGTTTAGGGTGTAGTCTCTCTGTGAGGAGATATATTCTGCATAACTCACATGAAAATGTTTGATTTTGATGTAACTTAAATAAGAGGGTTTGACAACACTCATGTTCCTCAAACTCTGAGGGAAATGTTTGGGATCACAGGTGCTGCAACTAGGTTTCAAGTGGTTTCCATCATATACAGAGTTTACAGTTTTGTTCAATAGCTATCAGTACCCCCCACTATAAAAATTGTTCCAGCACCTATGTTTGGGAAAAAAGAAATCTAAAGTGGTTAGAACAGGGGTCTTGATACCTGGAACTCTGCCACTGATTTTCTGTGGGGTTTTTTTTTGTTTTCATTTTGCTTTTAGCACCTTACCAAATCTTTCTGTTCCTCTCTAACTATTTGTATAACCTTTTCTCATTTTTTTAATTTTAATCCTGGTTTGTTTTTATTATAAATGCATCATTATGAGAGTCAGATAAAAATATCTGAAGTTAAATTTGAGATAAATATAAAACTAGTACCAAAAATGTAAAATTGACTACTAATCAGCAAGTTGAAATGTATATGGAAAAAATTCCAAATTCCTTAAAGGGGCAAAGATATACAATATCGCCATGAAATAGAAAGCTACTGGTTATCATTTACAAAGGTATTATTGTTTTCTAGCTCTTCAGACACTTTGGTTTGAACAAGTAATAAAATTAAAAAGAAAAAAATGGTTAAACCAATAGAAAATAACCTAACTATGCTTATATAACTTCAGTAAAAGTGACTTCTTTTTAAAAGAATGGATATGAATGATGACAGGAACAAGCAAAATGTTAAATTAACTATTACCATATAATTTGATTTATGTTTTAAAAGAACACATCTAGAAAAGTGAAATGATTGGTAACATTTGTATGTCTTATTCAGTTATGACAGGACTGGATATTATTTCTTTATATTATTTTCCATAATTCTTTGTTTTACATGAATTAGAAACACAACAGAAGTATTAATTTGTATAGTACCCACTATAAAAAGTCTGAGAACAAAAGACTTCTTATTCACTTTCCTTACATTAACCTTACTAATATTAAGCAGCTTACGTGAATTTGTTATTTTAGCTGAATGTTAACTGGCACTAAAGATGTTAACACAAAGTTGTAATTAAATTCCTGCTTATGACACTAGCCTGCAAAGTTAACTGTAACTGTTAAGTGAGGTAATTTTATTAACTCATGTTTACATTTGATTACATTTACATTTGTTGTGCTTAAATTGTTTGTGATTAAGCTAATTTTTCACCACTGGATAGTACTGATGAGTTAAATCTGGTATTTTACTTTTTAGCAGGTTTACAGAGCCCATAATCTTATCTCGAACACCATAAGTAGACGTGGGCTTCTTGTTATTATTTAATATTTATAATCCAATAGCATCCAGAAGCTGTGGTCAAACTCAAGTGCCAGGCACAGTGCAAATGAAGATAGACATGACAGCCTGCTCTGAAGAACTTGCAATCTAAGAAGGTAAGTAGCATATTAATCTTGGGAGAAAGGCAGGCAAATATGCACAATCTATGGCTACAGCAGCTAGAGATTAAAAACCCACACATTTGTTATTTTACTTTTTTTTTGTTTTAGAATTATTTAAATACAACTTTCACCAACTACCTGGTCCTAGTCATTCCAAGTGGCAGATTTCTTGTATGTGTTGTGGCAGAAACAGGGCTTGAGGGAACTGAGGGAAGAAAGGACAGTAGCCTTACAGGTTAGTTCAAGGGTGATGGTGATAATTATTAGTAAACATTTATATTATGGTAATGTCCAATCCCCACTGCACTGGAAACACTCTGGACACAAATAAGAGATCATGCCTCCCCTGGTGGGCCTTCAGTATAGTACACCCAACACATACGTGTATGTTGATGAATTGGCATAGCTTCATTCATTATGTTTTGTTGTTTTTATTTTACTTTTCAATTTTTTAAATTGGAAGTGGAGGTGGAGTGAATGGCAAGAATGGGGAAGTTAGCAGGAGTAAGGGAGCAGGAAAAGGAAGGAAAGGGAAGAGGGACAGTCACAGTTTATCACCTGCCCAGCTATAACTGGATATCACAGCAGAAATGAGGGATTTGAAAGAGTATATGGTAAGCAGCTGTACAGATTATATCATGGAGCTTCCCAGGCAAAAGGGGCATATGGATGTTTGTGGGAGGTGCAGACAGAGCTCGCATCACTGACGGAGCGGGAAGTTGGGGTATGAGAAGGAAGCATAATACAAAAACAGGAATGGAAAAGTATGGGGCAGAATTGAAGGGTGTGCAGATACAATTGTGACGAGCAGGATACAAGTACCTAAACAGAATAGAATGTCTTGAAGGTTAGGACAAGAAGCATGAATTTGATTTGGTGGAAGAATGAAAGCCAGTTGTGGAATTCTAAAAGGGAAGCAATGTTGTCCAAGTGAAAGACAAGGAAGATGATCTTAGCAACCTTGTTTGGGTAGACTGGGGGGTAGTGATGTGGTTGTAAGGGAGAAGTGGTTGCAGTAATCAGGATGAGGGCCTGAACAAGACTTACAATAAACTCAGGGAGAATTTAGACAATGACTGAATTGACAATGTCTTGCTGAAAGAATATATATCAGAAAAGGAAATTCAAAGGTAAAAGTTAGATATAAATTAAATTGAAAAAGAGGTTGAGCAAAAAAGAATATAAATCCCTGAGTGCTGCCCAAGGGGGGAAAAAAAGCTAAGATTAAAACAAATGCCTCCCACAACCCGCTCCCTGCAGCATGCTTAAATATCATGCAAAAAGGCATCTTATTTGGCTATCCCAAGGAGTCTTAACATATACACTACTGGGCACAAGAGTTAAAAGCTAGCTCAGAAACCTTATAAACCTGCATTTTACAGCTTTTCAATCAGTCAGTAAATCTCCAAAACAAAAAAGTGAGACAGTAAGTTCTGTTTCAACTTGTTGAGGGAAATTACATAAGCTTCTACACATACCTAGCTTTAAAACCTAATAGCTTTGTTGACAACAAGTCAGTCACAGTGAGTTTCATATAAAATATCACTATTAGACATTGTTGCAAGAAATAAATGTTTTAAAGAGGTCTTTGGCAAACAATGTAAAAGCAGCACTTCTAAATTTTCTTAATTATAAATATTTCATTATGTCTTACAGATCTTAAACTGTATAATCTAATGCATAACCTATTCACAATACATTTCTGCAGAATAAGCCTCACAAGTGCCTTATAAAAGCTATGGAAACCAGTTAAAGTTTTTTGTGACAGTTGATATTTTTGATACACAAAAGGTATTCTGATCATAGGGCAATTGTATGAAAAAATACTCAAGATCAGAATAAAAATCAAATTGATTTTTTTTGCTGTTGCACAGCTACTAGATTAGCCTTTACCAAGACCTTCTATTTGGAAAAAAAAAAGTTTTAATTTTATTTAGTTTTTAGGTTGCAGAACCAAAGCTATTTAAAACAAAAATAAATTAGAAATTTAGTGTATTAAAATCTGTTTATTCCATTCATTCTTCTATGGCCCATCATTTTAATGGTATCACTGCAACATTTGCATCATACAATGCTCAGAAAATTCAAATGAATGTTTCCCATAACAATTTAGCCCATCTAAATCCACCCAGGAGTTGACTTTTAATTTGTGATAACCATAACTTGAGTTTAAGATTTCAGCCACAAGAGTGAATTTACATATAAACTGTATGAAGGAGTTATGATATTTTTGAGACAACTCATGACTGGCAGAGTCACAAGTGAGTTGTACCATAAAATATTTTTCTTAAGTGACGCTAAAATGCTATAAGAGAAGGCAGTGTGGCCTAGTCGATGGCACACTAGACTGGCACGGAGGCTACCTGACTTCTATTTCCAGTTCTGCTGCTGGTCTGTTGGGTGACCTTGGACAAATCACTTCATCTCTGAGTGACTAAGTTTCTCCATCTGTAAAATGTGGATAATGATATTTGACCTCCTTTATAAAGTGCTCCGAGATCTACTGTTGAAAATTACTATATAAGACCTAGGTATTATTATTAGACTTGTTACTCTTTTCCATGCTACAGTTCTTCAAGGCTGAGGTTGTTTTATATTTTAGATGTGCTAAATTAGAAGTGCCTGATATGTGATTGAACAGAAGGATCAAAATAGTATTAGACTTTCAATAATTTTGGAATGGTTACTGTCAATGGCAAAATATGAGATAATCTAAGGAAAAACAGCACATGTCCACATATTCTGTGTTTATGCAGGTTATGGGTATTTATTAAAAAATACCTAAAGATGCATATTTACTCCTTTCACAGTGTTGAAATTAGTTTGCAGAGGATGGACCTAAGATATTTATTACACTTTTTGGAAGTAAATGCCCCTTGAACATAGGGCCTCACGGGGATAATTTAGGATATTATTCATGGACAATAAGCTTCTCAACAGTGAAAAATAATTTGTTTACAAATTAAAAGCTACAATCCAAATATAAAAACCAAATAATGTATTTATACTATATGTATATGGAATCTTAGAGAAGGTAAGTTCTCTAAGGTTTGTTATGCTTAATTTTGTTGCATCCTTAGAACCATTCATTTTAATAAAATGTATTACATGGATAAACTATGGCGAAATGTTGGTCTGAAATGTGCTATCAAACAAATTTAAAAATATCATTTGTTGTTTTCCATTCTTAAACTCACTTGTTGTTTCAATACCAAATTCTTCACTCCTTCCATCACAAACTGTGAGCCTGTATTCATAACACGTGAAAACAGACTGAAAAACAAAAACACAGACAACACAATGTATGAATTTGAGCATCTTTGCTTTCAGAGTTGTCACTGTTACAAGTCTGCAGAAGTTTTAGAATTTTAACCTGCTTTCCATTAAACAAAATGGTATGCTCTAGTAAAACTGTGCCCTCAACCTTATATTAACTTTTGTTGTTGTTGGCAGACTGAACAAAAAACAGTAGATTTTAATATTAATTTTGCGTTTTCTCAGATGCTACTCCATATCCACATCCCCAAAGTCACCTCTTTGTCCTCCTTTAAATCCCTTCTTATAGCTCTCTGCTGCCAAGCACTCTACAAAAAAAACTTGATAATAGTTAGACAGCCAGTATGCTGTGACCACTGCTTTTCATGCTGTTTGGTTTGGTCTCATTGTTACCTTTTGCTCCCCCTGTCTGTTGTATTTTGTCTTAGACTGTAAGCTCTTCAGAGCAGGGATCTTCTTTTTTGTTATGTCTGTGAGCAGCATCTGGCACAAAGAGACCCTGATCCATGACTGGGTCCCAGGGAACCACAATAAATAATAATAATAATCAGCTGATATGACTCAATGACAAGGATAAGTTTGAGGTAGGTTACAGATTGTTGTAATAAGCCATAAATCCAGTGTCTCTGTTCACCCTGTGGGTGAACACTTTTTACAAAGTGATCTTTCCGTATCTGAGCTATTATTTGTTATCCTTAAAGGAAATCTGCACAAACACTTTCAAAAAATGATCCTGGGAGCTTAAATTCACAAGCCTGCTAGACAGTAAAAATCATGGACTGGCCATAAATCCAGTGTCTCCATTCAGTCCATGATTTTTAGTGTCTAGATGGTAGACCTGAGTGGAGGACTGCTGCCCCAAAGGAGGAATCAGCAGAGGAGTCCTGCACCAAGGCATAATGTCTTGCAAACATGTGAACAAAGCTCCAAATGACCGCTTTACAGATATCAAGGAGAGGCACCTCCTGAAGTGATGCCATAGATGTTACTTGTGCTCTTGTGAAATGAGCTCTTACCAGGGGCGGCTCTACGTTTTTGGCCGCCCCAAGCAGTCATGCCTGGGAGGCGCCCCGGAGCCGCAGGAGCAGCGGACCTCCCGCGGGCATGACTGCGGAGGGTCCGCTGGTCGCTCGGCTGGACCTCCCGCAGCTGCGGACGGTTCGCAGGTCCGGCAGCTCCGCTGGAGCTGCCGCAGTCATGCCTGCGGGAGGTCCACTGGAGCCGCGGGACGAGCGCCCCCTCCGCAGTCATGCCTGCGGCAGGTCCGGTCGTCCCGGGGCTCCGGTGGACCTCCCGCAGGCATGACTGCGGAGGGGGCGCTCGTCCCGGGGCTCCGGTGGACCTCCCGCAGGCATGACTGCGGCAGGTCCGCCGGCCCAGCCTGCCGCCCCCCCGGGAAAGGGCCGCCCCACGCGTGTGCTTGCCGCGCTGGGGTCTAGAGCCGGCCCTGGCTCTTACCCCCTGGGACAGCTGATAGAGTAGAATGCAGCCAGAGATTCATTTGGAGATTCTCCGAGTGGCGATGGCATGCCCCATGATTCTTTCTATTATAGTGATGAATAGTCTCAGGGATTTCCTGATTGGTTTTGTTCTTTGCAGATAAAAGGCCAAGGCCCACCAAATATTGAGGGAATGGAGTCTTCATTCCTCTGAGGAAGCATGCAGTTTTGGGAAGAACACAGGTAAGTGAATCGATTGGTTAAGGTGAATTCTAAAGCTACTTTGGGGGTGAATTTGGGGCATAGATGCAAAGAATCCTTATCCTTATGGAATATAGTGTAAAGAGGATCTGCCATCAGTGATTGAAGATTGCCAACCCTTCTAGCTGAGGGAATGGCTACAGGGAAAGTGACCTTCATGGAAAGGAAACACATGAAGCAAGAAGATAAAGATTCAAAGGGGGACCTTATAAGTACTGAGAGAATAAGGTTCAGGTTCCGCTGGGGAGCAGGCTTCTAAACAGGTGGGAAGGTTCTGGTTAGGCATTTCCAGAATCTGGTGGTCACTAGATGTGTGAAGATCGAGTAGCCCTGAGAAGGTGGATGGTATGCACTGACCGCCTCCAAGTGGACTTGCAAGGAGCTAATGGACAGGCCTGATATCTTCCGAGGATATAATCCAAGATGAGAGGAATATCTGCAGTTTCTAGGAGAATGCTATTTTGATGTTCCAAGAAGAAAAGCGCTTCCATTTAGCAAGTTAACAACTTCTAGTAGAGTCCTTCCTACTATCAGAAAGGATGCCTCGCACAGCTGTGAAGCATGAACGTTCTAAGGATGACACCCATCCAAATATCAAGCCCTGAGCGGTGGAGCGAATGCAGACCGGCGTGCTTGATTCTGCTGTTCCACTGGGTCAGGAACTCGGGAAACATTGGGAGAATGACTGGTAGTCAGGATGCCATGCATAGGAGGTTGGGACACCAAAACTGTCTGGGCCAGTAGGGGCAATCAGGATGACCCAGGCCCTGTGCTGCCAGATTTGTGTAGAGGTCATGGCAGGAGCTGTAGCGGAGGGAAGGCATAGTTAAACTAGTCCGACCAGGAAAGAAGCAGAGTGTCACCCTCGGAGTGGTGACCTTGGCCTTTTCTGGATCTACATGTTATGCATTTTCTCTTTGTCTGAAAGGCGAACAGATCACTGGTTGGGGTTCCCCTTAGAGCAAAAATATTGTGCAGTACCGAGTCCTGGCGCTCCCACTCCTGGTTGACTGCAAAATGTCTGTGATGGAGCCTGCAAGCACATTTTGCTTCACCGGACTGTAGGCTGCTGCTAAGTGATTCAATTGCTCACATACCAGCTCCACAAGCTGACCGCTTCCGTACACAGGGAGATGGATCTCAGTCCTCTTTGCTTGTTGATGTAGAAGACAGTCATAACGTCTGACATAAGACACCGTGAGCATGGATGAATGGAAGAAAGGCTTTGATATTGATGTGCAGATGTGAAAACGTCCTGTGGAGTGACAACCGATTCAGATCTCCCTGGTGTGAAAGGGATTCTACTTGTTCAAGCCATTGGAGATGGAGTAGACGGTGTAGCTACCAAGGCAGAAAATGCTGTGGATAGGTGAAACTCACGATGATTGGTCTTTGTTGGTGCTGGCAGATCCCAGGGTTTGGGAGGTGCCGACAATGATGGTACCAACGGATCGCAGTCCATATCTGATGTAGCCCAATGCTTATGGGCTTTCTTGTCATGCCTCTGGGACTTAGGATGTATTAAGTCTTCAGGGGCTGAGCTGATGGGCTTGCTTGGAGCTGAATCCGACTTCTTTGAAGTGGATTTAGAGGAAGAATTAGTCTCATGCTTATGAGAGTGTTTCCTGGATTCCTAACAAGATCCCACTAGGGAACTGTGGGGGCAGGTTCTCCCGCACCAGGGCCAGACTTCATAGCAGGAGGCACACTCCTTGCTGAATCAGGCTGATGTATAGGGGGGAGAGCTGTCCCTGGCCTGGGTATAATTGAGGCCTCATGACCTTCTCCATGAGGTATTTCTGGAGACAAAGTTCCTGCTCTTCTTGGATATGGCTGGGGAACAATTGGCAGATACTCCATCTTGCTCTGACTTGGGCTTTCCCAAGGGAGGACAGGCAGCATTGGTGGTCATCACTGACTGAGGAGGATTGTGGGCAGGAAGCACAGTTTGAAGCACGGAGTCCTGGGCATAGGCTGGTACAGTAGGGAAGAGGGGTGTCCCCCGAAAAGACTAAATCTAAACTTTAAGAGATCTACAAAATATTAAATTGTAATCTGTAAAAACTGTACAAGGTGTTAAAGCTATTTACAAAACCAAATGTAAATCTCATTTTGTAAGCCAAAGCCAAAGCTATGGACAACTGGAAGTTCCAACCCAACCCACACAGCTGGGAGAAGGAACTGGAGAGAGAGTCATTTCGTCTACCTCTTTATCCCCTCAGATAAGCCAGGGCATACGTGCAGACCGACAGTAAACCCACACTGAAATACAATAGGAACCATCATTCAAAGGAGAACTAAAAGATTCAGCTGGTTTTTTTAAACTACACATAGCTAAATTCATTTCAACTGTAGTTTCAGCTTTATTACGTGGAATCTGATAAAAACAGTCACTTTAAAGGTTATTTATTACTGAATGCTCTCAGTGATTATAAAATTAAAATTTATTAAATTAATAAATAAAAGATTTACTAGGAATTTTGGTAGATGAATTAAAAAACTTACCCCAATGGTTTAGCTGTAGCGTTTCCATAGCTGGTAGGAGCTGAAGCCATCTTGGCAAAAGCCCTATGAAAGAAATGTTATAATCAAGTGCTTAATTTGTTTCACCGTTACACTACTACGTCTTCTCTTCCTATAAGACCATTGTGGAAGACCTTCTGGCCATCTGAGAACAGAAATGGCTCTGCCTCTAAAATCGGTCATCAGGTAATGATGACAAACATCTTTCTCCTTTTATTAAAAACTGAATGCATCTCTTTCATAATATCCTAGCTTTTGCTAATCTAAAGCCTATAGCTATAATGAGATATAGTTAGACGCTCAAAGAAATTAGAGTATAGTACTTGGAATTTGGGATGAGGATAGATGAAAGATAGATTTATCCTTTTATAAGATCTAATATTTCATAGATAGATAAGCAGGATGGCCCACAAGACTGAATCAAGGATCAGAAAGCCAGGAAATCTGAATTTAAACTAGGATCTATGGAGTCTCTCAGTTGCCTTCAATAAATTACTTATTTGTGTCAAGAAAAACATCAAGTTTAATACCATTCTCACATATGTTACAGTTTGGTTTAGAAGTGTTCACATGCATTGTCAAATCAGTGACAGCAAAATTATGTAAGAACCACAATTAAACAAACATTAAAAGTAATACAAAATTTCCACAAATCCTGGCTGCAGTAGTTTATGTATCTGTTTTCAACTTCCCTCCAATTACCTGCAGTAATATGAAGAAGAAAAATTAACTTACTTCCATTGTTTTATGTAGTTCAAGGGAATAAGATTACATCCTGCATCTGTCAATGCTTTTTTGTATTGCTCCAAATCAGCCTGAAATCATAAATGGGAGAATTGAAACTGCTTTCCACTATTCTAAATCAAACTGTCCTTGCATATACAGATGACAAAATATGTAGATATTTTTCTCCTCTAAACACGTTAAATAAGTAGTATAAATACAACTTATTTTGCTATTGAAAAGAATTTAAAAAATTCAAACTAACTTTAGGAGCTGGCAAACAAAAACTATGTTTAGAGTCAGTTAAGACTGTGGCAGGTCACAGCCTTCAGGTTTTCACCTCCATCTCCAACGGATACCCAAAAGCAATATGTACTCAACTTCATCAAGCTTGCAACTTGCAAGCTTGAAAAGCAAATCCTTCACAGTGAGGGACCTCATATGATTTTCTATCAGTTATATCAAGGCGCATCTGACCAACACATTCTATGCATTTATGATGTTATTTGCTGTCAGGTAACTATTATGGTTTTGTACCAGAGTGTAAGTTTGATGGGAATCTCATGCAACTACTGTACCATTTCCCCACATAGACCAGCAGTAGTGTTTGAACCTCCTAATCTTCAAATCCCTAGCATAAGCCCTTACTATTTGAACAAACAGGAGTAATTGTTAGCTATTTTGTTGACCAGCCTGTGGAGGAAGATTAGCCACAGGCTTTCCCAGTGGGTTACACAACCGTTTACATGTCAGGAATAGAATACTGGCAATCAGGAATCCTGGATTTTATCCCTGGATTGTGGAGAGGAGTGTAGTTTATAGAGGTTAGAGATAGGATAACCGCAAGTAATTTAGTGACTGACAGGCAGTGTGGCCCACAGGATAAAATAAGGATTGGTAATGTTCGGGACCTGAGTTCTGCACCTGCAGTGACCTTGCAAAAACTCTCTGTTAACTTACTTAAAAGATGGTGAGGTGAGAGGGTTCAGCAGCTCTTCTATAACTGTCACTTAGATTAGGATTCATGGCTGTGGTTAATAATAAGTGCAGTGAATTGTATGTGAATTTAAAAACGCTTAGAGGTAAAATTTGAACTCCTGGTCTCTGATTTCCCCCAGACTTCAGAGAAAAGTGAAGACCAGTGCAACTTTCACAGATTTTAAGGCCAGAAGAGTGACCAATGATCATCTAGTCTGACGTTCTGTATAGCAACAGGGCATTGAACTTCTCCAAAATAATTCCTAGAGCATATCTTTTAGAACATCATCCAATTGTGACTTAAAAATTGTCAGTAATGGAGAATCCACCATGACCCTTGGTACATTGTTACAATGGTTAATAACTCCCACCCTTAAAAATGTATGCCTTATTTCCAGTCTGAATTTGTCTAGCTTCAACTTTTAGCCATTGGATCATGTTATAGATTTCTCTGCCAGACTGAAGAGCCATTAAATATTTGTTCCTCATGTAGATACTTGTAGCCTGTAATCAAGTCACCCCTTAACCTTCTCTTTCTCAAGCTAAATAGACTGAGCTACTTGAGTATCACTAAGGCAGGTTTTCTAATCCTTTAATCATTCTTGGGGCTCTTATCTAATTTATCAACATCCTTGACACAGTATTCCAGCAGCAGCTGCACTAGTGACAAATACAAAGGTAAAATAATGTCTCTTCCCCTACTCGAGATTCTTGTTTATGCATCTCAGGATTGCATTAGCTATTTTGGCCACTGCATCAAATTGGGAGCTCATATTCAGCTGATTATCACCCCGACCCCTAAATCTATTTCTAAGTCACTGCTTCCCAGGACAGACTCTCCCATCGGCAATATGGAACACGTTCTTTGTTCCCAGATGTATACATTTAGATGTAATTCAGCCCTCTTGGGCATATATACAATGGCCTTTAATTACATGATGACATACTAAATGGTCCCCAGGACCCCTGCCTCATTCAAAGCCACAGAAAAGACAGTGCTCACTTAATGAGCACTATTCAATATTTTGTTTTTTCCCTCATTATTCCAATTGACACCTATGCCTTATTTACTGCACACTATTCAAAACCTGCTCTGAAGACAGAATTATTAATTTCCTCATGGGCTTTTCTAAGGTGCTCATCACTATAGCATCTAAGTGCTTTATAAACATTATTTTTACAACAACTCTGTGAGATGAGGTAGTATTATCACCCCCATTTTGCAGATGAGGAACTAATGCACTGAGAAGATTTGCCAACCCCACCTGTAAAAACTGCCTCCAACTACTGTCTGTCTATTCACCCATTCTCTATAGCTAGAGTGGATTAATTCACCACTAGCCCATAGACTTCCTAATCCCAAATGCTACTTTCTTCTACATCTCTACCTTGATTTAACGCTGTCCTCGGGAGCCAAAAAATCTTATCGCGCTATATCCGAATTCGTGTTATATTGGGTGGTGGTATATCGGGGTTGAGGTGTACCACAAATCCTGAGGTTCAGGGGTAAAAACTGCAGGTAATTACACACTAACTATCCTGGGCCTTGCTTCGTACATTCTTACCACACCTCCCACACAGCTAGGGTATTAAAATTGCACTTGGGGCTTTGTGTATTGGGTAGGTGGCAGTTTCCCAATCACTGATCTCAGGAGTAAAGGGAGTTTGCTGCCACAAAAAAAAATCTTAGACCTATCAGACCCCTAACATAAAGTGTAAATGAACTTATGAATATTTGAGAGCAAATGAAGTTAACAGACTATTTTAGGTGAAACCTAAATCTAAATCCTCAGTCTCTTGCACATCTGTCCAAAAAAAAAAAAAAAAGCCATCTTCACACAATTACTCATGAACAGAACAGCCGGTAACAAAAGTAGCATATTTTATTGTGTTCAAACTAAAACCAAAGCACATTCAGAAAATCAAAATCATATTATTTTTCCTTTGTGCAGAATAAACTGATTCTTATGTAAAAAAGAGCAACCAGACTTAAGACACTGGCAGAGAGTAGTTTCAATCAAGAATATAATTTATAGGATTAGATTCTATAACTCACTGTATAACATCCAAGTGATGTTACTGAATATAAATTACTTCATACTGTTAATTTCCTAGATTTTACTATTTCAAAGACACTGATAAAAAATCTGGGTGTACTTCGTATTAGGACTGTGCCTTCAGGTTCCAAAGGAAACCAAATAAGATGAAATGAGTAAACTTATACATATGCCCTTTATTGCAAGAACAGAAAGAGAAAGGCAGCTCTTGCCCGACCCAAGACAGGATTTAAAAGAGAGGTCAGCAATGCAGCATGAAAATACCACAAGACCACCACGTCTTATAGTATTTTCATCCCTGTAAAACAACCTGCACCACACAGCAGTGGCCATTCACAGCCTGTATGCTACTTTGTCTCTAGTGGCAGAGTATTAACCATTGGATCTACAACATAGTCACAGACATCCTTCTTTCTCTAAAAATACCCGCGTTGCTGGAGAGCGTCTTCCTTCCCCTCACCCTCTGCATGCAAGAGGTTATGCACCAGCAAGATGTGGAATTGTGGGGTGGGAGGGAGACTTTCATACTAGGTAAATATCTAGTGCACAACAGCCTATTTGTCACTTGCAGGATTGTTGATAGGAGAAAAGAGAGGACACTCACCTTGTGCAGTAACTGGAGTTCTTCAAGATGCGTATCCCTATGGGTGCTCCATTTCAGGTGTGCATGCGCTCATGTGCCTTTGATCAAAGATTTTCAGTAGCAGTTCCCATTTGGCCCACGCACAAGCTCCAAACATACTCATGGCTTACACAGAGGATATACGTAGCTGCGTGGGTGAACCACCCTCCCTACCATGAAGTCCCACAAGATTAAATGCTGACACACAAGGGAAGGGGGGTGCGTAATTGAACACCCATCAGGACACACATCTTGAAGAACTCCAGTAATTGCATGAAGTGAGTAACCTCTCCTTCTTCGAGTAGTGTCCCCATGGGTGCTCCACTTCAGGTGACTTCTGAGGATTATCCACTAAAGGAAGAGGGGGCTTTGGAACTGGATCCAACACTAAAGAAAGGACTGCATACCAACAGCAGTGTCTGATCTACATGTGTGTACCAGGGTGTAGTGTTTGGATAAAAGTGTGCAGTGATGCCCAGGTTGCTGTTTTGCAAATTTCAGCAACTGAAACATTTTGTAATAGTGCCATGGAGGCTGCTTAAGATCTTGCAGAATTGGCTATTATTCTGGAGATGTGGGGGTGTGAGGAAGAAGGGAGCACTGAACATTAGCAGCCTGGTAACAAATAAGAATACAACTAGAAACCCACTTTGAATGTCTTTGGGTGGAGATTGTGGATCTTTTGGATCTATTTGCAATTGGTATAAACAGTCTAGGAGACTTTCTAAATGGTTTGGTTCTAATGCCTTTCTAATGTCCAAAATAAGGAGAGCATCTTCCTGGTGTGGCTTTGGGAAAAAACACAGGAAGGCAGATAACTTGGTCAATGTGGAAACAGAGGAGGTTCCTGTAACTGGAGGTTCTTCAAGATGTGTGGTCCCTATTTGTATTACAAACAAGGGGGCATATACACACTATGCGCCGGAAGATTTCTGTAGCAGTATCCATTGACCCACACGTACGTCATACCTAGCTTTGTGTTCCAGGAGAAATGAGACTGTGCAGGATGGAGGGTGGGTTTTGGAATACAAATAGGGACCACACATCTCAAAGAATCTCCAGTTACAGGTAAGTAACCTCCTCTTCTTCGAGTGATGGTCCCTATATGTATTCCAAATGCGGGTGAGTATTACGCAGTGATCTGTGCAGGAGGGTGAGGGGGATGGTGAGGATGCAAGAGGTATCACAGTCTGCGGGACGGCATGGTTCATATCTGCAAATTCTGCTGCCCTATGGGTGATGGAGTAATGGGCGGTCAAGGTATGCACAGAATGCCACATCGCTGCTTGGCAGATGTTATGTCAGGATGTGTCTGCCAGGGAGGCAGATGTGACCACCTACGCCCGTGTTGAATGTGCCATAATCTATCAGGCAGTGGACTGTTAGCTATGCATAGCACACTTGGATGCATGCAGAGACCCACTTCGAGATGCATTGAGAATATAGGGCTTAGCCCCGGGGCCTGTCCACAATGGCCATGAACAGGCACAAAAGGCATGGGTTCTGTCGAGGCAGAAAACAAACACACGGCAGACGTCATAAGAACATATGAACGGCCTCACTGGGTCAGACCAATGGTCCATCTAGCCTAATATCCTCTCTTCTGACAGTGGCCAAAGCCAGATGCCCCAGAGGGAATGAAGAGAACAGGTAATCATCAAGTGATCCATCCCGTTGTCCATTCCCAGCTTCTGGAAAACAGAGGCTAGGGACACCATCCCTGCCCATTCAGGCTAATAGCCAGGCTATGGACCTATCCTCCATGAACTTATCTAGTTCTTTTTGGAACTCTGTTATAGTCTTGGCCTTCACAACATCTTCTGGCAAAGAGTTCACACAACACACAGTCAACCTGTGGAAGAAATACTTCCTTTTGTTTGTTTTAAACCTTCTGCCTATTAATTTCATTTCGCAACCCCTAGTTCTTATGTATGAGAAGGAATAAATAACACTTCCTTATTTACTTTCTCCACACCAGTCATGATTTTATAGACCTCTATCATATTCCCCTCTTAGTCGTCTCTTTTCCAAGCTGAAAAATCCCGGTCTTATTAATCTCTCCTCATATGGAAGTTGTTCCATACCCCTAATCATTTCTGGTGCCCTTTTCTGTACCTTTTCCAATTCCAATATATCTTTTTTTGAGATGGGGCAACCAGATCTGCATGAAGTATTCAAGATGTATCCATGGATTTGTATAGAGGCAATATGATATTTTCTGTCTCATCTAACCCTTTTTTAATGATTCCCAACATTGTTAGCTTTTTTGACAGCCGCTGCACATTGAGTGGACGTTTTCAGAGCACTATCCACAATGACCCCAAGATCTCTTTCCTGAGTGGTAACCGCAAATTTAGACCCCATCATTTTATATGTATAGTTTGGATTATGTTTTCCAATGTGCATTACTTTGCATTTATCAACGTTGAATTTCATCTGCCATTTTGTTGCCCGGTCACCCAGTTTTTTGAGGTCCCTTTGTAGCTCTTCACAGTCTGCTTTGGACTTTACTATCTGAGTAGTTATGTATCATCTGCAAATTTTCCCACCTCACTGTTTACTTCTTTTCCAGATCATTTATGAATATGTTGAAAAGTACTGGTCCCAATACAGACTCCTGGGGAACACCACTATTTACCTCTCTCCATTCTGAAAACTGACCATTTATTTCTCGAATGCAGGGACCTGTCCACAAGATGCGGCTTAAGATGGAAGACTGGGAAGTGAATTGATTAGTTGAGGGTGGTCTCTGAGTTCCACCTCAGGAGGAATTTGGGGTGAAGGGTGTAAGGAAACATTGTCTTTATGAAAAACCACATATGCGGGGGGGGCGTGAATTGACCATCATTAGCTGCCAATTCACTGACCCGCCTAGCAGAAGTGATAGCCAGGAGGAAGATGACCTTCCTGAAGAGGTGGGAGAGGGAGCACATGGCCAGAGGCTCAAAGGGGGGGGCCTGGTGAGGACAGAGACCACAAGGTTGAGGTTTACGGGGGGTGGGGGGGGGCAAGGCGGGAAGCTGTTCAGTAACCCTTTCAAGAAGTGGGGGGTGGTGGGATGAGTAAATAACAGGCACCAGTCCATAAGTGGACCCGGACAGGCCTGAGAGTAAGGCCTGATGTCTTAAGTTCCCGGAGGTAGTCCAGGACAGTAGGGATCGAGACAGTGTTAAGGGGGAGGCACTGAGCCAGGAAGTGAAACATTTCCAGTTCGCCAAGTGGAGACATTTTTCATCTTCTGGTTCTAATGGTGATATTGTCAGAGCTGATGGGAGAGTGTAAAGCATCGGTGCGGAGGGTGAGGGAACCCATATTGGAAGCAGTCTCTTGATGGAGGGGGTGATTCCGAATACGGAAAGGCCCGGGTCCAGCTACGGTTCCGGATCTCCCTGGTGTGAGTGATATTCTTACTATTTGAATCATATCCACATTATCCTGATCCACGTGTTTAGCTATATTTCATAACTGGGCAGTGATATCTCTGGTAGTAATAAATACTTCTGTAAAACTTTGACTGTAGATTCAATCCTACAAGACTGTACTATATTTTTCTTGAGAAGAAAAAGCAGGTGTTTGGCACAGGCATTCATTTAATTCCTTATGAAATACCAATTTAGCACAAATTTTGCAAACAATTAATTTTGTTTTATTAAGATCCAAAGAACATACCTCTGATGGTGCCTGCACTGAGTTTATGTAATAGATAAGAAACAATCGCATCTTGTCTTCTGGAGTTCCCGCTGTGGAGGAAAAACAAGGGTTTCTTTTTTCAAATCAAGTTATAAACTATACTACTAGGTAGTGTACTATTCTGTATTACATATATTGAGCCCTTGGATCATAACAATAATTGTAATGAGTTTAGAAAAGGTTATACAACAAACAATGTTTATGTTGTCTATGAAGTGATAAATACCCATTCAACAACTTCACTGAAAATCTGCTTTAGAATAGCTCAAAACCTCTGAAGAGTAGTTATATATAATAACTGTTTTGGCTTGGAGTAGTTCTGCTGGGGTAATCCATGAAGTATCAAACTTCTGTAGTAGTAGAAGACAGAGCATATCATAATTACTTTTACTTTATGAGTTATTCAGTTTTGCTACAAAGACCTAAATGAAATGAAATCTTTACCCTCATAAGCTCAGAAATTTACATGAGGCTTCAGCCAAAAAAAAAATCTTAATATCTCCCACACATTTATAGGGTTTTTTTCATTTTGTTGCCCATGGGAATGTCATACCATCTGGATCCCAACAATATCTAGGATTTCATAATTTCCTCTGTCCTACTCGTTTACTCTGTTCTTCACCTCTCTTATCCAGGAGTCAAAATATAAGTACTCTGTCACTCCCATAAGTGTCTGTATACACATGAGTGCACAGGACTTAATATAAATGCATGAAACTTGGAAATGGAAATGCAACCAAAACAGAAGTGATCAGCAAAAACGAGGATGGCACACAAAGTTGCAAAAGTCTTTCCTCAAATTGAAATGTGTGTTTTAGGATGGAGGAAGGGAGGTGGCAGATACAAGTTCTGATTTTACTGATATCTCTAGAAAAAATAATACAAATTTCACATAGAATGGAAATGGTACCTGAAATATGACAGTAAGTCCTGCGGGTATCTGATACAAATAAACAATGCAAACATCTGGCATATAGAAAACGATTGTCAATTCTTTAAAAAATAATGTATTGATGTTGTTGCAAAAATAGAGTAAACATAAGTAAAGTATCAGTGGCACAAGAGAGAAAGTACAAAGTTAACACTTTAAACACTTGTTTCCAGATATGTTTAGAAAAGCCCAACTACATATTTTATTGGACTAGAGCAGGGGTAGACAACCTATGGCATGCATGCCAAAGGCAGTACGCAAGCTGATTTTCAGTGGCACTCACACTGCCCGGGTCCTGGCTTCCAGTCTGGGGGGCTCTGCATTTTAATTTAATTTTAAATGAAGCTTCTTAAGCATTTACTTTACATACAACAATAGTTTAGTTATATATTATAGACTTATAGAAAGAGACCTTCTAAAAACATTAAAATGTATTACTGGAACGCGAAACCTTAAATTAGAGTGAATAAGTGAAGATTTGGCACACCACTTCTGAAAGGTTGCCGACCCCTGGACTAGAGTAATGCTTTACTTTTCAGTTGAAATAAGACTACTGAACAAGAGACATTTGGTATTGCTGATCACTGTCTATTTGGAAATTTACTGAAGCAGGTATCCTTGGCTAGACATTATTCAAGCCTCCCTACTTATGCCAAGCAAACACTATAAATATAGCCATTTTGCCCTTTTTACACTTATACACACACACACACACACACACACAGTCTCCAGCTCCTTTACTGCATATGTGGATATGCTAACAAAATAGATATTCTGTTAAATTAAAAAAAAATTGTAGAATCAGATGAAGTTGCTCAGACTTCTTTCCAAATGCCATAATAGCTTCAATAAGCAAAGTCAACATAATGAGCAACACAATATGCTTGTAAAATAGGAAGTATGCTTAATGTCATTTTTATGCACATTTGCATGAAGCTCAGACTATGGCACATTTTTAGAAGTAAAACAATTTTTAAAAATATAACAAATTTGTTGGTACGTTAGCTACCAATTATGTATAAGTATGTGCCAATTCTGAAGACCACTGCTGTTTTCTCTGAGGAAAATTATACAGCATTTAGACTATGAAAGTTGACAATACAACATTGTCTAGATAAAACTTTTATGGATAGGTTGTTACCTACTACACTCAAATGTAAGTCTTTGAGAGGGAAAATAAATTATATACGGTACAAACTCCTTCCCACTACCTTGTTAGTCATCTGCATTTCATTTCAAGCTACCTGTAAGTTGGATGCACATTGGATTCAAGTCTTAGTATCAGCATCACCACTACATTCTTGTGCATCTATTCTCATTTAGAATCACACCCCTAGCATTTATTAGCATAAGTTATTTATGTGCAAAAATGTGATTATTTGTGTTGTGGTACTGCCTAGGAGTCCGCATCACTGACCATGACCATGACCCCAGCAAAAGACAGTCCCTGCTGATGTCACAAGATTGTCTGGGGCCAAAATTGGGATATGTATGCTATCACTCTGCCGCAGTTAGGGAATCCCATTGCTGCAAAGCCATCCACTATTTTACGCACATTACCAAGAGTCACAGTCCTTCGTAGCAGGATGCGATTAATGGCTCTGCACACTTGTGTTAAGCGCAGCCCCAGTGGTGGACTTCCCAACTGCAAACTGATTTGTGACTGACTGGGTAGCGGTCTGGAGTTGCTAGCTTCCGCATAGTGATTTCCATGTGCTTCTCCACCAAGAGGGCAGCTCTCATCTGGTGTCCTTGCACTGCAGTTCTGGGGCGAGCTCCACACACAGTTCATGGAAGGCAACTTTCCATATCCAAAAGTTCTGCAGCCACCGCTCATCATCCCAGTCCTGCATAACTATGAATCATGGGACGTTGAGCCCGCACCCATGATGCACTGCAATCTACTCCACCTTCCCACAACTCCTAGCTACATAAGGTGGCAAGTAGCACAATTGAATAGCTACCCACAGTGCACTGCTCTCACTGTTGATGCTAGAGCACCAACTGTGGATGTGCTCTGCCAACATGCACAAGTGATATAATTATAGAGGTTTTTGATCATTGGTGTAACTTGCATTGACAAAACTGTAATGCAGACAAGACCTCAGTCTCACTATCTTTCCCTGACCCAATGACTATTCATTGTCATTCATCCTGGTAATTCATAATCATTCATGATGACACTAAATAAGCCAATGGGCCAGGACAGAGTGTGAGAATGCTTCTTTAGCCTGGTGTCTAGAGAATTCACCTTGGATTTGGGACATCCAGGTTCAAGTCCCTGCTTCAATGACTATTTATACAAAACAGCTCCAACAGGACAGACTGAGAAAGACTCACATCAGAATATCCCATTGCCTAGGGCACAATCACAATGCGAGACACCACCTCCTCCTAACTGCTGTTTTATGAACCTAGTTTCATTTACATTTGTTAAAATGACTAAAATCTACAGAAAAAATGCCAGGTTTAACTAAACATTTCATTCAACCTGCTTCAAAATGTTTTCTGACTTTTCAATTCACCAAAAATTTCAAAAACATTTGTTTTCCATTAGACCTAAAACAAAACTTAATTTTTTCAGAGTTGCCAGAGAAAAATCCATTATTTGCAGTTTTACTTTACACCCATTCTGCTCTGCCACTGTTATAGTCCATCTCACTTTCACTGTTGCTCCTTGCCCTCCTCAACAATCAATACTGTACACAAGTGTCATATCCCATAACTTTCACTTGCTTGCTATCACTGAAACTTTACTGTCTATCTCTCACTGTTTCAGAAGCTGCACCATGGAGGTTCTACCCTCTCATTCTCCCATACTGTAAGCTGCAGTGGCCTTGTTTGGCTTTTCTTCTCATCTGCCATTTTCAGTACATCCCACTTCCTCCCTTCCCTGGAGGTCTATTCTAACAAAACTCTTCTCTCACCTCTGTCCTTGTCAACATAATTAACAACTTTCTCCTGCTCTTGATTTCAATGTCAGGTTTAGCTCCTCCTCTGTATCACTATACCGTCTGCAACTTAATTATGGCTCCACCTCTCACTTATTCTTAATCAAGGACTGGATCTTCTATCTACTGAGGTGGAACTCAACTGACCAGGCAGTTCATGGTGAAGACATCCGCTACCATTTTCGCTCAGCTCAGAGTTTCCTTCTCTCCAATCACCACCTTATTGACCCATATTTTTCATTTTTCCAGTCATTTCCACCTTCTGGGACCACTAATTTTCTGATTTTCTCAGCTCTCATTAGTCTTCCTTCTTTCCACTCTTAACCCATCATCTGGGTTAGATCATCATACAAACATCTGCCATTTTTGTCTGTTTGAGGTGGCACTAAGGTCCACCTGCTTACCATCTTTGATGCAATCCATTCATTGCTTCCTCGGTGTTCCTCAGGGTCTCCTTCCTACCACCCTCTCTCCTGCTATGCTATCTTCCCCAAGTTCTCTTTATTCATCTGCTCTATGTGCCTGAAGCAGTGAAGTCATGCTTCCTGGATTTTGCCAGCCACATAATGAACTTTGATTTCCATCCTAATGCTTTCATTTCACAATCTGTCCCTTCGTGTATCTCTTTTCAAACACGTATAGGCATTGAACCTGCCATTTCTTTACGGCCCAGGCTTGTGTACTATACAGTATAGAGAGGTACAATTGTTTTATATAATTGGGCTTTCAGTTTCAGTGGCATATGCTTGTCATACGCAACATCTGAGATGTTATTCCTCACTCTTCCAGCATTTGCCAGTCTAGACTGTATCTCACATTCAAGCTCACTGGTTATCTGTTATCCAGCTGCTCAGGTGCTTGAACTGCTCAGTCTAGCTTAGTCATACTCCATTAATCTCTATATCCAGTTTCCCCGTGCACCTTTCCTGACCCAAATGACCTCACTCTTAGTTGTACTCATTTTTATTCCATACCTACTTAGCCGTTCACACCACTGGTTTACTATTTTCTTTATATCTTCTTTTGAGGATGCCCTCATTACTTTGTCATCTCCATGTAGCAGCAGCTTCTCACCTTTTCTCACTGGAACTGCTGACAAAGTCCATCAATATGAAAAAAAGCAGCAGGTTTAGGGCCAACTCCTGGTGCAATCTGAATTTCACTTCAAAGGAGCTTGTTGTTTCAAAACATTTTTGCATCATTATATAGAGCATTCACTATAGTTATTAAATCCTCAGACACAACCTATTTTCTCATAACAGTGTGAGCATCCTTCTGCCCACTTTAATGTATGGCTTTTCTAGATCTGTAAAAGCCCAGAAGCTATCCTGCTAGTTTCCGCTTTCATGGATGCTTCCCTTCTTATGTATTAGAACCAAAATAGGCTTGTAATTGATCTTTGGGAATTCTTTTGTCTCTCCATACAGCTTTAACCACTATGCTCATCCATTTTATGCCTCTCTTACCGAGGACTTTCATCAGACCCACTGTCAGTTCATCTCATTGTTAAAATACTCCTTCAAGGCCTCCCTCAGCTGAATAGCTCCCCCTTTGAGCTCCTCTTATAGCCTTGTGTTCATAAGGCACAGTACAATACTGAAGAGCAATTGAGGATCCATGCTTTCTGACAGAGATTGGCTTGCAGGTTACCAGTTGAAAGGCATCTGGAAACCTAGTAGGACGCCCATGGAATGATGAGCTTGAGAAATCTGCATCATGTGACACTGAACCTGCCCTTATGAGACATTGCAAGCCCTTCCCAAAACATTCTCCTAACTGCTCTCTACCCAAGCTTCTCTCTTAACCTCTCCATCCTTCACCAACTCCCAATATAGTGCCTTCTTTCATGCCCCAGATATGCTTTGAACAAACTCCAAATTAAAGTACTACAAGCACAGTTTTATTTACTTCAAGAACTGTTTAAACACCTATTTTGCAAAACATGTTCTGTTGTACTGCTTTTTAGCAAGGTAAGCTCTTTAGAGATTTTGTAGCACACTTAGTTATTTCCAGTGCCATATATACTGAGAAGATAATGTAATAAATATTAATTGTGCGTAAAATTCAATGTCTAAATATTTACTTGACCCAATAAGCTTTGACCCGCAGTAACTGTCTTTATGAGACTATTTTACAGATAATATATAGATACTTATGTTCACAGCTATCAATAGTGATATATTCATGTTCAGTCATGAATAAATTGTTACTATTTCCAGTCTTTACCCAGCATAACTTTCTGTAAAGCTTTTGCACAGACCTCTACCAGTCAGCTACTGCCTTATTTTTCTTGCATGGCTTTCTGCCTTTTCTCTTCATTTAGTACATAACGGATTAGAACTGTGAGAGAAAAAAAACAAACTATTCCACTATGCAGCCCCATATTAAGAGAAATGACTGAAGCACAAGATGGTTAAAATATGTACCTTAGTACTGTCACTTGACAAGCCCTTTTGGTTTTAGTGCCACAAAAGGTTTTGTAGGAGAGGCAAAATTCCAGTCATGATTTTGGATTTATTTAGTCTAAAGAGTGAATTCCCTAGCTGTTTTAAAAACCTCTTCTCATTACAAGTGTACTGTATATTCACTCCACTAATCTGACTGATCATCAAGTGAGATGGAAAATTACAGAGTCAATGGGCCCCTACTTGATTCTCCATCAAAAACAGAGAAACTTGGTTTATACCAAGTTCAGATTTTCAGTACTTACCATCAGGGTCAGAAATCATGTCCAAGAGAGATTTATCGAGAGTGGACTTGCTCATTATTTTTTCCTCATACTCAAAATACACATCCAGTTTCCGTGCCTGTTCAAGAATAAATGTTAAAATTAAAATGATTACACTGTGAAAATATACCTCCCTATTTTAAGATGTAGAGAGATTACTTGATCACTGCTACTTTCAAATTATTCACTTTTCCTATTTAGTGAAGGAAAAAAAATTAAATCACTCAGCATGAGAATCACTCAGTTTTTCATTATGATCTAAACACAAAAATACTTCCGGGCCACCTTAGTGCAGAAAGTGAATCAATCCTCCCAATAATTTTGTTCAATATCAGTATTGTTCCTTTGAATCAATATATTAGGGTGCAGAACAAAAAAATCTTAAAACTAAACAAATGACCAAAAAATAATGGTTTGGGCAAAAGCCAGACAGAAACTGTGTTTTGAGCTGGACAATAGGCAACAATGTATCGTTACTTATGGTGCTGTATCACAATCGCCAAAGCAGACATATCAGAATGTTGCAATGTATTGTTGTGAAAGATTAGGTTAAATCTTCAGCATATTTTAAGTAAGTGTCAACAAAGTAATTAACTAATGTGCTATCCAGATAAACATAGCAGGTCCCCAAACATAGGAAGACATGATTCCAGAGAAAAAGTCTGTAGTCTTAAATAAAAATGATGAAGGCTAGCATTAAAATCACTACGTCATCTGACAATATAGCAGGAATTCATTAATATTAAGGCAGAAGACTTTGGAATAAGGTCATTTGGTTGGAAAAGATGTCTCTCTATTTCAACACCAAGTTTTTACATAATCATTAGGCCAAATTCTATAATTCCTTTCTTAGGAGAAACTAGGCATCCATCACTTGTACTGAGCAAGGCTGGTGTCCTGTGGATAAAATGGTATGTTATGAGATCATGTAATTAAAGACAGTATCATAATGCCTATGCACAAGAGGGCCAAGTTAAAGATGAATAGGCAACCCATACAACCAGCATTTTCTATCTTTCAAGTGCTTGATTTTGTAACCTAAGTAATGTAATCAGGAATCCCAAATCCAGCAGTAGTGGCTGGGTATCTCTGACTACCTAAGTAGGGTTAGAGCTGATCCCTACTTGGATAGGAAACCTATCCCTCTACTGCAAGATGTAAGAAGTCAGAAGCAAGATGTGTAGATGAGCTTTTTGGGGGGGGGGGCAGAAGCTGGGAAGGGCAACAAGGGATGGATCAGTTGATGATTACCTGTTCTGTTCATTCCCTCTGGGGCACCTGGCATTGGCCATTGGAAGACAGGATGCTGGGCTAGATGGACATTTGGTTTGACCCAGTATGGCCGCTTTTATGCTTTAAATGTAATTTTCGAATTATTTTATGAAAGAAAAACAAAAAATTCTAATATGTACAACTGAAACCCTTATGTGTCATCAAAGTTTACAACCTTTAGCTCTGCAACAGACTGCTACCACTTGAGTTACAAGACTAAATACATTGGCTGGCAACAGGAAAAAGCTGTTATTCCAGAGAAGGGATGGATTGCTGAGTCCAGGTGCTGGGTTCTAGGGGTGGCTGGTGTTGGGGGAGCCCAGCCAGGTAGATGCAGGATGTGTGTGCGCACACACGAGAGAAACTTTATCATTCTCCTCATCCTCCTGCCTTGGGAGTTGGGGGAGCTCCTATCCCATAGATACCACATGGGACTGCAGAGCACTTATCGGGGAGGCTGGCCCAGTTTTTTCTTCAGGGGGGTATGGGTCACTGGAATCATGTGCTGGCACCTTCCAGCAGGGGCGGCTCTACCTTTTTGGCCGCCCCAAGCAGTCATGCGCGGGAGGCGCCCCGGAGCCGCGGGAGCAGCGGACCTCCCGCGGGCATGACTGCAGAGGGTCCGCTGGTCGCTCGGCTGGACCTCCCGCAGCTGCGGACGGTTCGCAGGTCCGGCAGCTCTGCTTGAGCTGCCGCAGGCACGCCTGCGGGAGGTCCAGCGGAGCCGCGGGACCAGCGAACCGTCCGCAGTCATGCCTGCGGGAGGTCCACTGGAGCCGCGGGACGAGCGCCCCCTCCGCAGTCATGCCTGCGGCAGGTCTGCCGGCCCAGCCTGCCGCCCCCCCGGGAAAGGGCCGCCCCACGCGCGTGCTTGCCACGCTGGGGTCTGGAGCCGGCCCTGCCTTCCAGGCACTCCAAGTACAGTAACTGCTGCTTTGATGGTGGCAGCATGAACCCAACCTTAGGAAGTCAGTGATGACTTTTTTTTGGCATACTGCCAAAACTTTCATGAAGACTGCAAGTGAGAGAAAGGAAAAGGTGACTTCTTGTAGTTTGTATCTCAGTGAAGCTGAACTAAACTTCATAGGACAAAAAGGCACTTCTCTAGTCCAAGGGCATTTCCCTTGCTGAATATCAAATATTTGCTGCAAACAACAGGTATGAGAACTACCCAAAAGAAAAGGCTTCAAGAATCCTTTATAATGTAAAGTGTTAGGCAACCTAAATACAGGGATTGTTATCAGCTCCCCATATAATATACAATAACTAGCAATGATCCCCACTAGCTTCCACCAAGCCTTCATTTATTTGGGGGAAAACAACTATTTCAAGAACAGCAAGCCCAATTAAAGTCCCTGTGCAGGTGAGTTTCCAGTTATTGGAAATATCCATTTCCGTAAAAATCAGTCTCTGACCATGGTTATGTCCAACTATATCCACTTGTTCTCAAGGCTCTAAGCCGTGGCCCTCAAAGGCAACTGTTCTTAGAAAATGGGTATCTGACTACAAATTGAAAATGTATCTTCTGAGCCATGCTGTGTATTTTTAAAATGGAAGTGTTTGAATCAGACCCATCACTACAGAGAGGAGGTAGGCTGCAACATCTTCTGCCACTTTTCTCTGCAGCCCGAGGAGCAGTTCTGGTATGAACTGGGAGTTTTCTGAAGAGCAGCTGTGTCTTCCCTGATGAAGCTGCTCAGCAGCTCCCCTTCTGGCTGCCTGCTCCACTGCAAGGCAGGGAGGAGAAAGCAGCTCTGGTTTCTCCTTTGTCTGCTTTCCTGCGGGGGCGGTAGGAACCTGAGGAAGAGTAGGACAGGCCTGAGTTTGCCTCAGCCTATGGAAGCATTACCTAACAAAGGATGTTTCCCTTCCCTCCCACAGTCTCATACAGCAGCCCAGAAGAAGAGGAAAAAAAGAGAAGCTGAGAACCTAACCACCAGTTAAAGCTCCCAGACTCTCTGCCCTGGCCCAGGTTAGGGGCTGCTCGAATTTGCACCAGATAGCAATGGTTTCCTAAGGAACTATATGACAGCTAGGGCTAGCTAGAGTGCAGCATGCTCAACCCACTCTCCCCCTCTCTGCATCCAGAGCAAAAAGCACACAGAAGGAAAATTTCTGTAAATTCATGCACATAAATCCTGAAGCAATTTTTGCCCTTAGTTATACCACTGCAAATCTGAGATAATTCCAGTGAAGTTATTGTCAATTACTCAGGATTAACTAGTTTAACAACAGAATGTGACTGCTGGCTTTTAACCTCTTGATCTTTATTGCAGTTTCAACCTAATATCCTAAATGAAAAATGTGTTGCGTTAAAACACACAAATATAATTTAAGAAATCATAGAAATACAATTCTACATCATCCCATCATACTCCTTGATAGTCTCCCATGAAATCCTCCAATTTATGTGGAGACATGAAACAAACAATTATCTTAAACATTGCAGCTTTTCTAGTCTACTCTATATGTTCATTTTGTCGCCTTATGTTTGACTACATTTACATTTCTCTCTGCGGCATCTAAATTCCACATAACTTTAAAAATGAAACTTCCCCCCACCAACAAAAGGTGCCTAGCAAGCAGAATTGTCGTCAATAAGATGTAAAACCTTTCTCTAATTAAAAAAATGCTTTGGTGTTGAATTTGGCATCAAAAATAAATGTTAGTTGGCATCCCAGCTGAGACTAATTTGTATTATTGTAGCATGTCAAAAATGAAAAGAATAATCCATTAAGAGCATTTGGTTGATGCTCAACATTATTTTTTTTTTTTATAAAATGATATTCATCGTTTCAAGGATCAGATGGCATATACAGGCACACTTATCAATCAAAAATATGGTCACAGTTCTCAACTCATTTTAAACACACTGAACACAAGTTCTTCTTTCAATCCATGAGTAGTTTTAAATTGTTTGGTAAGGTGACTGATCAAAATAGGTTACTACAACAAAGCAAACCCACTAGTCAGTGACTTAAATATACCTTTTAGACTTCACAAATGTAACATCAACAGCAATGGTACAGGGACATATACTCCCTTCAAAAGCTTCAGCCAAGGACTTTTAAAATGTGAATTTGATGCTAATGAAAGAAGCCAGATTGAAACCCTGGTGAAGGAAGTTCTTGATTGATGCACACAACAGGTCTATAGCCTGAGTAGCAGCAGTACAAACTTCCCTACACTGTGCCAGCTTCCGGCCAATATGTCTTAAGTGTGAACCTAGAAGGGGGTCAAAACTCTAGGGATGAGAGAGAGTAGTTAAATCTCCATGCATACTCAACAGTTGGCCTGTCAAGACTGCCATTACAAGGGTGTAAAGTAGTGTAAGTATTTTTTGTGATGCTGATGCTTGTTCACTTGGAACTGGAATGAAACCAAATTAAATTTTATAAGCTTCTGGATAACTATACATGCTACTAACCACCCTGTGACATATGTTGTAGATATGCTATATCAATCGCTCAAGACATCCACTTCCCCATGCACTGACAGTTCTCAAAAGTGCTGATATAAAGCAGATAGTGCTTACTTTATTTAAGCATAACAGCTGCTCTTTCGTTTGGATGCATGCAGACACTCTAGAGGGCATGACTAATCTTCTGGACTCTGACAACAGGCAAGAGAGAAAGGAGAGATCCTAATGTGCAGTGGGACTGACAGTCAGGATGAGACAAGAAATGACTAGCCAGGGCCATGTGATAACTTAAAATTATGGACTTTAGCTTTCTGATGAATTTAATTACTGTAATTGATATGCTATCATTGATAACAATTTTAAATTTTGTGTTCCTTTTGTCTTCCTGGGAGAGGCCTGGAAGCTGGTTCCATGTTAGTATGGCAGAAGCCATGCTACTTGGATATCACTCTGAGTTGCCATTTACACAGTGGTCTTAAATTATGACTCCAGGGAACAACCAAAGGTGTTTGAGTAGTGCTGCGCCACTATTTGGTAAAACAAGCCATTTTTCGCTTTACATTTATTGTCTTTGCATACAGCACTGTCTATATTTTTAGTGGAAACTTTCCCAGGGTATACTTAAGCTATTTTTTTATGTCCAATAGAAGGAATTTAGATGTTATTCCAACAGCACGCTGTGGAATAATAAGTTTCACTTTTGTTACTTATTCTTTAGGGTATATTTATAAATGGCATTTGTGTTTTCAGTTCATTATTTTTCCAGGTTCTTGTATAATCAACAATAAAACACACCAGCAAGTCCTGACACATATCACAGAGCAAGAGACTAGTTATATAGGAGAAGCACTGAAATAATGATATAAGTAAAAAAAGTGGTTTGTATATATTCTGTATGAATTCTGTATTGTTAAGGGGTTGCCATGCAGTTAAATACATCTATGAAGTGTATTTCTGATGCTTATAATTTTCCTTAACTAAAGTTCTCACAAATTATTTATTGCTGGAGACACTTGTAGAAATTTTTCCACTATGAATTACAATTCTTGCTGTGAGAAATACTCAGTGATAAAGGCAGCCATAATATGGTACACAGTACATTGCATCAGAGACCAATAAAACCAGTACCGGTGCAAGGTTATGTTGAAAATAAGAAAGCCGTGATGAGCAATTTGATTTTCAATAACGTTTATGTGGATAGTTCCAACAAAGTAATCAACATCTCCACTTCCATCACATCATTACCAATAAAGGTTAGAATCAGGTATACACAATATTTAGATTCAAAACAATGTGTGTGACCCAAGAATGCCCCTTAATGCCAGCTGGCAATGGGGTTACAGGAATATCCTGATTCTGGTATGTACATTTTGGTTCACTAAAGATTGTCATGTGAGGTCTTAATTGAAAGCCAGAGTCGTATTGGTCATTAACATCACTGTGAAATATGTATACATATACTATGTATGGAGTATTTATATACAATGAACTTAAGTTCTTAAGGGTATGTCTACACTAGAAAGGTAAGTCAATCTATATTAGGTTGACTTACAGCCACTGCAGTAATTACCGCAGTGGTGCATGGCCACACTACCCTCCCCAGGTCAGTGTCGAGAGATGAGAGCCTCGTCTCTCAGCTCTGCTGGCAGCTCCCTGCTGGGAGCCCGGCTGCTCCACAAGCTCCCGAGCTGCCTCCGCCCTCTGCTCCGTGTTACCTGCTGGGAGTGTGGGAAAGCTGTTTAGGGTGTCTTGCGTCCCCGTTTCCTGCTGGGAGCAGGGGGGAAGTCACCTGGGGCTTCTCACCTGCCCGTTCCCTGTCAGGAGCAGGGGGAAAGCCACCCAGGGCTTCTCGCCCCCCCCGAGGTATAGGGTCTATCTTCTCCAGCTGCTCCCTCCCACGCCCTCTACTCTTTTGAGTAGAGATAATGATAATGGAGTGTAAAATAGGAAGTGCACTCTTTGGCGCTTGAGTAAATTTCTCCAAAGCATCCAAAGAGAAATTAACCCCCTCTAAAAAGAGGAGCATAAAGAGAGCAACTGAAATCTGTTTAGGGAAAGTCTTTCAGCAGGCTTAAACCTCTACCTCTAGAAGTGCGGGGAAAAGTTGGACAAGATGCCTATATAAACATTATTCATTTCAGGATTCTGGAGTCCAGCCAATGTTTACAAGTAAACCATTTAAACCATTCAGAAACATGCACAGAGCCAGTTGGGAGTGAGTTGTGGGGCATATTAATTGAAGAAAGCAATTTTTAAAAATTTTCATTAATTCCTTCCTCATATCAGAGAACAACTAAAACTATTAGTTACTTTTGTGGTGAAAGTTGTTGGATGGGATTGTTCACATGGATTTTGTACATGATGAAAACTTTAGCTTTTATAAATTTCATTCATTATAATAGAAATCTTTCTTCATAGATTTACATGTGAACAAGTAGGTTACAATAAGGCATAGCAGACTTGATAGCTTAGTAGTTTACTGTCAGCTTCTCACAGATGCTTCCATTTTCTAGCAAGAGAAATCCTGAAACAGGAGAGTTCTTTTCTCTCTTTGGAGGCGGATTACCGCCCCCCCAGAAAGCAGAGGCACTTCAATAGGATTGGCTTGGGTCTGTCTCCCAGTTAGGACTCTCTCAGCCCTTATCCATTATCAGAGTAGAGGAGAAGCTAAGGTTTCTTTAATATAACAAAATATATTTCATCTCTTATTTACCTGTATGTATATCCAATAATATGCACACTGGAACAGTGGTAAAAATTCTCAAGATCATCAATTCTGTTTTGCAGTAACTTTTCTCTCTTGATTCTCTCTCATGCAATAAAGTATTGATGCATTTTAGAAGCAGCTTCTGGTTGTCAATTCAGATATGGGCTTTGTACTGAAATTATATCTGCACACTTTACGTTACTGTGCTTTTTTATGTATTTAAAAATCTTGGAAATTTTAACAAATCATCTTTAAGAGTAGGCTGCCATGAGCTGGAACTACTTCTCTGTGACTGATATTGGGGGAAAACTTTTGGCGTTCATGCAACCTCTCTCACACACTGCACTCCCAAACACCTGCAAAATTCCCTCAAGTGTGGAAACTGGAGCAGGAACCATTTGATTTTGCCAATGGGGCCATTCAGTTAATTAAAAGGCTTGGAGAAAGGGCCCACTGGGGGAGAGAAGGAGAAAATTTTCAACGAGAAAAGAAAACTAACGGGAAACAAATTTCCCAGGGGAAAGAATTCCTTGCTAAAGACTAACAGACAAGCAATAGGAAATAGCAGCTCCCTTCATGAAGTCAAAGATACTGAAGAGTGGGTGGTCAGTTCTGAAAACATGCCAGCAGAAGGAATTTTTCTTGATAGAGGAGTGAGATAGACAAAAGATTCTGCCTCCGTTCTCCTGAATCGTATAGAAAGATCCATGAATAATGATATATGCTAAGTGCAGTGGATTAATGCCAAGAAAAGCTATGACTTTAAGGAAGTAAATCAGTTGGCATTGGTCAATATCTTCTATATAGATATAGCCAGTTATGATTACTAATAATTTTAAGGGGTTTTAGTGATTGTACTTTTTTGGCTGGTGAGGTAAAAATTTTTTTAACTTGTCTTAGAATAGTGAAAAAGCTTTATTGTGTACAGTGGAGTAAGAAAGGAGTGAGAATAGTTTTACAGGCTAAGGGCCACATTCTACTATCAATCCATAGACAAACTCCCCCATTGAAGTTAACATGTAGAAAGTGATTCTAAGACATGTCCTCACATTAACACATTAGTAAAGCATCATGGGTGGCTACATTTTGTTTTCAAGTGCAATTTAATATGTTCTAGTACAGTGGTTCTCAAACTAGGGCCGCCGCTTGTTCAGGGAAAGCTCCTGGTGGGCCGGGCTGGTTTGTTTACCTGCTGCGTCCACAGGTTCGGCCGATCGCAGCTCCCAGTGGCCGCGGTTCGCCGCTCCAGGCCAATGGGAGCTGCAGGAAGCAGCGCGGGACATACTGGTTGCTGCTTCCCGCAGCCCCCATTGGCCTGGAGCAGCGAACCATGGTCACTGGGAGCTCCGATTGGCCAAACCTGCAGATGCAGCAGGTAAACAAATCGGCCTGGCCCAACAGGGGCATTCCCTGAACTAGCGGTGGCCCTAGTTTGAGAACCCCTGTTCTAGTATTCAGAATAAAAATACATTAATATTGTCACACATAGGTATAAAATACAGCTTTACATAAAATTCCCAGAATACTAAGTAAGAGCAAATCCATAATTTTATTCTTAACACTATTAGCTTCGGGCTACATTCCTTAAGTCACCAGCCTCCTAAAAGCAAAAACAATCAATGTAAAACAAGTCTTCATTTGTTCAAACCTTCAGCGATAAATATTTTCTAGTCTACTTTGTGAAGAACTGGTGCATTCTTTCCAACTATATTATAAACAGATATGCCAGAAAACTGCCAGGACCCCAGAGCAGGTGATTAATTTCTGGTTTCCTCTTGGTGTGTCATAGAAAATGATCCAAGGCAATGGAGAAAGCAGCTGTAACTGGACGACAAAATCATGAACACTAAATATAAAAATTAAACTCCTGAAGTATACTAGCAAACAAAATGTACTGTCAGAAATCTGTAGCTCACAACAGTTACTCAGGAATTTTCACACTGATTTTCATAAGAAATAAAAACATTTAAATAAATATTTAAGTAGATTGAAGCTGAAAAACTAATGTACAAAATGGACAAATATATCTATTATTAAAATGTAAATATTCTTCTAGCTCATTTTAGAAGTGAATTTGTAGAACAAATTGAGTAGAGCACAGATGTTTGCGCTGAATTGCCTCACTAACCTGGCTACAAGGTACATTCACCAGAGAAACAATTCTCTACTTCCTGCCCTGTTCTGAAATCTTTGGTACTTCCTGGTTTATTATTTAATTTATTATAATTTATATAGAGCCCACCACCAAGGTATCTAGGTGCACTGAGAATTTTATTAAAGACGAAACATTTCCCAGGGGGCTAATACCCTAACACTCCCACCTTTATATACCATAACTTTAAAAGGACAGAAACTAAAAAGGCATTGTCCATAGAAAAGTGATTGGGAAAAAGAGAACTCACAGTTCTAGAAATACCATCTATCACTCTATGTCACCA